>NW_028261391.1:42998892-43328892 GCF_051295495.1 Thamnophis sirtalis
TTGACAATAGATATTGCTTATGATTTTAAAAGGGTAACATGTTACATACAACCATTAGATTGCATTGCCACTGATTGTGGACAGTCTAGCTGTATGTTATCTTTGCAAGCGTGGGAAGCCTGCTATTGTATAATATGTAGCCTTATACATTGGACAAAGCCCTCTGCTCTATATCATACTCTGAACAGCCATACTTTTGCTGTAGCAATGTGAAAATGCAGGAATAGCAGTAGAATATGGCAGTGATGTAGCTATGTTGACTGGCATTTTTCAACAAGGCAACACTGGCAACTCTAATGCCATCTAATACTTACAGTTACTTCTGATTTAATCCCCACTTTTACATGCATGGAACTTACAGCAACATCAAATATAATGCTGCTGTATCCAACACCTAGCAGGCTCACCACAATATTCTTGCAGGAATAGATATCAACTCCTCCAATGTGAAATATCTGCCATGGTCTAATACAGTGGTGGGATACAGTCAGTTCACACCACTTTGGAAGAACCGGTTGTTAACTGTCTGAGCAGTTTGGTGAACTGGTTGTTGGAAGAAATCATTAGGGCAGAGAACTGGTTGTTAAGTTATTTGAATCCCATCACTGGTCTAATAAGAACCAATGGTCTAGTGCCACTATACAGACTACTAAGTCCCTGAACATAAGGCATTTATATTATTAGAATATTACTGGAAATGCTTTGAGACGGCATAAGAAAAACACAATTATGCTGGAGACAAAACTTCCCAGAAAAAACATTGACCTAAATGGAGAGATCATATTGCTCTGGTAAAGTCAGAAAATTCAGACATCTTATGAATAATCACAAGAAGGATGGAAATTATCATTTAGCAATCTCCAAGCTTCAAAATGGTAGGCAATTCTTGTAATGATTTTTTTCGTATTGTTTTATTCATGGATTTTTTTTTTCATTCATGTATTTTTTTTTTTCATTCTTAGTCTGAGGCAAGAAACCCAGTGATGACAGATTCTGCGTATGGATTATATCAACAAAGGTCAAACCAATTATGCTAAAAGCATATATTACTTAAGAAAAGTTCTTTTGTACTCAGCACCAGCACCAATATATGTTGAAGCTTTTCACTTTGCCAGACAGGTTTGGCCATAAACCGTGAACATGGTTTTGTCCAATAGTTTTTATCAATTTGTTCCCAAGGTCACCTTACTTCTTAAGTTTTAAAAGACTTAGAATTTGTTGTGATTAATTTTGATGAAAAGGAGTTGGTTTATGTTTTTTTTTCCCTGACAGTCTGGCTGTTCTGTGATCTGTAAATACACTATATCACTCTGAGTAATGAAAATATGCTTCAACCAAGCGCTTGGAGAGGCAAACAGCCATCTGTCTTGCAGTCAGTCTCAGTTGTTTCATGTCTCCTTCCATTTAGGGGAAGTTGCTTTAGATAACTCTCTCTCTCTCTCTCTCTCTTTCTCTTTCCTGGAGTCATAAGCAGAACCCTTCTAGAAAACACTCTCAGAAAGATGGAGGAAAATGTTTCTTTATCCTGACAACTGGCAGTCATCCCAGTTATCAAAGCAGCAAAGCGACATCTTTTAATATAAAATATATACAAATGTGAAGTATATCAATCAATTTTATTTTGAACAATTACATCAAAACATGACAAGGTAAACAGTGTTCATCCTTAAAACAGATATTGTTTTCTATGCAGTAATATAAAATTTAATTACCATACAGATGATAAATAGTTTCATGTCCAAAATAAGGTGGCTTACATAACATTTGTCTTTTTTTCTGGATGTGATGCAGCAAATAACTATTTCAAATAACCCTATATAAGTTACAGCATGGCAACACATGTTGAACTGCTTCCCTATATACAGAGGCACAGCTAGTGGGATTTTAGAAAACCTCCCCTGCAAAAGTCCGAAAGGAAGAATAATGTGCCCGGCCCCAAAAGATCTTTCTTCAGGCTAAAGTGCTTTATTCAATAATTTACTTGTGACAACCTATTGAATTCAGTATCATATTCCACATCATTTAATCTTTGAGATAATGTTTCTTTGGCATTTTCATATTCCAATGATATTTAAAGTGTTGCTGGTAACCCAGAAACCCTTTTGTTTACCTTTCTAGTCTGAAGAATAATTTCCACAAAAACTAAATGCAACTAAACTCAATGGAGGACCCCAAATAAACACCCTAGATTTTCTGCAAGTAGTTAATTAACAACCTTCAAGACCCTATCTCATTTTTAGGCAACCCTACCTTCAATCTGAGCAGGTTAGATGGCACCTCCCACGGGAGCATGAATGGATCTCATGCCTAAAAACTAGGATGTTACAATCTCAGTGAACATGTCATTCATGTTTGCTATCCATTTCTTTTTCTCACATGAATGTTATAGTGAAAAATGATGATAAATCTATATATGACTATTTTTGGGAATCCAAACAAAAGTTTCTGTATCCATCAGTCCGTCCATCCATCTTTGGAAGGAATTATTCCTGCAGTCTTTCTCTGTTCTTCTAGTTTTGTTTTGTTTTTAGCTGTCTTGAAATAATTGCCTGTGTAATTAATTCAGTAGCATGCTGGTGCAGTGAGCATTAAGAACTTGATCATTTGGTGCTAAGGAAGACTTAAGACTACACAATGTTGATCTTTTTTCAATATAGACTGCAATTGTTAATCTTCTTTCAACTGGGAATTTTTAATCAAAGTTATTTAAAGAAGAAATGTTGTTATTTAAACAAGAATGCTATTGATCATCTAAAAAATCCAGCAGTTGGATAATTTATTTTATAAACTGGAGACATATGTTTACTCTATTATGCAGTATGTATGATCCAGAAGATAAAATTTCTAAACTTTATCTTAGTACTAGTGATAGTTATCTTTTCTAGGAAAGCAAACCACAGTTGTAGTATTAGTATTAGTAGCAGTGACGTGCAGTCTGGGGAGGCAGAGACTCACCACTGTCATCATGAAAAGAAAAAAATGTAAAAGGAAAAAGGCTGAGGTAGTTGCTGCCAGAGTCACAGTGGATGACTTTGCTTAGTGCTTAACTGTTTAAAAAAGCCTCTAAAAAGTGCCCTCTACAAGAGGAGTGGGAGAACCACGTGCCTCATTTAGTCTATCTTTATGATCACTCAAGCAGAGTTAAACAAGGGTTAAAAGCCAAAAAATTCCTTATGTAGATGAGGCACGTGGTTCTCTCGCCTCCTCCTGTAGAGGGCACTTTTCTAGAGGCTTTTTTAAACAGTTAAGCATAGTCATCCATTGGAGACTCTGGCAGCAGCTAGCCCAGCCTGACCTCAGCAGCTCTTGCCTTTTTCCTTTTACATTTTTACAATTTCATCATGGCAGACAACAGCAGAGTTGAAATTCTCTGTGAAAGAGCTGGAAAAGGTATGTGGGTCGGAGGGATGGGGAGGAATTCAAAATTAATGTAATTTGTAAGTAATTGTATTATTGTAAGTAATTTGTGTGTCTGCTGGCACGCGGGCCGGCACTTTTTTTATGTTTCGGAACCATTCCCATAAATAAACGCATTTATTGGGCAGTAGGAAATCCCTCAGCTGGGAAGTGTCTGAGTTGAATTTGGCAACCCAAAACTGTTAAAGCAAGGAGTTGACCATTCAGCAGGCATGTTTATAATCATTTTCCGTTTCCTGTCTAAGGGGAACCACTTTAAGTGTGGGGTGTCTTCATTAATATAATCTGCCCCTTTCTCCTTCTGATGCTGTTTTGTAGGATAGGGAAGAAATATGGGTTCTCCCTTGGTGTGGTAGAGCCCTTCCGAAAGCCCTGCCGCTGTGTCCGACACAGGGCGGGACGCCTCTATATTGGACACAGCGCCGAGGCTTTGGTGAGCTTTCGGAAAGCGGGGCTTTTGGCGGGGCTTTTGGAAAGTCCCAGCGCTGTGTCCGCCATAGAGGCGAGACACAAGCCCCAGTGCTGTGTCCGACATAGAGGCGTCCCACGGGATGGCTCTATGTCAGATACAGTGCCGGGGCTTTGGCAGAGCTTTTGGAAAGTGGGGCTTTCCGAAAGCCTGGGTGCTGTGTCTGCCATAGAGGCATAACCGCGGGATGCCTCTATGTTGGATACAGCATGGGGGTTTGGCGGGGCTTTCAGAAATCCCCGGCACTGTGTCCAACATAGAGGCGGCCCGTGGGATGCTTCTATTTCAGACACAGCACCGGGGCTTGCGTCCCGCCTCCATGGCGTACAAAGCGCCGGGGCGTCTGAAAGCCCTGCCACTGTGTTCTACATAGGGCAGCTTTTGCCCGCTTGCCTCATCAGCCATAAACCTCGCCGCACGTCACTGATTAGTAGTATTAATGGTGTTGACTTCTACAGTACTTGGCCTGAATAAAAGTAAAATTTTATCATCTCACTTGCTAAAGAATCCCTTTAGAAACATCAGTATAATTGCTTATATTATACTAGAGAAGTATAATGAATCTGTAAGCACACCATTCTTTCTATATTTTACTCTGGAATACTTATAAGGGTGGCTTCTCCAAAAATTGATGACATCCTTCTAGACCTCTTCAAATGTTACCATTAAATTATAATTTTGAAAAAAATAGGAGACATATTCCTTATATAATAAAATATTACTCATACCACCATTACATTCAACATGCAAATATATGGTCTCCAAAATCAAATGATATATGATGCATATCTAACATAATTATATGTCATATGCACATATGCTAAGAAAGTATCATTATAATAATCAATTTAGGCTTGCCACAAAGTAGGAGAGGATAAATTAAGAAACTGAGAGTTTTAGGTAGCAAAACAGGAAGCAAGAGTAGTGGGAGATGTTGAAAGTCTTCAAGTGAATGAAAGCTAAGACTCCAAAATATGATAGGAGAGAGGGACAATGCATAAGTAACAGCCTACAAAAATAGTAAAATTACCTCAAAAAACAAATCAGAATGCAGAAAGAGAATATTACTTACAATGCATACACAAGCATGTATAGAATGTTTTTCTGTATTAATGACGCTGACAACAGTGTGTACTCTGATCAAAGCAAAAGGCTGCTTGTTATGGTGTAAGGACATTATGATAATATTAGCCTTTCACTGGGAAACAGCTGAGGCAAAATTTCAGTATATGGGGTTGGTGTGCCTAGTGAAAGTTGAATGCTGACTTCAGTACTTGCCTTTGTAAGTCAATATTTGACCTTTGAAGCTAGTATCTGACTTACAGATCAATATCTAAATTTTGTCCCTCATACCATTAGCCAGATGACAGATATTGTCTAAGCAGTCAGTGCAAAATTGTTATTGGCTGTAGTGAAGTGCCAAAGAAATTTAACCATTTAAAGGGAGTATTTCAACCAAGTCTGAGCAAGTGAAACCATAGAAAATTGGCTCTTTTCTGAAACAACACAGCCAACATTGCAACTCTAAATCTGTATTATCTGGTAAACACCAAAGTAATATCCTTTCAAGATTGATTGTGTGGGTTTACATGCCAAGTTATTCTAGAGAGAATCTATAGAGAGTTATAGCAACTCAAATATGTTGTTCCATAAACTTTTATGAACCAGCGCCAATTACATTTGATAAAAATGTGTACTCATCCCATGAAACCTTATGTCATAATAAATCTGATCCTGGACAAGTAGTTATATTACTCTTTCTGATTCCCCAGGCAGAAATATCTTCCTGCAAGTCCACAAACTTCCTTTTTTCCTAAATAAAATAGTGGAACTCTGTTCTCCTCTACCTTGTTGAAAGGGAAAAGTTGGAATTAAAAAAAACTAAGGGTGTGGAGCTGATAGGCATGACGTGAACTCAGGAAACAGTGTTAGATGATGTTAAGTGCTAGAAGAGAAATGGATAATAAAGCTCAGAGGGCAGACCCACATCTCACAGCTATCACATAATGCACATATAATCATATGCACAACAAAGTAGCTGATCTCATCTTTAAGATAATAGTGGCAAAGTATTATAGATTTACACACCTTGAAGCTGAGGAGGTTAGTGGCATCTTAAAGTGGAATCTTAAAAATCTTAATACTGTTGGACACCTAGTAAAAATTTACACCTTCGGTAATAGCTTCACTCATAAACTGGGATTGAGATGAAGATTGGTATTGACAGGACATACTTGAAGATGTTAGGACAAGAATAGAACACCACAGTATAATCCACAAAGATGCAACTTCTTTATATGGTTGCAAGTTTGGAATTCACCCTGATTCATTGATCCCTTGTTAATAAAATTCACAATAAATCTATTTTATACATTCAAGATTTTCTTTCTCCCTGCCTTTCTCCCTTCCTCTCATTCTCTGTCTATGTGTTTTAATGGCAGTTTAAGACCAACATTAGGACTATCTCTCATGCTGATGAACATCTAAGAAGATAGGAAAATAGGTCATCTAAAAATATACTTCTACTCAGTGATGATATGCAATATTACAATTTGTGCTTATTTTTCTTGTATGCACACTTTGATCATCTAAGGCCAAATCAAAATGGGGAGTATGAAGTACCTTGGGCCAGTGCCAAGGACACACTTTATTCTGGTCCTTCATTACCTTATTTCTGAACCTTGCAATATTGCAAAAGGAACTGTTTCATTGCCCTATACGATATCTCTTTCTTGTTTATATTAATGAAGATTGGTTAAACGTAGGAAATAGCACATGCTGCTGCTAATAACTAATAGTCTCACCCCAAAATGCTTGTAAGCTTTGAAAAACTAAGATGTGTCCATTTTCAAAGACTGTTAATTTGCTGAAACTGTATTAACCAGGGGGGAACTGTCTTCTTTCATATAGATCTGCCTGACTACTGTGATCATCCTTAAAAGCCATTCATTTGACATCAGTCAGGAAGAGATATTTTTCTTTTGGGGTAGTTCTTCTTTACAGAGGTGTTTCTCAACCTTGGCCACATTAAGAAGTATGGACTTCAGCTTCCAAAATTTCCCAGCCAGCTGGTGGAGTTGAAGTTCACATGTCTTCAGGTGGCCTAGAATGTTCTAGAACCACTGTAGAACATTCTTATAGATGTAAAGCATGTGCTGACTTCACTTCAATTTAGGGCATGGTTGAGTCATTTGGTTTTGAAAGCTCATGCCAAAATAGCTGGCGCAAGGTGGCGCAGTGGTTAAAAGCAGCACTGCAGGCTACTGCTAGATCAGCAGGTCAGCGGTTCAAATCTCACCGGCTCAGGGTTGACTCAGCCTTCCATCCTTCCGAGGTGGGTAAAATGAGGACCCAGATTGTTGGGGGCAATATGCTGACTCTCTGTAAACCGCTTAGAGAGGCCTGAAAGGCCTATGAAGCAGTATATAAGTCTACTGCTATTGCTATTGCTATATAGCTGTAAAAATGAATTATGGTCCTAGTTATAATTAAGGAATTTGATATGATATCAAATATAGATAGATAGATAGATAGATAGATAGATAGATAGATAGATAGATAGATAGATGGATGGATGGATGGATGGATGGATGGATGGATGGATGGATGGATGGATGGATGGATATGGATATATATATATATAGTGTGATAGTATCACACTATATGTCCTATTTCACAGTGAATTCATGGCACACACAAAGGTTTTAAGGCCTTTATTGAAAGTCCAATCCCCTAATGTGAATCCCCAAGACCCCATTCACATCCACTTCCAAAATCCTAGGAAGTCCAATATAGCTTTGTCATGGTACAAAATTACCAAGTTCAAGGGCAAAGCTAAAGTCCAAAGAGTCAACAGTCCAAGTCCAGTCCAGGATCCAAGGCAAAGGTCCAAAAGCCACACGCAAGTCCAAGGTCCAAATGAAGTCAGAGCATGCATGTGGCAAGAGAATGGGCAGTTGTTTCTGACAATTCCCCACTCATCTGATTAAATAGGTGCTTTCTGGTGCAGCTCATCAGGAAGGGCAAAGCAGCCTCACCAACCTCTGTTGTGCATCAGCCCTGCACATCCATGGATCCGGAGGAAGAAGTCTTCCCCATCCCCTCCGGCCAGGTGCAGTACACCCTTCTCCATTCTGTGTTTCCATTCCTATGAACTCTCCAGCTTCAGTGGGGCTTCTCTTTTTTCTTTTTCAGACAGGCATTCATCCAGATGCCCCTCCAGTGACCTCTCCACTGTGCCTGGTCTCTCCATTCCTGGCTTGGAGCCCTTATTGACTTCCCGATGCTTCTATGCAATCCCCTCCAAAGTCCCCGAAGCCGACTTTTACTCATTGTCCAAGCTGGCATCTGGGGAAGCCATCACACTGTATTAAAATATTTTTGATATCATATTTTATTTAAAATTGTATGATAGTATATTCTGCCTGTCGGTATATATCAGTGCTCTGCTGGCTGGAGAATTCTGGGAGTTGAAGTTCACAAGTCTTAAAGTTGCCAAGTTTGGGAACTACTGGTATATATGATATCTGGTATGGTATAGGACTTTAAGAAGTGAGGATAGCAGGTTCTATTCCACTTTTATCATGGAAAGGTATTGGATTAATTTGTCCCAGACACTCCATCTCAACCTCAATCTACCTCGGGGTGTCAAATAATGCCCGGGGCTCAGATCTGGCAGGCAGGGTGCTTAGATCTGGCCTACAGGGCCTTACTGGAAACAACCAGGGATCAGCCAGCAGTGCCTCTGGCAGCAAAAACGGAACTTGTGAGGGTTGCATGGCCCTCCTGGGCTCCATTTTCACTGGCAGAAAGTTGCAGGAGGCCATCGCAGCCAGAAACAGAGTTCGGGAGCCTGTTTTCACTGGCTGAGCACTTGGGCCACCAAAGTCATCCCCGACACAAGTGACATCAAGCTGGCCATTGAACTCCCCCCACAAGGGTCAAATACAATCCTGATGTGGCCGTTAATGAAATCGAGTTTGACACCCTTGATCTACCTCATAGACCTTATTATTGTGGGAATATATAAGAAGGAGCACTAGAGATGCTGTCTTGAGCTTTTATATAAAAGGTGGAATGTAAATTAAACACATACACACATGTATATAATATATGCATGTGTGCGTGTATGTATAATATTTTTGTTCATTAGTGTTCACAGTAAACTATGGCAAAATATTCACTAAGCATTCTTGAACTTTGTTTCATGTAGATGTTCTGGAATTACCCTCTCAATGGTCATCTTGGCAGGGAATTCTAGAAGTTATATATCACCATGTTGAGAAAGACATAAGTAACTAGAATTCTAAGAATTATATTCGAGGAAAAGTTTTCCTTTTTTATCTTTTGCAGTTCACTCTATCTTCAGATAAACCGAATGAAATAGTTCAAACTGGTGATAAAAATATCATTAAACTTTCATATTGCTTAGTAACTGTTGCTACTGCTGGGACCTAACAAACAAATAAATGGAATCTGAAGAAAACATTTTAAAAAATAGATGAACTTTCATTAGATCAAGAGAGGTTGGATTAATTAGTAAACTTAGCATTACCCAATCATCATGGAATTTGGCTTAAAATATCCAATTTAGAAGAGGAAATGTTTATCTCATTAAAGATATTAGACATATTCATACACACACACACACACACACACATATCAACATACAAGTGCAGGTGTATGTTTGGGCATTTTAATTAGACATAATGAGAAAACTAGTACTTCCTGGCTTTTTTTCCCCATTAACTAATGTAACATGCAATAAACCAACAATTTGAATGTTCCAATTTTTATAGTTGCATTGTCCTGAAAAGGAAATTTGAACAGCTGGAACAAACATTCAGAGTCACTAAATTATAAATTGCACTTGTCAAGAATCAACATTCAGCCCCAGCGCTCAAGGAATAGATCGGTAAAAAGCTTTCCCATTTATCAGTTTAGCTATTGATTGCCTCTGCAAGGTCATTGAATTTGAGAAGTAATAAATGGAAGACTTGGTTGCTAATACAGCAGGCTAATTGTGTTAATAATTTTGCATGCAGGAACTTGATAACACTTAAAAGTGCCCTAAAGCATTAAGGGGCTAATAGTGTATGTAGGCACTTCTGCATTGGCTTTCTGATTACCAATAATAGGCTTCCTGAAGGAATAAGAAGATAGATGGCATCACCATTCATTTTATTTTAAATAAAAGGCTCAAGAATTACAGTATATAGGTGACCTGAATTGGATTTCTTTCCAAACATGCTAATATATTTGTACTTCTATCTGAATTAAATCCAGTTTTCTGGACTTTACTACATTATCCTGCACAGATTTTTTTTCCAGTTCTTGAACATACTTAAGTTCAATGGAGCATATTTACAATAATACAATACAATAGCAGAGTTGGAAGGGACCTTGGAGGTCTTCTAGTCCAACCCCCTGCCTAGGCAGGAAACTCTATACCGTTCCAGACAAATGGCTATCCAACATCTTCTTAAAGACTTCCAGTGTTGGGGCATTCAGAACTTCTGGAGGCAAGGTTTCCACTGGTTAATTGTTCTGTCAGGAAATTTCTCCTCAGTTCTAAGTTGCTTCTCTCCTTGATTAGTTTTCACCCATTGCTTCTTGTTCTACACTCAGGTGCCTTGGAGAATAGTTTGACTCCCTCTTCTTTGTGGCAACCCCTGAGATATAATGTAATATAACACAGTGCTGACTGTAGTATTGTCCCAGGAATGTTACACATGAGTTTTTAAGGGAAATGTTGCTCCTAAGTGTGATTTAAGTTTCTGCTGCCCTTCCCATTATGATGCCTCCCAGATTTATGTATTTCAGCCCTATCTTTCTAAGCCGGGTAGATTGGAAGCTCTGGTCTACCACACAAAAATGGTTCTATTTAGCGAATTGTAACAAAATGTGATACCATGTATGTATTATAGCCAAGTATAATTATATAAAACTTGTATCTAGGTCTGTTCACTTTCATAAATAAATCTCATTTTATTGTTTTAATGCCTTTTAAGTTGTTTTAAGAATTGTAAGCCCCCAGAGTGACTTAATTGAGTTGGACAGCAATAGAAATTGTAGGCAATAAGCCAGTGTTTCTCAACCTTGGCAACTTGAAGATGTCTGGACCTCAACTCCCAGAATTCCCCAGCCAGCATTCGCTGGCTGGGGAATTCTGGGAGTTGAAGTCCAGACATCTTCAAGTTGCCAAGGTTGAGAAACACTGCAATAAGCCCTTTTGAATATCTATGGGGAAATACCACTTTTCTTCAGCAGGCATGGTTAACCTATTTATTTTCTCAGGAAAGGTTAGGATTCTAGATAGAGTCAAGAAACTGGCCTATGCCATTTATCCAGATTCCATTTATTTAAATTTTAATTCTGCCCTGCAATAGATGGAGAGGTTTTTGGTGTCGTAACGGCTGAATTCCAATTTTAATACAAGGAGTCCTTAAGTTACAATGGCAACTGGGATTGGAATTTTCATTGCTAAGCAGCGTAGCCATAAAGGTGACATCACAAGATGTTAAAAACCCCAGAATCCCTGTTACTTTCGTAACCCCAGGACCATGTATGCTGTTAAGCAGGAAGAGGCAGGAGAGCCAAGCCAGCTGGCTGGTGGCTGCATGGGCACATGTAGGAAGATGTGTGTGTGTGTGTGTTTGTGTGTGTGTGTACAGGTGCCACAGAAGAGTTACAGACAAGCACTCTGAAGCATAGGCAGGTGAAAAAGTGTCAGGAGCAGGAACCACTTCTAACTTTTTGCTAGCTTCCCTATCGACTTTGCTTGCATAAGATGGCAGAGAAATCATGATCATGTGACATTGGGGGCACTGTAACACATGGAATTTCAGGGACCAGTCACAAATACCACTTGTTCAGTGCCATCATAAGTTTGAACGCTCATTGAATGAGTGATCGTAACCCAAGGACTACTTGTATGATTTCAAAGAATATGGGGGATTTGTGGCATTCAAAAAAGTGCACTGTAAGACTTAAGTAGAGATAAATTCAGAATTTATGTACATACTATATATTATAATGTTTATTTACCACAATATACTTCTGCTTGCTATTTGGTAATCAAGCTTCTAAAGATTCAGTTAAAACAGCTGAAAACTGAGATGCAACAATTTCCAATTAATATTAATCAGTTTATTATAAATCATAGCTCAACTTTTCATGTAAAGAAGCATATAAGATTGATATCAGAATGTCCTGTAGGCAGAAAGGCAGGATATAAATGGCAAAAACAGAATTTAAAAAATCAGCTACCATAATTAACATAGATCACAAAAGCCTAGTATTTGTCTCTGTTTATAGTTTTATTTCAGTTGAATTATTTTTTTCTTAACCTTATTAATTGTTTAAAAAGTGTTACTAAATTATATGTTGGACAGTTCAAATGGACAGCACCTTATATTTTGATTGTCTCAATTATACATGGAAAGAGAAAAACACATGATTAGTGCTATTAGAATAATTTATTGTTCACTAGGGCTGACCAAATAATTCAGCAATTTGTTAAACAAATTAATCCTCTTACTGCTTGTGGCATGCCCCTGAGCACATTGTTATTTCCTTCAGTTTATTAATTATGTAAATGCATTCCATGAATGTCCTTTTGATAAAAATAATGATCATGAATATTCTAATTTGTGTCTATTTGTGTGCAGGTGGGGAGACAGGGATGAAAGGAGGGAGATTTATCATAAAAAAACAGACATGTTGTTTTCCACCTTCATACAGTTTTTCAAAATATCAATGTTTTCCCTTTGAAGACTGAGCATTATTGGGGAACACACATTTGTAAGAGGGAGGGACTTTAATGAGATGCTCATATAAATGTGACTCGCTGTACTGAAGGTGTGTAATTCAGCAGATGCCATTAATAGCAAAGTAAGGTGGCTTTAAGATATGGCTTTGAAGGAATAGGCAGAGATCAGTAAGTGAAAGTGTGAGGTGTGGAAAACTGGAATTTAATCAGGATGGATGTTTTATTAGTTTATACTTCACATGACTTATAATGGGTATATAGTCCCAGCTGGACACTATAAAGCAAGTGAGCCATAAGTTTTAGAAGACTTTTGTAGCTGCTTGTATGTAGTCCCTATTTTTTGTCCAGAAAAACTTCATGATGGCTGCTCTACTTCTTTTTGTTCGGCAAAGCTGCTCTAGAATCTTACTAGATATACCGGATACAATTTTTTTCAAAAGTTTTGCTTCCTGAAAAACTTTTGGTGATTAAGATAGCCCCCTCCCCCCCCCACTTCAAACTGAACACAAATAACATTTCCAAATGACTATATCATGTAGGAATCTTGAGAAATATGAAATTAACTTTTAATGACTATAATGTATTTAATCACATGTTTCTGACACATATGAATTCAACAGGACCAAAAAGGTTTGGCTGCTGATTTTTGTTTCTACTCAGTGTCTCACTGCAGTGTCCAACAACAGTCAGCCAGCATTGATGGATATCATTTTTCTATTGTGGCAATGGTGGAAATTTTTTACTGAGTTTGTCACTGGCTGCCCCTAGATTTTTGGGAAGGAAGACTAAATATGACTGCAGAAAATGAATCTTCAGTGAAATGTTGAGCTTCATCGTCCCACTGCAGATCTTTGAACCACTTGTCATTGATGACATATTTGGTCTGTGAACCAACAAAAGTGGCTTCCTTCATCTTTGCATCAGTTTTTCTTGGGAACATCTGTCTCAAATAAAGGGGAAAAAAACCCTTGACCTTCCCTTTTCACCATTTTCGCAAAAAATTTCATCAGTACAAGTTTTATGTGAAGCACAGGAAAAAATATCTTTGCCAGGTCAAGTTGTTGATATGCCATGCTTTTCTATCCTGGAATAAAATTCTTTTAGAATGACTATTTATTTTTTTATGTAATGCGACTCTCTTACATTTGCATTCCTATTTGCATATGTAACAATGTCACATACGCAACATATGCAACATACTTGGTGTATCTGAGCTGCATTTCAAGGAGCAGATCCACTACTTTTAGATTTCCACTTGGTGTACTGGATGTGCTTCAACAACAGTTTCGTATTTTTGTGCGTTTCTTTCATTTGTGCAGTATAGCCAACAGGTGCTGACGAGTGTACTTTTCCATTGTGTAAAACCAGGTTCTATAAAATGGTACATGATAGGGTAAATTACAGATTATTTTCATTATTAGCAGCTAAAAATCTATAAAAATCACCCCAGAAAGGAAAATCTTTGTTGTTCAGTGATCAATTAACTTTGAATTAGCTGTTATATACTCTGGGTCACTTTTCTTCTTTTTAAATATAGGAACATCTGTATTTTTCAGAATTTAGGTTCAGTTAAGCCATCAGCAAGTTTCTTGCAATATTTCTTTGCTTACTTGTTAACTTTAGAGGTCCACCTAACTGGAAATCATACAACATTCTAGACCTTAGGAAACAATCTGTCTTAGAGATTTGAATGCAAAGTAAATAGATGGTTCCTGACCACATTTCTCTCAGTCTCAAGCCTTCATTTGCCACTTCGTGCTGATAGTGTTTTTCTCTTTGCATTGAGTATCTGACATGCTGTTTCCTTTTTTGATTTTGAATATATCAGAAGCTATTTTTGTCTTTAGTTCCATCACAATCTCAGCTTGTTTTCATCTTCAGCACACCTGACAACATCACTATAGATCTAGGCCACCTGCATGTACTATTTCTCAATCACTTGTACCTCTTCCTATCTGCTATTTGTGTCCTTGTTTTATTCTCAGATCTTCACTAAGGGGGATTTTTTTGTATGTGTGCAACTACTGTATATTGGCCTCTTTTGCTGTCTTCAATTTTCTCTCCTTTATAGAATTGTTTTCAATTGCTATTTAATATTGCCTCTTTTAGAAGTCTCATTCCTCTTGAGTTCTTTCTCCCAGGCATTTCCAGGCATGGAAAGATACTTACCACTGCTTTGAGTATATTAAAAATATGTTGTTTTTTTATATTTCAGGATACATACTCAGTTAAATTCAGCTTAAAAGAAATATTTATTTCTCCTTTTAAATGTCTAGAAGAATTTTACTGAAAATGTAACTGCTTTGGGGTAACTTGATATATGATTTCAAATCAAGTATAACCACACTGAATTTTACAGCTGTTCAAAATTAAAATGCTGTTTACAGTGAATTCAATTTGAAAAAACTCCAGCAATGTGTGTTGCTAGAAATACTGTTCTTCAAACAGAATCATTCATTTAGACAATACATCTCTACAGGAGTTTAAGTTATTTTTAATCCATTTTTCTGTTTAAGGCGGTTTATATATAAACTAAAATAATAAAGTATAGTAAGACCAGTGAAGCAATTGATTGAAACTTTCAAAGTAGTTATGTGCAGAAGAGGCAAGATTATCTGATTGCAGGCTGGGCATTGCCCAAACTATTAGCTATATTTATAGAGCCGAGGTGGCGCAGTGGTTAAATGCAGCACTGCAGACTACTTCAGCTGACTGCAGTTCTGTAGTTCGGCTGTTCAAATCTCACCGGCTCAGGGTTGACTCAGCCTTCCATCCTTCCGAGGTGGGTAAAATGAGGACCTGGATTGTTGTTGGGGGCAATATGCTGACTCTGTAAACCGCTTAAACCAAAAAGGACAGGGATCGACCCCGAGGTGCGTCACTTGTGGGGTGCCCCAGGGGTCTGTTCTCTCACCCCTCCTGTTCAACATATACATGAAACCGCTGTGTGAAATCATCCATAGTTTTGGGGTACGGTATCATCAATGTGCTGATGATACCCAACTTTTCATCTCTACCGCAAACCACTCAAATGCTGCCCTCGACGTGATGTCCCGATGCCTGGAGGCTGTGCAGATCTGGATAGGGAGGAACAGGCTCAAGCTCAATCCCTCCAAGACTGAGTGGCTGTGGTTTCCGTCATCCCGATTTGTGCATCTTGTTCCATCTTTGATGATAGGGGGAGAAATTTTAGCACCTCAGAAAGGGCTCACAATCTGGGAGTCCTTCTGGATACATGGCTTAGTTTAGAAGACACCTGATGGCTGTGACCAGGGGGGCCTTTTACCAGGTCCGCCTGGTACGTCAGTTGCGTCCCTTCCTGAATCAGGATGCTCTGTGCACAGTCACTCATGCCCTCATCCTTTCTCACCTGGAATACTGCAATGCTCTCTACATGGAGCCGCCCTTGAAGAGGACCCAGAGGCTTCAGCTGGTCCAGAATGCAGCCACGCAGGTTATCATGGGGGTACCTAGGTGCTCCCATGTTACATCCCTTTTAGGTGGCCTGCACTGGTTGCCAGTTGTCTTCTGGATGTGATTCAAGGTAGTAATTATTACCTTTAAAGTGCTCCATGGCTTAGGCCCAGGGTACCTGCGAGACCACCTACTGCCACCAGTAGCCTCCCACCATCCAATGCAATCCCACAGAGTTGGCTTCCTAAGGGTGGGAGGCTAGACAGTGTCGGCTAACGACCCCCAGGGGGAGAGCCTTCTCTGTGGGAGCGCCTTCCCTCTGGAATGAGCTGCCCCCGGAACTTTGTATAATCCCTGACCTCCGGTCCTTCTGACATGCCTTAAAAAATTGGCTTTCCCAGCAAGCCAGCCTGGCCTGAACAGAATAAAATAAATAATTAATTTAATTGTTAATTTTAATCTAATTTTTAAATTTTTATTATTAATATTAATTGGGTTTGTTTTTGGATAGTTTATTTAATTTCCTTTTTAACTTTTGTAATATGTGTTTTTTTATGTTGTACGCCGCCCTGAGGCCTTTGGGAGAAGAGCGCATATAAATCCAATAAACAAACAAACAAACAAGCAAAATATTGCAAGAATGGACATGTCATGAGATTTTGTGAAATGTTGCAATTCTCACATGAAATCTTGTATGATTCAGAATGTTGTAAGACAAGCTCAAAATTGTCAGCTTCTGTGCTGTTACAGCTATGTTATCAAATCTGAACAGTCTGCTGAAAAGTTGGTGAATTCACTCCAGAACCAAGAAGGATGTAGTACAAAATTAAACAAACCTAAATTTGTGACTTAGGGCAGTCACCATCATTCTGTCTGAGTTATCTCACGGTATTTTCAGATGAAATAATCTGATACAATAAAAAACAGAAAATATAAAATAAGCTTGTGTCCAACTGGTCTACTGTCTCTGCCTTTTTCCTTCCAACTACTTTGGTCAAGACATTTTTCTTCTCTTTGTAAAATACAAACAAAAAAATGCATACACTTGCTCTTGGCAACACTTTTAACTCCTAAGTGGTAGGGAGACTTGTTGACTCATAATCTTCCTTTAACAGAAAGCCTTAGTCATCCTTCTTGCCCAAACTCAAAGTGCAAATCACATTTTTAAAAAATGCATTTTCAATTCTTCCATTGTTCAATAACAATTTCATGCATCTTTAAAAATGCATTAAAAAGCCATAGTGAGGTAAGAAATAACAGAATATCATCCACTTTCCTCAGAAACGATTCCTCCGGCTATACTTCAGTCATAATTTTTTCCAAAAAAAGGATTTTCCTGGATCTTCTGCAGAAATAAGAATAATGGGAAAGTGCTAAGACATGAAAGAACTGCAAATATATTCAGTACAGTATAGACTTTTCTACATGTACATTTTCAACTGCTATTCAACCCTTACTATACCATTGTAAAATGAGAATGCTCTCAGAAATTTTGTCAACGATGAATCCATAATACTGCTGATGCCTTGAGCTGCATCTCACTGTCTTTTGTCTGTAAAACTGATTATAATAAAACTTGTGACCAATTCACCCAATCTCTATACGTTTTCCAGTTGTCCCTTTCCTGGACAGCCAAGCAAATGCAAAGAATTCCTCCTCATCTACAAACCCATCTCATGATGGCAGTTCCATCACCACCTGTCCCCCTCCATCCATTCACTGAAAGACCAGAAAAAGTCAGGTGAGAATGATACCATTTCTTATTGATGCAAAGAATTGCATTTTTAGAATAGTTTGGAAGGACAGAGGATGGTGCTGTGTATGCTAGTTATCCCTCCAGTCCAATTACTAGTGGGTGCTGTGCTCGCTCCTAATTGGCTACCTGTTTGACAGCCAGTATATATAAAGAGCTGTCAAACAGGGTCTCAGCTGTTGCCGTTGTGAATTGTCACGTTGGCAATCTGTTAGCATTAAACCTATTAGCAATTTAGAACCTGGCTCACCTCAGTCATTTCCAGCCAGCGTTCTCCCTAGCTAAAACAGGTAGCCTTAGGCTAGGGTTGACATAGCTTCAGGTTAAAGCTGACCCTGGATAAAGCAGTTGAGAGTAGGCAAGATCACCCAATAAAACTCTAGGTTTTCTATTCATCATTTTTATTAATTTTTTAAATTTTATTAATTATTTGGGGAAAACTGAGACCCATGGAGTTTTAAAATAAACATTTTCTCTAATTTTGACTTTGTCATTATTTTAAAACTTGGTTTCCCAAGTAACTTGGTGCCCTGAAAATACCAATTCACATCCATTCTTCAACTGGCAGAATCCTACACATGACGGTAGAGAGATTACCCAAGTGTATGATGAAACCTGAGCACAATGAACATTACCAAATTAAGATATTGTCACTGCTCAGCAACGAAATTATAGGCATGTTTATTTGGAAAAAATGTCCCAAAGTTTTTGAATCAGCTTATGATTTAAAAAGTATTTAATATTGCATCCCTATGATGACAGAATAGGAGCAGATGTGACTGCATAAGACATGTATAGATATACCACATCAGCTTTGCTTGGCATTGTGTGCTGAAAGAGCATTGCTTGTTATTTGCTCCACCTATTTATCTTCTTTCTCCTGCAATAAATCTGTATCTGTATATGTTTCCATCAAGCAATATTAATAAAAGAGGGAGCATAAATACCCTTTTCCCATGCCAAAGTCATAAATCAAATTTTACTTTTCAAAGTACTTAGAAAATGTTTTCTAAGAGGAAAGCTTTTTGGTATCATAGTTGGCTTTCCACCACCCCTTGATATTTCAAAGCCAAAGTCAAAAACAGAGATAAATTGGTTGTTATTCCTCTCTACAAACGGAATTCTTCAAGTGACAGCATCCTGAAAGCAGACTTGGTAAATAGTACTTAGCATTAAATAGTAAACACCTAGAAACAATGATAAAGGCACAACTGATTGCTTCTCCTGTGCCATTAAGAGATTTTAATTAGCACTTTAATCACAGCAGCCTGTAAAAGAGTTACTGCATCTTTTCCCATGTTAATTGTGGACTGGTATTTGGAACAAATATCGCCATATCTTCCCCAAGTCTGCTGGCTGATCTGAACTAAGAATTGAGGGGGTTCTGCAGCCGACGAACATTTAGGATAATTTGCCCCAAGACCTCTGAAGTATGTCCAGTGACCAAATGCTCAAGGTCTGAAAGTCTGACTTTGAACTATTTCTGTAGGAGATTGTTTTAAAAATGAAGAGTTGTGATTTTATAGATGTTTGGTATCAGCTCTCCTGCCTGTGTGCTAGACTGATGATCTATGTTGCGCTAAAACTGATTGCTACAATATCCACCAAGGGAAATAAAGTTTTCTCCAATGATACAGAGATTCTATAAAGCAGTGATGGCTAACCTTTTCTGGACCGAGTGTCCAAAGTGCAAGCGCATTACCCAAAAATGCAATCCATGTGTGGCTCCCGCACATCCCTGCGCATGTGTGCACCTCCGCATGCTCCCCCCAGATTCCTCCTGCACCCCCGTGCATGTGCATGCAGCACCCTGCACGCACCCCAACCCCCATGCATGTGCAACAGAGACCTGACAACTAGCCTGCTGGAGGGAGGCACGCGTTCATGCGAGGTGGAACTGAACTAGGGTGACAGCTTGTGTGCCCACAGAAAGGGTGCTGTGAGCCACCTGTGACACATGTGCCATAGGTTTGCCATCATGGCTATAAAGTATCCACACTCTGCATCTTCTGTCCACCCTAAAGAAGGGACTATGGCTGGATGCAGATTTTCCTAGCCTGAGACCTCCAGATGAATTGGTATTGCAGCTCTGAAAGTCTCCCGCAGAAGGAAGATTGGATTTAAATATTGCTACAGGTGTTGTAATTACTGTGGTTTTAAATAGAGTATGTTGGAACTTCTTCACAGTAAAATAAAAATCAGTTATTTGTTTTACCACATATAGTGGGCACACCTCATTTTTCACCTTAAAATAACTCTGTTTTGTCATGACATCTGCCATCCGATATACATAATACAAAATAACAGAGTTGGAAGGGACCTTGGAGGTCTTCTAGTCCAACCCCCTGCTCAGGCAAGAAGCCTTGTACCATTTCAGATAAATGGTTGTCCAATCTCCTCTTAGAAACTTCCAGTGTTGGAGCATTCACAACCTCTGGAGGCAAGTTTTTCCACAAATTAATTGTTCTGCAGGAAATTTCCCCTTAGTTCTAGGTTGCTTGTCTCGGTTAGTTTCCATCCATTGGGTATTATTCCTCCCCCCTCCCCGATTTGTAATCCCCCACCATAGCTATATTTAAACTATTCCTTAATACCTTTCTCTATCCCAGGATAGAGTGGCTTATTGACCACTTGTATGATTTTCTGGTTTAAAATGATTGCTTTTTTTCCAGGCTTTGGAGATTTTTTTTTTTTTAAATATATTTTATTCATTTTCACATTCCATTTGCAATCACTTATACCCAGGCTTTGGAGATTTTATGGTTTGTTTATGTTGTATTTTGTAAGCTCACAGAGCTCAAGACAGCATAGATAGGGTGGTGGAGAAGTGTCAAATAATACTCATAGACAAGAATTGGATTGGATTAGTTCTGCAAAACAAAGTAAACAACCCACACCCATATAGATGCATACAAAGAGGCGGGAGGGGGAACCTTAGAAAAATAATTAATGGGGGAACCTTAGAAAAATAATTAATGGTGAAATCAGCTGGTCAATTTTGTGATATCATATCATTACTAAGGCACTACATCCCAAATAATTTGTTAATAATTAATTTTTGGCATCAAAATATTATATTTGCCTTATAATGGGAGTGGACAGAAGAATGATAGGTCTCAGGATGACTTGCATAGCTTTCCCCAGCTTTTCTGAAATTGGCATAATGGCCATGCTGGCCGAAAATGATGGGATTTATAGCCAACCTAGTTGAAGGACACTAAATTAGTCTGGTGGTCTATTTTTAAATTAGGATATGACAGTGGTTCTCAACCTTCCCAATGCCGCGACCCTTTAATACAGTTTCTCATGTTGTGATGACCCCCAACCATAAAATTCGTGTTTCGGTTCCTAAGACCATCGAAAATACTATATGTGTTTTCCAATGGTCTTAGGTGACCCCTGTGAAAGGGTCGTTCAACCCCCAAAGGGGTCCCGACCCACAGGTTGAGAACCACTGGGATATGACATCAAGCCAGTGGTGGGATTCAAATAATTTAACAACCGGTTCTCTGCCCTAATGATTTCTTCCAACAACCAGTTCGACAAATTGCTCAGAAAGTTAACCACCGGTTCTCCCAAAGTGGTGCG
Organism: Thamnophis sirtalis; assembly: GCF_051295495.1. NCBI lineage: Eukaryota > Metazoa > Chordata > Lepidosauria > Squamata > Natricidae > Thamnophis > Thamnophis sirtalis. The sequence goes on from NW_028261391.1 coordinate 43,020,304, forward strand.
AACTGGCTGAATCCCACCACTGCATCAAGCTATGCAGCTTGTATGCTTTATAAAAATCTACTTATGGAATTAGTGTTATGATTTTTTTTAAAAAAATCTGAGGAGAGGCATATTTATTATATGTCAGCAATCTCCATGCCCAGTAGCAGCTGTAATTAGGGGAAGCAGTGGGTGCCTTTCTATCTAGTTCCCCCAGGCAATTTCTCATCTATCATCTACAACTTGCAACTTTTAAAAATAAATTTTATTAATAAAGGCAGCTGGGAATATACTGAGTTTACCTGTTACAAACCGCCATACTGAGGAATTCCCCTTCCTTTCAAGAACTGCAAATATTTAAACTGAATTTCTATGTGTGGTGTTTGCCAGCTCAGAATTAAAGTACAGTTTTTCAAGGTAGGGTAAGCAATTCAACTTCATAAAAGATTTATCAATGCAGCTAAAATTTTACTGGCAAGCAGTATGTAAAATAAGGGTTTGTTGAGTTTTGGAAATGGAAAGAAATTCTAACTGGAAAGCCTGCCTCCTCAGCTGCCTTGCCTTTGCTAATGAAAGCTGTCCAAGAAGAAAAACTGTTTATTTCAGACCTGTCACTTGAAAATAAAAGCATTAAAAATCAGAAAAGCTAAAATTCAAAAATACACCTTCAAATGCAGCTGCCGGCTGAGTGTTACTAGCTATTTTATCAAACAATAAAAATATCAAGAAAGGTAAGTAAAAACAAGAGCTCTAAAAACAATCATAGTCTGCATTAATTGCAAGTTTAGTGAGATTTTGGTGTTTGTTTATTTCTTTATTTTCCTATCACAGATTTAAAGCATTATCTAACCAACCTTCATTCAGTAAAATGCTATACTGGTATGAAATTTGGTGTCCTTGATGCTCCTCACCATCCTGCCTTTATGTCTGTTCGCAGGCACTACAAATCTCTGGTCTTCCTTCCAAGATATTGGTGATAACATCTACAGATTCTGTATCCTTTTAAACTATGTCATTGTTCTGACATAGTTTAAAGGTAAAAACACACTGATATCAATAGAGCTAGAGATGAATGAAACCTGTTTTATTCAGGCATATTCTACATTTTCCATTGAAAAATGAAATTTCTCCTCAACTATAAAAATTAACCATGGAAATAATAAAAGATAATGGGGTTAAATATTGATATTTTGGTGTTGCTGTATGTAAAGAATGACATTGCTTATCCTTTCTTTAAAAAAATTACACTCTAGGATAGGATGGCCAACTTTTCAATTCTTTCATTGAAAAGCTGTAGTGGAATTTTGGCAGACCTGTGAAGGATTGTACATGGAACTATCATGGACCAGGACCAACATGAATTGGGTCCAGGAGTAGTCCAGAGGTGTCTTCACAGTATGTTAAAAATAGGTCATGTTTTTGACCCATAAAAAACAACAACAGAGGAGCACCAATCACACCACTGTGGCTTGGTTTTTTTAATCATAATCATAGGAAATTGTTCCTTTTGTCCTGAAAGGTTCGAAAGGCAAGGAATCAAAATATGACAAGGAAACAACAAAGTCTCTTTTTTTAACAATGAAAAGAGCTTCAAGATGACTGGAAATCATCTTGTATTAAAGACTTAGGAAGATCAATAACTCAATTTTTCAAGGAATAGATCAAAATCCTTTCTGCTTCTCTCTCTCTCATTACAAAAAATAAATCAGAAACTATTTCATATATTCAATTACACATATTGAAAATGTGTAAAATTACAAAGCTAGATAAATATTAAGATCTGTGAGACCTAAGAAGAACAAAGATTATATTATACTATACTATACTATTATAGTAACTATGTAATACATGGTAATCTATTACTATTACTATACTATACTATTATATTACAGGAGAAGAAGCCATAACTATTTTTTGTAAAGTTACAGTAACATAGTTTGAAAGCACTTTGCAACTTCCTCACCTTTGCTTTCTAGAAAACTAGGAAGGGTCTCTTCTGAGACATTCCTTGTCCCCATTCCTATTATGGGTTTCAGACACCTCTTGTCTGATTGTCGTCTAGGCTGCTTATCCTCCTCCACAGAAAATATGCATAAAATGCTCATATGACAGGGTTTTCCTCTTCCAGTAGCATAAAACCCGAAAGTGCCATTTTGCCAATATCAAGATTAGATATTCAGATCAAATTTGCATGGATATGTCACTCAGTGTTCCTTTACACTTACAAACCTAGCCATAGAGTACTCGTTTTTCCAAGAGAAAAGAATGGACTCAGATGTATTCTTATTACTGAAGGTTTTAAAGAGAAATGAACTTGCATGAGTAGAATAAATTCCTTCCTTCTCTCAAGAATAATTGACCAAATGATCAGGCTGCCACTTATTAAAGGAGCAAGAAAGAAAAGTTGCAATTTTCAGATCACTTATTCAAAGTATTCTTTTTGAAGAATGATTTGAATTTTGCTAAAGTAAGAAAAAATTGCTACAGTGAAAACCATTATATTTCATTATTCCTTAGTGTTCTGACCCCTCCCCCCCTTCTCCGTCCATGAACGAACGCTGAAACCAACATAAATAAGAATACTTTTAATCAGTCCAGACTCTCGTTGGCTGCAAGCCCAAAATAAACAAAGAGATAAGCACTCAGGCAGCAAGCCCTACAATACTTGGCAGCAATGCAAACAAACTCTGGCAGCAATCCAGCCTGCCAAGTTTGTTTCTTGTTAATCGTTAACTTTGACTTCTGCAGAAAGGCGTGGCACAAGCAGTCCCTTTTATAATGAGGAGAGAATCTTAATGAGCATCAGCTGACCATAATCACCAGAGGTTGATTGAGTTGTTCTTGGCGCTGAGTAGCCCTTCGACGGCATGCATCCCAGAACAACTCACAGGTATTTTCTGGATCACTCATTCCTGTCTCCTCCCCACTGATCCAAGGCTCAGGCGCCACCTGGTGGCCAACCAGTCTCTCCGCGTCCTGCTCGGAGTCGGAACTCTGTCCAGGGTCCTCTACCTCCTCCAGGGCCGACTCATAAGACCCCTTGCCATCGGAGTCTGGTGGCAGCACCAATGGCTCCTGCCGGGCCACAACACCTTAGCATAGAGATTTCTAAGGAATTATAAAGAAAATTCTCCCTGCTGAAATATGGTGTACATTTTATAAAAATGTAAAAGAATTCGAATTCTATTTAGAAATGTTATCTGACAGGCCTTCTACATTAAGAATCTGTAGCTACAGAACTGAATTTAATATGGATGTGATTGAGAAACAATTTAATAGTTCTAAATCCCATTGCCTTAAAGTTGAGATAAGCTAGCTGTATATTAGGCAAGAGTCCTTCCACAATATACATAACAGACCCTGACTACAGGGGCGCTTATTTTTTAATTTTATTTTTTTAAAAAATATCTCATATAACAAAATTAGTAAAACAAGACACCTGCACCAGACTTTGAAAGTTTGGTGGATTAATTTTATTCTGTTGAATTCAATGGACCTGTAATTTTGCTTGCTTGTTCCCTTTGCCAGTTCAGCTTGTAGGAGACAACCCTGTGACAATATCACTGCAATTTTTTCACCTGTATTTTCCCCCCTTGGGCTGTTCTACTGCATAGGAAATTCCCGAAGTAGCTATTAAAACTGAGCATGTTCTTGGCCTTTTGTTGAGGCTGAATGCTTCCTGAAAATAGAATCAGATCTTATGTCTGCCAACATCTTCCCTCTCTAGTTTCTTTCCCAAGAGGGCTAGTTTTTAGGATGTTGAAAGGCCTGCACAATATAAAAATTTGCAACCGGCTGGAATCTGGAATGAAATTTAGAAAGGTTGAGGGGACAGGCTTTTGTGACCGCTGACCTAAAAATATCAAGAATATTCATATGTTATAATCACTTTCTCCACTGAACCTGTGTGTGCTTGTGTGTATCTGTAAATGTTCTGCATTTTCTTCTCTGCTGAATAAGATCCCAGTATCATTTACAAGATGACAGCTTCTGCATAGCAAATAAGTTGCAGAATTCTTTACTAGTGCATAAAGCTCAACCCATTTGCCCAGATTTTCTTTTTAATTTTATTATTGCTAGGGTTTTAACAATGTCCCTTCTCACATATTACAACTGTAATAACCTCAAATGCTTCGTGTGTCACTACTTCGTGTGTCACTACTCCTTGACTTATGACCACAATTGAGCCCCAAATTTCTGTTGTTCAATAAAAAAATTGTTAAGTGAGTTTTGTCCATTTTATGAACGTTCTTGCCATAGTTGTTAAGTGAATCACTGCAGCTGGTAAGTTAGTAACCTGCTTTTAAGTGAATGCGGCTTCACCATTGCTTGCTTATCAAAAGGTTGCAAAATTGATCATATTACCTTGAGACATAGCAATGGTCATAACCAGTTTCCAAACATCTGAATTTTGATCACATGATCATGGGGATGCTGCAAAGGTGGTAACTGTGAACAATGGTCATAAGCAGGGGTGGGTTGCTGCTGGTTTTATTACTGGTTCGTAAACCGCATGCATGCACTGTTCATTATAAATGGTTCTTTGCACATGCGCAGAACAATTTACAGTGAACTGTGCATACGCAGCAGTGGTGGGTTGCAGGTGGTATGCCCCAGTACATGCATACCGGAGCCTGCCTGGAGCACCAGAAACAGTTCTAGTACAGTGCTCCGGAGGACCCACCTGCCCCCCCCCCCCGCGCTCCTTACCTGTCTTTAAAGTCTTTGGTGCTTCTTTGCATGCGCACAGCACGTACAGAGCTTGCACAATTCTCTACTGAGCAGCTGGAGCGTCACGGAGGCTCACGGAGGCGTCGCTGGACAGTAAGATGTATATGAGCGCTGCACACGTCCATGTGGATGATGCCAGGCCCATTCCAACCGGTATGGTTGGAACGGGATCTGGAACCCACCACTGATACGCAGTCACTAGAAAACAAGATGGTGGTGGCCCAGCAGCGGTGAGGGGACCAGTTCAAGGGCCGGTTTTGTGATCCAGGCCTGAATTCCACTACCAGTTCAGCTGAACCGGGCAGCCTACCTCTGGTCATAAGTCACTTTTTCAGTGCTATTGTAACTTTGAACTAATTAAAAGAACTGTTGTAAGCCAAGGACTATCTTCCTTTACTGATAAAGTTTTTACTGTTATGAATTCATCTGAAATACTTTCAGTTTGCAGTTGAGAAGCAGTCAAGTCAGAACTAACCAAACTTCTCCAAACAGATTTTACCTGCAACAACTAAAAGAATGTCTTGTGCAAGGCAAGTAAAATACAATTATTTTAACTTAATTTAAATTATTTTATTCAACTGCTGCCCAACTCCCTATAAAGCACAATGTAACAAAAAAGAAATAATTCAAAACAAAGCCAGCAAAATAAATAATGAATGAGTAGTTGAAGAATAAGATGGAGAATCTGTCCAAAAACAAACCTTGTGAGGCTCTCTGGCCACCCTAGATCAAAGCCTATAAGAAGAGCCAGGTCTTCAAGGCCCTCTGGAACACGACCATAGGGAAAGACTGCAGGGAAATTTTCATTCCAGAGAGCAGGATCCATGACTGAGAAGATACACCTTTTGGCTCCTGAATGATGACACTGTTTATCTGAAGTTACTGAAACACATCAACCCTGTTGGTTCATATCAGTCAAGCAGACTCCATGCAATACAGGCAGTTCCTCAAATAATTTGAAACACACCCTTAAGCAGACCAGTGATCAGTGCAGCGCATGAGATATCACATTGGATGAGGCATATCCATCATTGCCCTTGTAATTGAAGCTTCCAAGTGGTCAATCAATCAATCAATCAGAATAGAGCTGAAAGGACCTTGGAGGTCTTCTAGGCCAGCCTGCTGCTCAAGCAAGAGACTCTATACCATTTCATATAAGTGACTATCCAATCTCTTCTTAAAAATCTCCAGTGATTAGGTACCTACAACTTCTGAAGGCAAGCTGTTCCACTGGTTAATTGTGCTCATTGTTGGGAAATTTCTCCTTATTTCTAGGTTGCTTCTCTCCTTAATTAGTTTCCATCCATTGTTTCTTGTCCTGCCCTCTGGTGCTTTGGAAAATAAATTGACCCACTTCTCTTTGTGGCAGCCTCTCAAATACTGGAATACTGCTATCATGTCCAACCTAGTTGGTCTTTTTTCTAGACCATCCAAACCTAAATCCTGCAACCATTCTTCATGTGTTTTAGTCTCCATGCCTTTAATCATCTTAGTTGCTCTTCTTTGTACTGTCTCAACATCTTTTTTGTAATGTGGTGACCAAAATTGAATGAAGTATTCCAATGTGGCCTTACTAAGATTTTATAAAGTGGTACTAATACTTCCCGGTCTTCAAGGTACATTGTCATTGTCAAGTCATGAAGTGATTAGGACATGAGTTACTAACCGGAAGGTCTTCAAATCTATGAAATGGCACAACTAGTGTACCAGATGAAGCTATGCAAATGCCTTCTTGGCCACAGCAGCCACCTACCTATCCACAGAACTGATGCCACACTCTATTATATTCAGTCAACCTAACTGCAATTGGTGCCCAAATCCAGCTATATGTGGCTTATTTAACAAAATATTGTTAAACAATGGTTTAACTCTCTCAGAAAAAAGCATTAAAAAAAATGAATCCAGAATCCACAAAGCTGTTAGAAGAAAGACTCTGCACACCTAGAGTGGAAAAGTCTGGTTTATGTTATTATTATTATTTTTTTAAAAAAAAGAAGTTTAGCTGAAAAAGAAAAGGGACATTTCTAAGATGACTCACAAAGATTAATAATATCCAGGTCAAAAGAGGGAAACAAAAAGGTACACAACTTTATCAAAATATTATTACTTTTGGTCCTGCTTGTAAGTTTTCCATTGACCTCTGCCTCTCAGTAATGGAAAACAGGAAACTGACTAACCAAAAGGTCACATTCAGCAGAGCCTTTTTTATGTGTGGAAGCGGCAGATAATACTGGATCAGTTTAATTTAGGGGGGGGGAATGGGTGAGAGAGATTATAGTCATAAAATTTGTTTTTATTATTGCCAATCAGTTCAAAGGGGATAGAGACACTGTCCCTCTGTCATCAGCAGGATAACTTTCTGAAAGCAGAATGGCCAGGGGGAAAGAAAAAGAAATATTGAGTTTAAACAGGGAATGACTTCATAATATTAGAGAAAAGTAACTTGAAGATTAAGCGTTTTATAAATTAATTAAGGGGAGAACAGAAAATTTAAATAATAATTACAATAATGTAAAAGAAAAAGAAATGGCAAATGGATCCATGAGGAAAATAAAAGACAAACGTGGGTTTTTTTAAAAGTTAACTGTTTATTTCTGCATTTGCTGGTTTATATTTCTTGTATGTTTCTTTATTATGACCTTTATGTTTATGTAAAGTATGTGTAGAATTTTATTAAACTATACGTATATAGGTGCACATGCGTGTGTGAATGCATGTTTGTGTACACACACGGGAACATAATTTATAAATATATAAAAGTTACCATTTGTAAACTTTCAACTGGATTCCACAAGTCAAAGAAGTAAGCCAGATTCAGTTAATGACTGCATGATTCACTTAACAAGCTGTGGGGAAAAAAAGGTCACAAAATGGTACAAAACCCACTTAAAAACTGCTTTGCTTAAGGCACAAATTTAGGTTCAGTTGTGATCATATATCAAGGTCTACGTAGCTTGTGATGTTATGTCGAGGACTATCATGGGCTTCTCCTTCCTTTTTTCCTTTCAAATAATAAGCTGTCCTTCAATGTAAATATACATTTATTAGTACATCCAATCTTGGTACAAGCAAAACAATTACAGTTATTTAAATGAGCTATATTCAAAAGAAGCCAAAAGCTAAATATAAATACTTTCTCAAAATCCCCACATTGTTTAAAAAAAATATATCCATAGCTAAACATGTTTCAAATGTTTAAAAAAAACATTTCCACTTTATTTTAATATTTATTAGCTGATTTATCAAATATTAAGAAATACTTCCTGACTTCTGTGGTGGTAAATATGTAGTACATTTACATAGGTAAGTGCTATTCTAAGTATGAAGTAAAATTTATAGGCATGGAAGAAGTGCAAAATGTATGGAAAATAATGTGCATAAAAGAAAAGGGCAAGCCACTACAAACTATACTTGCATAGAAATGTCCCATGCTTCTATTTAGAACAAGAAATGAAAATATTAGAAAACTTACAATGATAATGTATTTACAAACCTTAAATATTGCAAATGCATAATAATAATGTTTCATTTTACTTGTGTGTACTATTTAAAAATTACTGACAAACATTTACTGATACTTCAAAATGCAAACAGTTGTTGCAACAGCAATAACAATGTCTTGTTACTTGGATAGCCCACTTATATCCCATTTTACAAAGAAAGCACACAGCAGGGCCCCATTAAAAATGATCAAAGCCAGAGGGCCAATAGACAATTTGCATAGAAAGATTAATAAAAATGTACATACATATGCATGGTCATATCCTTTCTCCAAATAGCATTAGAATTGAATCACTACAGGCCACATAAAGCACACAAGCAAACAGTTGGAATAAATTCTCAGTAAGGTGAGGTCTCACTCGCCACCTTCAGGCTGGATTTTGGGCTGGATTTTGGGCTTACTTTTAAGGCCAAAACCCAGCCTGAAGATGGCGAGTTGGACTTCGCCGAAACGTTGCCAAGACAATCTCAATCTTACATGGGAAAAGACCCGAATACAACAAGAGCAGCATACCCACAACCGTGAAAATCTACTATATATATTTTACACACACATATACACATACACATACAAACATATATATGCATATATATGCGTGTCGCCAAGATACTCTCAATCTTACATGGGAAAATACCCAAATATATGTGTTTGTGTGTGTGTCTGTGTGTCTGTGTCTGTGCCTGTGTCTGTGTGTGTCTGTATAGACATATGTACATGTATGTATACATACATACATACATACATACATACATACATACATACATACATACATACATACATATCCATCTTAGACCCCATTGGGGAAAAATTTTTGGAGAATGAAGTGAAACAAGAAGTTGTGGGCAAGAAAGGAACTAACTACAGAACCATCGGCAGCCTTAATATTTCTTCAATTTAAATTCCCCATCCCAAAGCTATTTTCCTTCTTGTATAAAGCGATGCTCAGGCTTCCTTACATACTTGCACATAACATTAACATAGTCCTCTATCTGGAAAGATATATCTAGGCATGCAAAATTTAATGTTGATAAAAATTTAGTGAGAATGCATGATTTAATAAGAATTATTTATATAAATAAGAATTATTTATATAAATAAATAAATAAGAATTATTTATATAAATAATTTCAAAACTTTCAATCCATTACTTTAACTTTCCCAACAAGATATGCTCCCAAGATATGTTTGGGTTTGCCAGGTTGGTAGAAGCTTAACTTTGATATACACAATACAACATAATTTTGTTGGGTCATGAAAAAGTCGCCGCTCATCCATCATCCCATTTGCAATTGACATTGCCACTATCCCAAGTCAAAGGCTAGAAGTCTTGCTTCCTGTGACAATCATTGAATACATTCACAAACACCTCTTTTTCCTTCTTGCCTTTAATATTTAAAATGTTCCTCACCCTTATTACAATAGCAATCATTAGCTTAAAAAAAACCCTGTCCCTATTCCAACTACTGTGAGAACTTGTCCTTAAAGCATATAGTTGATCACAATATGAGAAATGTGAAAAAGTGATATATGAGTGGTTCTGGGGAAAATGTCATATATGTAGCTTTAGTCATCTGTCCATTGCTAAAAACCAGTTCCCAAAAGTCATGTTCAACTGCTTTGATTTCATGGACATGTCTACCTAGTATATTTGACAATAGAAAGGATTAGCTATTGTCTTCTTCAAAAGAAATTTTGTTTGTTTGTTTCTCAGCTATATTCCATAGCAGCCTCCAGTCAAGTACTAACCAGGCCCTGATCTGCTTAGGTTTTTAGCTTAGACCAGACAAGATTGGCTTTCTTTTATTAGGTTATTTTGGCTTTTAGCATTATGTAAATGAAGGGAATAAACCTGTTTATTTTTTAACACTGCACATTAATTTATAAATCCCAAATCTGACTTTTCTTAAAGTAACAGTCATCCTATCCCTTGATTAGTTTAGCTACCCGTGACTTTTTTAAAAAAAAAACCACCTGAATCTAGTGAGAGATTGAGAATCAATAAATGAAGGCATTTTATTGAAGGATCAATAAAAGAAGGTATTTTTCCACATAATGTGTAGTTAACCTCTGCTATGTTTTAACAGACGTTATGTCATGATTTACAAAATTTCCAATGCTCATTAGACAAATGAGACAACGATCATTTCACATGGCAGGAAAAAACCATCAAGCAACTTCATGTGATTTGTACTGTCAACAACATTTAAAGAATGAGTAGTAATAAAAATAGGAAACATCTCATTGGGTTTGCTTGTTAATTGGGCCATCTTTACTTTTAAAATAGTAAATATTTAAAAAATACACATTATGGAGGACAGTGATGCTATCTGGTAATGTTGGGGGTGACATGGACATTGTGTTGCCACTGTATGCTACAGTGTTTTTTGTGTCAAGACACAACTAGTCTTGTTGTATGCCATTACTTCTTTCCTGTGGCTACACTTTGTAAAAACATTTTATTCCAATCATGTCTCCCACTGAAGATTTCAGGAATGAAGTACAACATAGAGGAAAAGGTTTTCATTCACATTCACTGTGTTTAAAACCTACTATTTATTATGCATGTTCCATCATTAGCAACTACTACTTCCACATTTTCCAAAGTTTGTCACTCCGATGGCATTTTACAAAGGATACATGTTCATTAAATTTAAGCAAGGAAAAAGACCCTCAAAATCATTATCTCTGGTTCAAAAAATATGCTTATTGAAAATGAAACTGTTCTAAAGATATAACTTTGCTTATTTTAATATATGCCTTTATTTATTTAATACAAATAATTTTAGATTTTGATTCTAAGCATGCTTATACTTGGTTGAAAATAAATATCTTAACTCAGTAAGGACCAGAAGTGGTATTCAGCCGGTTCTGATCAGTTCTGGTGAACCAGTAGTAGTGGAAATTTTGAGTAATTTGGAGAACTGGCAAATACCACCTCTGACTGGCCCCGCTCCCGATCTATTCTCTGCCTCTCAGCCTCCGAGTCCCAGCTGATAGTCGGTCTATTGCTGCCTCTCAACCTCCAAGTTGATTGCTGGGTCTTCTTTTGTTGCCCTGCACAGCACAATGGATCTGGAAAGCAGGTTAGTGGGGTGGGGAAGGAATAGGGATTTTGCAGTATCCTTCCCCTGCCACACCCACAAAGCCATGGCCTCAGAACCAGTAGTAAAAAAACATTGAATCCCACCACTGGTAAGCACTGTTTCTGAATAGGCATGCATTGGATTGCCCTTTAGACACATACAAGATTGCACTGTAGTCTTCTCTTCTTTTAAAAATAAAATATACAGATGACATACAGTATACCATTTTAGATAATGTGAAGAAGAAACAGTAAAACCATATCAATTGTAACCCTTTCGTTATTAAGGTTTAAGCCTGATAGATAATGTCACCTTCTAATTTTGTTTAATGGTTAGCATATAAGTCAATTTCCTTCAAATAATTTTTAATCCAATGTTTCCTTTTTTGGAAAAAAAATACCAAGTTATTAATATATTTGTGAAGCTTTAGCTGCAAGTCCCCACTTCATTCTGCCCTCTTTTAACATATACTTTGTTTTATTTCTTACTTATTATTTACCAAATCTGTACTATACATCTCTTGATTAAATTTGCAGCTTAAAATGTTATCCTGATTCTTTATAAGATAAACCTTTATATTTTTGGTCAGCTACAGGGATGGCATATAAATTTAATAATAAATATTTTTTTCTTCTCAGGGTAGTTCCCAACAAATAAACTGTATAGCAGGGGTGTCAAACTCACATTGTCACAGGGTGGTCACGTGACATATCCCAACTGTTTTCCCTTTGCCATACTGTACCTGGCCATGGCCACTGCGTGATGCACCTAATTACAAGTTTGACTTTTCAAGCAATATCATTCTAATGATCAAAGAAATTAATATTGTAATTACCTGCTGCATATTCTTTGAAATATTGCTTGATGTTCCAATTTAACAAATCCATTATTTTTATGCTACTTTAGCCTTACTCCAAAGATACCTATGTGCAAATAATCATCTTCAATTGGTATTTCTGCATGTGGGATTTTGATATTTAATTACATTTTTATTAATGCTGGTTCGTACTTGCTCCAGTAAATACGTGGTCTAGGAGGAAGAGATTATTAGCTATTTACAACCTATTGAGTATCTCACTGTATATTAATTCTGAGATTTTTTTATGAATGTAGGGAAAACCTTGCTAGATCATATTAACAATCCTTTTGTTCACTATCTGGTTTTCCACTAAGATAACTTAGATGATTTTTGGAAGTCCCACAGCAGGAGGTATAGGCAATAGGCCACTCGGTATTGATCCCCAAAAATTGATATTCTGTCATATATTGTCTCTGAAGCTGGTGGTTTGCTTGCAGCTTTCCTATTATTTTCTTAGCTACATGCTGGAATCCTATTCTGCTTCCATATGTGGAAGGCAAAGCAGTTAATCTAGTCTTGATTTGTGGCCACAGCAAATAACCCACAGAGTATTTCTTTCTGCCTTGTAGTTGGAGAATTAGCTCAGTCCCGGTAAATAGAATTACAGATTTGCTTAACTTTTAATATGTGCAAAAGGGTTTATTTAGCCCAACACAACATATTTAGCAGATATGAACATATCCTATGATCTATAGCAGAGTTTTCAATCCATCCAATCAAATCTGACTCATAACTTGCTTCCCCCACATCTGATCTGAAAAGTTAGAAGATGATCCAGGAAATATTTTGAAGGTCATAGAGGGAACAAGCAGAAGGGAAAATCCTATTGCCTGGTTTACCCTTCAAATATTAGACTTTTCACCTTGAAATCACTGGAAATGGGAAATCTGCTACCAAATGTTGCCATAGAAAGCTTAGGGCATTCGTCAGACTGCCAAAAAAGGATTGGCAGCCCATGTTTCCTACAAACAATGAGCTGCCAACTGGCAATTTATATAAATATACATCTGCCTTTCATATTTTTTTCTTTGGACCCACAGTTTCTTTTTTAAGTTGACTTCAGATCTGGAGAAGATTTTGTCTGAAGCATTTATTGTATGAATTTCTCCTATTAAAATGTTTGCAATTTTTAAATCATTCTTAGAATAAGGTTCATGGGTCAAAGTTGCATCACTTCTGAAATACACTTCACAAGTTTTACAGTGGGTTTTTTTTTTGTTCCCTTCTTTCCAAAAGTATCTGGATTTGAATGAGGATCTGCTGTTTGTTAAATAATGTAAAGCCTCTGTTGTATGTTGGGAGGAGATAAGGGCTGTTTATCAGAAAAGCAGAATGGGGAAAAGAGAAAATTAAAGCCAGTACATCCATTCTGTACAGACTGCAAAACTTATTTTCATGCACAATGAAGGTGTTCACAGTTTAAATACTGTAGTGCATTAACAAGGTCTATTCCATGTGTATGTAGAAAATTCAATCTATTCATTTTACTATTTATTTAGGGTATATGTGCAAAACACGTCAATATTTAGGGTAACTTGTGCAGACACAATCACGTCCAGGCTGCGTATTTAAATATATAAAAGGAGAGAGCTGTAACAAGTGTCGGTACCAGATTGAAGTTCAATGGATGACTTTGGGAATATCTCCTGTTGACTCGAAAGCATCAGAGCTCTAGTTTAGAGTGGTACAAGGGCATCATTTAAGGGTCTTATGAAAAAAAAAAATTATCCACAAAAACCTAATGTAAATAATAAAAAGCAATAATTTTTTTTTAAAGTTACATTAAAAAAACTATGAAGCAAAAGTCACAGTGCAAAAAGAGAAAGTATTCTTTCCACCAAACATGTTTAAGAAATTTTTACTTTTAACTTGAGCATCAAAGGAACATGTATACAAATTTATTTACTTCAAATGCACTTGAACTACATTTTGCAAATTTGTAGTCATTTTCTTACTAACAAAGTATTTCTTTACCTTGAACAAACAGATCAGTGCCCATGCTATCATTTAAATCAGGTGGCCTAATGTAATTCAGCAAAAATGATATCACACAAGATTTAGGCCTCTCAGAAAGGGGATGGCATTATCTCTTATAGACAGCAACAGTACTGATAATTAAACGGTAACTTTAATTTAAGAAACAACCTGAAGAGTTCTATTTCTATAAAGTACTGACTAAAAGAAATGTTTTTCTAGATTGAAATGGCCACACAAGTCAAATCCTACAAAAGAAAATGAAGTAAACATAAGCACATAGCTAACAACTATTTAGTTGTTAATTGGTAATTAACTTTATTTAGCACAAGCAATGGAGGTATGACGAATTGCTCAAGGATATATGCAATATTCTGTAAATCGTCTTCAGTACTAGGAAATGAATCGATAGTATCTTGGTATGTCTACAGCTCCTTGATTATATAAAAGATCCCTTTTTAAATTAATCTTTTGAATCAGGAGTACAGCTAGAGATTTTATGTAGAATTATAAATATTAGGATTTTTTCATAAGAACATTTATAGGCAAAACTTCAGTTGAAGAATTTTTATATTTTTAAGTTGATCATAATTTAATGAAAGGAATCTCAGGTTTATTCTACAAATTAATCTTTGTGTTCCACCTCATTTGGAGAGAAGTATAAATGTATTAAATTCAGGGAGAGGATTTAAGTGCTAACTTAAAAAAAAAGATAAATACAGAGCACTGTGAGCCATTTTCACATCAAATTATTGATAATCCATGCTGTGTATGGAATTTTTAGGAGGCATCTAAAGCTAGGAGCTAACTTTAACATCCTTTTTTCACAGCTAACTTTATGTTCTTTCTTCATTTTTCAGAGACTTAGAAAATGGTTCTAAGAACTATGGAGATCATATTAGCATGGATAATGTGAAGAAACCAATTGCCTGGAGTTAGTTTCAAATGCTTATATTTAGAAAATAATATATTTCACTACCTTTTGGATTAGAAAATAAATTTATCGTTTTTTTCCCTAATAAGAATTATTTCAATGTATTTAATGGTAATTGTTGAAGCAAATTTCAGTACCCAGTGCAATACAAAAGATAGCAAGGAATTTGATCATGATCACATGAAGCGCAATGAGTGAACAAGGAAAACAAACAAGACTTTGCCAATTATTGTAATTCTTGCTTAATGTTGGTAATTGGGACCAGCAACTCTGGTCATATAACCACGTCAACTTACAATGACATTTCTGATTAAGTGAATCCAGTATAGTCATTAGGTGCATCACCATTGGCTTCCCCATTGACTTTGCTTGTTGAAAACTGATAGTGAAGGTTGCAAATGGTAATCACATGACTATGGGATGATGCAGCCTTTGCCATTGCAAGCCACCTGGCAAACTCCTGAATTGCTGTCACATGACCACAGAGATACTGCAACAGCCATAACTACAAGAGCTGGGCTTAAGTCCCTCATTCAGCATTGCCAAATGGATGCTGAACAAGTAGCAATTAAGCAAGAACTATCTATAGAGTTAGCAGTGTGAAAAAAATAATTTAAGACCTCTGACCTGAATTTTCCTTCCTTATGCAAAGTCCAATCCATAATTCCTTATGGATTGTTCCCTAGGACTTTAAGAGAGCAACAGACCACACTTGTACACTTTCTGTAGTAAGCTAAAATAGAAATGCTGAAGATACAGGGTTTGATTGTCTTTGAAAGAGACGAAGAAAAGTGGGGTGGTGAGCTAAAGCAGCTAGTTGTGTATGGAGAAAGTGAAACAATTGGTGGAATGAGCAAAGAGACTTGAAAGCTACTACAGCTGTGAAAGGAGTAGCTGAGTCTTACAGCCTCATAAGTCATCCAAAGACATAGACCAGCTACAGTCAGCAAGCTAGCAATGAGTAATTGTTTTTTATCCATCCTATGAACTGATAAGGACTGAGAACTAGAGAAGCAATTCAATAAAAGGTAGCAATTACAGGGCTACTTCAAATTTCAGTAACACCTACTGAAGTACAAAAGCTAGGTGATAAAAGATCATATAGGGCTAAGTGTAGGGTAAAAGAAAACCATGCTCTTACAAGAAAATATCAGGAAGGAAAAAATTCCAGTCCTTAGAGGTGAAAGCCAGGAGGTGGGTAGGGAATAGTGATATTATTGCCTTATTGTTGGAAAAGATGGTATTGTTGGAAAAATGATAATGTATAAGTTTACATATTATTTTTCATTTATAGCTAAAACAGTGCCACTTATATTATTAGGTGCAGATAGGTCCAATAGTTGTATTAGGTTTAACACATTAGTATATTTTGTATAATAAATTAACCTTATATAAATACCAAAAAAATGGCCTCTTGGTTGGGTTTGTACCTAAATTTAATTGAGACTATTTCATAGAGAATTCCTAACAAATTATCCCTCTAAATCTTGAGTTAGTATTTGCCTATCTTGAGAGCTTGGGAAGTAAATGAGCAAAAAGATGGTGACACATATGTTAAAATGAATGTATGGAAAGCCACAGATGTAACCACACTTCTTGTTACATGTTTCTGTTCATGCATATCATTGCAATAGAGGGTGCTGTTTGAAGAATGTAGGAAGATAAAAGAGTGTGAGAGTTTATCACATTAAAGAAAACCAAGATGATATAACAAGAACTGATGGGTATAATACAATTCAAACAAAAAAAATCTATATCACAACACAAACCTTGCCAGATCAAGCCATATACTATGTAATTCAGCATATTGTTCTCGCACAATGACCAACTCGATGCATTTGGGATAGACTTGAGATAAAGTAGTATTTAAGGCTGCTATGATTTAGAGAAAGTAAATAGCTGCCATTATTTATAGTTATTAACTTCCTGCTCTTCCATAAATCCATCCAGACCCCTTTCGAGACTATCAAAATAGATTGGCAACACCATTTCCGTTAGTAGTGAGCTGAATAGCATATGAACTGAAAAAGCATTTCCATATGCCTCTTCAGATCATCTGCATTTTGTTTTAGGGAATGACTACAGCTTCTAACTTGTTCTTTCCTCCATATTATCTATGCCATATTTAAATTTATATATCTCTATTATATCTCCCATTACCATTTTTAAATGCCAACGTAAAAGAGCATCATTGTTATTCTCTTGCCTCTTAAGAAATCTGCTTCAGTCTTTTAATTAGTTTGGTTCTACATCTTTTCTAGCTATACAATATTTGGGTAATGTGAGGTATCCACAAATGTGCATAATACTCAAAGGTTTGTCTCATTATAGAGTTCTGTATCAGTATTATTATATCAACAGGGCCAATGCACAAGAGTAAAAACCAAGCCAAGTAAAAGATATTTTGCACTTCTGGAATTTAGAAACAACTTTTGGCCTCTGGCAGAGGAAACTAGGTCTGAGCCTTGAGGGGAAGAAAATTAAACATTGCAGGACTGAAACAAAATGGCTGATCCCTGAAGGCGAGAGGGGTTTCAGCTGTTTCCTGCCAAAAGATAAGAAAATTCCTGCTAATTGGTTGATTTAGTACTACAAGGAATCCAAAAATTGTACGCTGACATAGGCTTATGAAGCATGATTTTTGCCAAGAGCAATAGTTGGAGATTAACAGAACAACTTCCATAGTTTATAGAGAGCACTAACAAGATTTTCTACATGCTAATTTGTGTGGGGACAATTAATACCACTAAGAAAAACTGTAATCACATCACTATATATTTTGAAGGTCTAAAAAAGAAACACAATAAACCTAAAGTTCATCGCTTTTTCTAGTTCATGAGAGATGACTGAAAAGTGGAGAAAATACCACAAATTTATAACTAATCTAAACTAATTTATAATCCACTTTGAAAAAACAGGAAGTCCCTTCTGTAGGTAGTTCTTGTTTAACAGCATTACTTGGGACTAGAAACTCCATCATTAAGTGATGCAATCATAAATTGAAAAAAACCATATGACTCCACCTACAGCAGTTCTGGCAATCCCAGTTGCTGTTATTAAGCAAGGACTTTGCAGATGGTTAAGCAAAAATTTCACATAACCCCAAGTTACAACTTTATGTTGACTTCCTCAGTGACTTTGCTTGTCAGAAGCTGGCAAGGAAGGTTTCAAATTGCAATTGTGTGATTACAATTGGGTGACCATTACTTATAGTTATTGCAATTTGCAATAGCTATAAGTATAAGGCCCAGTCCTAACTACTGCTCATTCAGCACCATCATAAATTCAAACAGTCACTGAATGAATGGTTGTTAAATTAGGATTGCCTATAAAGCAGAAATGATATTTTATTATAGCAAAAAATCTGGATGTGATCAACATACAGTAGCAGGTTCTAGTGTCCAGAAAATACCTATCATTTGCAACTGAATTTCTAAATCTGTGAATCAAGACACGGACAGATGTGGATAGCAAGTTGACTTAGGTGAAAAATTGGATGGCATTCCAGAGGAAGAAAATGTTGGGTCAAATGTTGAGTTCCTGACAGTTAGAACAATTAATCAGTGGAATAATGTTCCTCCAGAAATTGTGGATGTTCCAACATTGGAAGCTTTTAAGAGAAACTGGACACCATTTGTCTGAAATGGTATAAGGTTTCCTGCTTGAGCAGGGGATTGGACTAGAAGACCTGGAGACTTTCAGAAAGAAATTAGACTGCCATTTATTGATAATAGTGTAGAGTTTCCTGCTTGGGTGGAGTTGGACTAGGTCCCTTCCAACTTTGTTAATCTAAAACTTCCAAGGTCCCTTGCAACTCTGTTATTCTGTTATTCTATTATATGATTAGTTTATCAGCAATGAACTTCAGGTAAAGTCTTGTACATTGTAGGATATGTCCCTATGATGGAGCCCTTGAAAATACTCAGAAAAAAAATCAGAAGAAATGTATGGAGTTGTAGCTTCACTATCTTTTCACTAAAAAAGGTGAAAAGAACGACCTAGGAAATCACAAACTAATCTGGCTCTATATCAATAAATATAAATAAAATCAATCTATTAAAATAAGGTAACAATAGTATAAAGTTAAAGGTTTCCTTGTTCAGTCATGTCTGACTCTAGGGGGGCACTGCTCATCTCTGTTTTTTGAATGAAGGAGCCAGCATTGTCCAAAGACGCTTCCTGTGTCTTGGTTCTATGGCCAGCATGGCTCTATACCAAATGTGCATGGAATGCTGTTACCTTCCCACCAAAGTGGTACCTATTAATCTACTCGTGTTTGCGTGTTTTTAAACTGCTAGGTGGGCAGGAGCTGGGGAAGAAACAGGAGCTCACCCCATTGTGCAGCCCTCGCATCTCAAAACCGGGCTGTCAGCTTTCCAGCCGACAATCTCAGTATCTTTAACCACTGAGCCATCGTGCCCCCTCGGAAGAACAGCATAACTTAACTGAAAGCATGGATTTTTCAGGAAGAATTGCATCCCTGTTGGCAGGATGATGACTAAAATATGTTGGCTTATAAGATAAATTAATTAAGAGAACCTAGACTAGATAGAGTAGCATGAACATTCTTAAAAAAAACTGAACTTGCCTTAGTTGTCTAATACATTTATGAATATGTGTTTATGAAATAGTTGTGCTTGAAGGAATGTTAGTTGGAGATATCAATGAATATGATGTGATGTTGTCGACTAAGACTAGAATGATTGGCAGCAAGTATTAGGTTGCATAATGCCATGCGGATTATGGACTTAGAAATTAATACATCAAAAGCCAATGTGTTGTTGTTGTTGTTGTTACAAGTGTAGAAACTGTTTTAACTCAGAAGCTGATCCTTCATTTGAGAAGCTGAATTCCATGGGACCTCTCAGCAGGATTGCTCTGCCTTCATGATTCACTTCAATCAACCTGGCTGCCCAGGCTTCAACCAGATGAAAGGGTTGTAAAGAATGATTTCTTTTTTCCCAAGCTTGCAAATTCAATAAGAAAAATGTCAAATCTCTAACTATGAACAGGCAACAACATTTTTGTGTTACTATTTCAAAAAGAAACAAAGGTATCAATAAAGGTACAAGAATAACTAAACAACACCAAACTGAATTTGATAGCATATCAATTTTGAGAGGAGCCTTGCTAAGAGATGTTTTTCCCCCTCTTTTTCTTAAATACATTTAACTAGGCAGTCTCCTAAAGGTACAATACATTATAAAATAACTTTATATCTTAAAAAAAATTACTATGATGTAAAATTCTATTTCATTTGGAAACAATTTTTGGACTAGAATTCTACACATGGAAATATGTGTTCTATAGGAGCAGTCTCCAATCTTTCCAACTTGTGGACTGGAGGAGGGGAGAAGGGATGGTTCCAGGTGAATGGCAGGCGAGCACACATATGCACAGCTCCATTTGGGCTAGTGTCGGGTACGTTTGCTCACTATTCACACAAATGGAGCTCCGTGTGCATGATTCCCTGCCCACTGCATATGCAAGTGGAGCTGCGCACGCAAGCATGAACTCATCTGCCATTTCCATAGCCCGGTTCTGAATGGGCCATGGTCCAATAAAGGGCTGTAGCCTGGGGGTTGGGGACCCCTGTTCTAGAGTTCAGAATTCAATCTGACGTATAGCCCACATATCCTCTACTGCATTTTTAATATATTGTTATTTATAATTTTTCTTTGGCTTCTTACTGATTTCAGTTGTGCCAGCTAAATATTTTGACAGTTCACTAGGGACATGCTTTGACTAGAAACTGTAGAAGAAATGTCTTATAGTATTCTGCATTGTTAATGGTGTTTTAGAATACATTAACTATATGACACTTTAGATCTACTGGCTAAGTTTTTTGTTGTTATTATCCACCCGTATTTTAGTTTACTATCTATACTTTTTTCTCTTTTTTAGTACATTTTCTCCTAAAGCAACCATATTACTGTGAAACTACAACATAATTTTATTTGTATGCAACAGAAATGCTGTACATGAGAACCACTTTGGTTTAGTGAAACCAGGCTAGAAACCAGGAGACTCTGAGTTCTAGTCTCACTTTAGGCATGAAAGCTGGCTGGGTGACTTTAGGCCAGTCACTCCTCAGTCCACAACATGAAGCTTGGATAACAAGTCAGTTGATCAATTCTTGTCACAACCACAGGATAAACACTTAATTGATCTGAAAAAAAGGCAGCGCACTTGCAAGAAAATGCTAGGAAGAAAAAATAATAATTGTCTAAGCAGCATTGTGAACACATACATCTGCTCATAAAGGGAATTATTAGCAACTAAATACCTCAACAATTTATTTCAATCAACTTCTGATTGAATCAATCAATTCAGTTTCAAAATACATCACAGTGAATTCTCAATCAATGAGCTAAATTCTGTTATGTATTTATATTGGCTAACAAAGTTAACCCCAGACTAATAGTTATTCAAGCAAATAGGCTTTACTGAAGATGCTTTTGATCATAGGATCAAATTGAACCCTACTTGATACTTCAAAGACAGTAGAGTAGCTTCATTTTCTTCTTCGAGACAAGAATATTAAATAATATGCTTACATATGGGGATTTTAATTTGAGACATAAGTATTGATTGAATTAATTATATCATTAACAGAATCTGTAAATAGCATTAAACTGAAACCCGGTAATATGGAATTGCTCTTTAGTCCATATGAGAATTCTGAGTTTTGTTTATGACAAATGGTAATTAGTTGCTGATGCTGTAACCCTTTTTTGCTTAACTTCATTATGTAACGAGGCACAGATTTTTTGAAATGTCTTATAGGCTGCTATCACCTCTGTGAGTTGATGAGTTGTAGTAATGTATTCTGGCAGAAGCATTTATGGAAATGACAAAAAAACAGATGTTGCAAATATTAATTTATTTTATGATGCACTCCAGAATATAATTCAGAAAGTGCTGCTGAAAGTGGAGGAAATTTGAACATGAGGAAAATGTTCTTTTTTTTTTTTTTAAGACAGATGAGCAAAATATTTTCCCAACACAAAATGTACTCTTTTTCATGAGTTTGGTCTTCTTTATATTTAATGATAGTCCCATTTTTTCATAGTGCTCTTTGATTTTCAGTACTAAAGTTTGAATATTATTTATATTTTCAACAATCAGAATTATGTCATCAGCATAATGCAGCTCATTGAAGTTTACTCCTTCATTTAAAAAAAATAATGTTCATTTTCCAATCCAGCTTAGCATGTCTTTTTCTGTCCATCCCATTGATCAGACCAGATCAGGATATTAACTCCACAGGAAGATTCAAACTACTTTTATTTGGGTTGGCTATAATCATACATTTTAGAGATTCTGCTGTACCTCATCCTACATATATTGTACTCCACAGAAATAAGGAGATACTTTCAAATGTTATCTCATTGTTCTGGACATAAAAATGTTTTATCCCCTTTTGCCCAGGTCACAATATTTCTTACTATCTATATATTCCATTTAGCCTGTGGCTTCCTCACCTATTGTACGTTTATCACAACAACAATAAAATGTTCTAGAATTTCCATTTTTCTAGCATTCCACAAGTTGATATGATAAACAAACAAACAAACATACATACATACATACATGCATGCATGCATGCATGCATGCATACATACATATATAGGTCTTAACTTGGAATTTGCAGATGAATTTGATTCGTTTCACAGTCAGGTAACATAACCAATGAAGCGCTTTGAAGCTCTAGTGACTTTTTGTTTTTATTATTTGGCTTTTTAAATTATTCAGTATGCATCAGCAATAATATCTTGTGTTTCTTGGCTTCTTCTAAAGCCAGCTTGAACATTTGGCATATTTTTTTCCATATAGTGTTTTAATCTGCATTGAAGGTCCTCAATATTATTTGCCAAAGTGTGAAATTAAGAACATTGTATAATATAGTTTGCACACTCTATTAAATCTCCTTTTTTCTTGTATTGGAATATGGACTGGCCTCTTTCAATCTGTTGGCTACTGGTTGATATAGTTTAGTTAGAACCTTTATAGATACTTTTCTTCCTATATTTTTATAAATATTACATCAATTCCTTTAACCTTCTAACTTGATAATGTTTGGAGAACTTTAGATTTTTTTTTTAGATTTTATTTAGCATTTATAGGCCGCCCTTTTCCCTGAGGGGACTCAGGGCGGCTTACAATAGTAAGGGAAGGGGAGTGAAAGACAAAATACAGGAAAAAAAAATGTGAAATAACTAAAAAGTACTAAAACACAACATTCACTCAGTATTCGGGAGGGGCAAGAAAATTTATCCCCAGGCCTGACGGGCTAGCCAGATCTTGAGGGCTGTACGGAAGGCCTGGACTGTGGTCAGGGTACGAATCTCCACGGGGAGATTGTTCCATAGCGTCGGAGCAGCAACTGAGAAGGCTCTCCTCCGGGTGGTCGCCAGTCGGCACTGACTGGCGGATGGAATACGGAGGAGGCCCGCTCTATGCGATCTGATGGGATGCAGGGAGGTTATTGGCAGAAGGCAGTCTCTCAGATAGTCAGATCCACTACCATGGAGCGCTTTATGGGTGGTAAGTAAGACCTTGAATTGCACCCGGAGATCTACAGGCAGCCAGCGCAGCTCGCGGAGGATAGGTGTTATGTGGGCGAACCGAGGTGCGCCAAAATCACTCGCGCGGCCGCGTTCTGTACTAGCTGAAGTCTCCGGGTGATCTAACATCTTCTGCTACTAGAAGTTCTTATAGGCACGGGTGTAAAACTCAATTTCATTGAGGGCCACATAAGCATTGTGTTTGACCTTGGGAGGTGGGGGTGGCCAGCTTTACATCATTCGTGTCAGGGATGCCTGTGGTGGTGAGAGAGATCTGCCAGTGAAAATAGGCTGTTTGCAGGATGGCCCTGTGGGTCAGATCAAAGCACCCCATGGGCCAGATCCAGTCCCCCAGCCTTGAGTTTGACACCCCTGTTCCAAGGTATTTTGAATGTTGACATCACTATAGTAGAGAATTTAGTATATTCGTTCCATCTTTGATCTTCTGGAATCAGTAACTCCAAAATTGTCCGTTGGCATCCTTTAGCATACTAATTTATGGTTGATACTCCCTGAGTTTGGAAATATTTCAAAGACTTTTATTGTCTGTTTTCATCTCCACTATCTTTACTGTCATAATATTGTTTCATGTCTCTTCTGAAAGCTACTTGAAATTATTTGTTAACTTCATTCCTGAGGATTTTTTCTTTCTTTCTTTGCTTTGAGTTCTCATAATTCTTCTGATTCTTTATCAGTAAGGTATAAGACTTCAAAGGAATGCCTAATGTTCTTAAAATAGTGGCTAGGTGATCAAGAACATATCATGGAAACTGGTTGGCTTTCTTCTTCCACTTTGACTTAACTTGGAACTTGCATATGAGTTTGATCTATTTCACACTTCTTTGCTTTTATAATGGAACTTTTCCATTTCCTTATACCAGTAATGCTCAATTTCATTTATGTTTACTCCATCTGATGATGCCTATGTATACTAGTGTCAGTTTAGTTGTTCAAAAACTGTTGGCAATTATTAGCACATTGAACACACTATAGGCGAATACTGTTTTTGCTAGATCTTTCCTGTCCATGAAATCAACACCATTGCTTTCTTATTTTTCATGTCCTGAGTAATAAATGGAAAGCTCTTCTGATTGAAAGTCTCCAGTTTAGTTTGCTGATACCTAAATTTCAATCTATAGACATCTTTCATTATGCTGAGTTTTTGCCATGTTCATATTTTTTTACATTTACACTGTAATTCTGTCTTTGCAGCTTTGGATTCCCCCCACCCTCCCTTTATGGCAATGTCAACAATTAGAATAACCCCAAGGGCATTATTCTAGCCACATAATAAACACCATTAATATCCCAAAAAGGTTTTCAGCTCTTCATCAATAGCATGTTGAGTGCCACTCAACTTGAGGGACCCATCATCTGGCACTGTATGATAAAATCATTTTATATTTTTATTCATGTTGTTTTCTTGGTTAAAAAAAACCAGGTTTGGTTTGCCATTGATATCTCCCATGCATATAATATGATGCTTTTGCCATTGTCATTAAAATAATATTCCACCTCAAGCAACTTCTTATGTGCCTGCTGTCCATATAGGTGGAATGGAGAATTCTGGGAGTTGAAGTCCACAAGTCTTAAAGTTGCCAGGTTTGGGGACCTCTGGATACTATAAATCAAATGAAAGCATCATTATCTGCATCTAATTTGTTTCTCTAGATGTCAATATTTTTTTTCTCATTCTTCAACCTTCCTCTGGGTTGGGTGATTGTTTTCCTTAGAAGAAGCTTATCTGAGGAAAGATGCCTTCTACTTCATACTGAAGACAAAAAAAACTTCCCCCTTTTCTTTCTATATTCTACATTTCAAAACCTGCTGCAGCTAGCTTCAAAGTGTTTGGAGGCACTGGGGATGGAAATGATGCCATGTGAAATATAAGAACCTAAAATAGTCCTGATAATTCAAGCCAAGTTCAGCGTTTGGCTTCTCACAGTAGCCATCTGGATGCCTCTGGGATGCTCATAAACAGAAGCTGAAAACGTATCTTTCTCCCATCAATGCAACTCTATAACTAATACTATGGGAATATTTACTCCAACTCAGAGGTTCAGCACCAACAGCACTTAGTAGATTTGTCCTTCATCCAATCCCATTTTAAAACCAGGCAGGTTGGTGGCCATCAACCACTTCTTGTGGTAATGAATTCAATAAATTAACCATGCTCTGTGTGAAGATGTACTTTGTTTTACATTCTAAACCTCCTAATTAACTTTTTTGGATAATATTTGATCCTAGTAGTCTGAGACTTAGAGCTAAAAATCCCCTCTCCTCTTTCTCCATGTTAGCTTAGCCATGATTTTATACTTTTCCATTGCAGGCAGTCCTCATTTAAGCAATCACAGTTGGGGCAGGCAACTCGATCATTAAGGGGAGCAGTCACAAGTGAAACCATGACTGTGTTTATAATCTTGTTTCAACTTTTCTTTGCATTACAAACATGTGAAGATTGTGAATGGAGGACTGGTGTTAGGGATATAATGGCAAATGGTTACTGTTGTTAGGCTGTAACTAAACAAGAGCTAATTGTCCCCAGTCAGAGTCTCAGGCATTCTAGCCTTGTCTCAAAATATAGGTATTCAAATCCATGATCATTTTGGCCCAACTTTCCTGCACTTTTTCTTTAGCTTGCTCAAATGAACCAATCAGATCCATGTATAATGTTCCAAGGGCTATAAACATCTATCTCTATCTCTATCTCTATCTCTATCTCTATCTCTATCTCTATCTCTATATATCTATATCTAATCTCTATATCTATATCTGTGTGTGTGTTTGTGTTTGTGTGTGTTGTATTTGTGCTGATAAATAAATAAAGGGAGACTAGTATAGATCTATTTCAAGCTATTTAGCTCTCATCAGTTAGCAATACCCTTACTGGGATTCGATCCTGGGCTGTATTACATATTAGGCAGATGTGTTAACCACTAAGCCACAGGCTCTCCTCCTTTATCAGCTGAGCCAGGGAAATAGCTTCTAATAGATCTATACTAGTCTCCCTTTATTTATTTATCAGCACAAATACAACACAAATGTAACAAAGGCAACAGTAAAAAAATATTGGGTTTCTGTCTGGATGGTCTCTTATGACGAGCCGATGGACAGAGAATGGAAGCAGTGAACTTCCTCCCATATTTGGGCATACCAGACACACAGACACCTATCTCTCTGTCTCTGTCTCTGTCTCTGTCTCTGTCTCTCTGTCTCTCTGTCTCTCTGTCTGTCTCTCTGTCTCTGTCTCTCTGTCTCTCTGTCTCTCTGTCTCTCTGTCTCTCTCTGTCTCTCTCTCTCTCTCTCTCTCTCTCTCTCTCTCTCTATATATATATATATATATATATATATATATATATATATATATATATATATATATATATATATATATATATATATATATATATATATATATATATATATATATATATATATTGCAGTATTAACAATTTTATTTTTGCTTGCTTTCCTATTGATCACTAACATGGAATTTGTCTTTTTCATAGCTGCTGCAAACTGAACTCATTTATTGAATTGTGACCTCCATATCTTTCCCCTGATCATACCCTATCAGTGCATATTGAGCTTTTGGTTTATTTGTTCACTCACCAATAAGTTCAACTTACACTTACAACAATGGAGCTGCATTTGCCTTTGGGTTCACCATTCACCCAAAAGCCTCCTTAGCCTTTCCTTAGATTGGTGCCTACCAGATTTTTGGGGAATAGCAGCCAGCATTGGGAAGACTGCTCTAGCTGTAAGATATTAGCCTGATTCACACAATATATGAAACTATGATTTATTGAAGAAATTAGATATATCCACACAGCACATTACTGTAGACCATGGAGAGATTGTGCTGTAGTTTGGCATTTACAAATAAGGATATTTTTTGCATCTGCTACAAAGAGATCTTTTATTTTTCTCAAATTTCATCTTTCCTTCCTTTGGATGGAAAAAAACTTCTAAACTAGCAAATGAAAATAAGAAAGCAGGGTATTTCCATAGTGTGACAGGTTTCTGGTTATGAAAAAAAAAACTCCAAGGTTGACTTTCATGTTTTATTAATGAAAATAACAAACCAATTCACTTCTCTATTTCTATTAATATGGATGCAGATACACACAAATCCTCTGCTGTTCCACTATCATTTAGTAATAAATTAATACAACATTACCCTAAGCCATCTGAGATCTCCCTAATGGACCCAGAAAAAAAGAAGCAATTATAATGATTTCTCAGGACAAAAAGAGAAATAAGCTGGAAATAGCTGAACAATGAGACACAAGGCAATCACGAATTGCCCTTGGATTATCTGCTGCCTCAAATACTTGAGGGCAGCCTCAGTCTGTCACCAAGCCTTGTTTGTTTGCTTATTACAGAGCCCCGATGGCTGCCTATAGTTGAACAAATTGTGGGTTTTATCATGTTCCAAATATGCCATCTGCTAATAAAACACAGAATGTTGCCATTCAGTCAAACAACTGCTAATCTGGTTAATATTATTTTTCCAGCAGCCAATTCTTATTTTAGTTTCCAATTAAAAGCCCAATATTAACTGTAGCTCTCTGTGGTACTTTTTGGGAGTTTCTTTTGGAAGTCTTTGTGGTTATAGTTATGCAGCTGGAGTAACACAGGTTTCCTCAGCTGCATTTGCTGATCCCGTTAGTTCTGCAATAACCGTTTTCTCCTTTTCTGTGATAAGGAAAATGGCATGACCCTCATGCAATACAATACAATAGCAGAGTTGGAAGGGACCTTGGAGGCCTTCTAGTCCAACCTCCCACCTAGGCAAGAAACTTTACACCATTCCAGACAAATGGCTATCCAACATCTTCTTAAAGACTTCTAGTGTTGGGGCATTCACAACTTCTGGAGGCAAGCTGTTCCACTGATTAATTGTTCTAACTGTCAGGAAATTTCTCCTCATTTCTAAATTGTTTCCACCCATTGCTTCTTGTTCTACCCTTGGAGAATAGTTTGACTCCCTCTTCTTTGTGGCAGCCCCTGAGATATTGGAACACTGCTATCATATCTCCCCTAGTCCTTCTTTTCATTAAACCAGACATACCCAGTTCCTGCAACCATTCTTCATATATTTTAGTCTCCAATCCCCTAATCCCCTCATCTTCTCATACTTTAGGAGGGATTTTCATGGCTTAAACTTCCAGATAAATCATAAACTTTTAAGCAAGGTCCCTTTACTACCCATCAAATTCAGGTAGTAGCCAGAGCCAATGCATCTTGATACCTCTCACTCTTGCTAACACATACCTTCCTGCACCACCACTTATTTCCTCATTTTAAAGTACAGTAGTAATGGGCATGGCCTAAGGATTCCAATCTTCAGAACGCCCTCTGCGATAGCAGCAAGAGATAGTGGGAAAGCCATGTAATACTGGCACAAATATTAAAAGACAGCAAGTGAATCAATCGATGGCTTGTCTCCTAAATGTCAACTTAGCCTTAGTGAAGAGGAATTTGGGGAGAACCCCTTGAAGTCAAAGCAGCTCTGCCTTAATTATCTTACTATACATGAAACCGGAAAACTCCTACTACAGTCTCAAAGGGTGATGTCAAGCAGTATGCGGATGAACAAGATCAAGGAAGCAAGAACTACAGAGATTTCAGTAAGGTGTCTTGAATGCCAATTGGAATAAATATGAAACCCTAGAAATTGTAATAGGGATTTTCCTGCTTTATTTGTAATGAGTTGATTAAGGTGGAATTTCCTTGAATGGATTCAAACATTTTTCTCCATCTGGACTTGGTTGTCACTTAGGAGATAAACTTGTCACTCCTTTTGCCTGCTGTCTATCTCTTGATTATTGATGTTTGTGTTCTCCTCCTTTCCTTTCCCAGCTTCTCAACAATCTCTCCCCAAAAGGCTGCTGGCTGATTCTATAGCTGGAGCAGAAGGAGATAGTGATTAAGGGCATTGGCCAAAAGGGTTTGCACAAATATTCCTTACTTGTTTAATACTGGAATTCAGGATACCCATTTCTATTTCATTCCCAGAAAAACATGCAATTACATACATGTGTAATAATCTTTCCACCCCACCCTCACTAGTTTAATGCCCATAACAAATCTCACAACCTGAAATGTGATATACAGTATTTGACAGTTCAAATTACCTTCACAGTTTGAATATC
Source organism: Thamnophis sirtalis (assembly GCF_051295495.1). NCBI lineage: Eukaryota > Metazoa > Chordata > Lepidosauria > Squamata > Natricidae > Thamnophis > Thamnophis sirtalis. The sequence continues at coordinate 43,050,088 of NW_028261391.1, forward strand.
CAGTACTTATCATGGGCCAAATACACATACAACATGCAACTCTTTTATTACTTTTTCTGAAATGATGTTAGAGAGATCAACCTGGCAATAACACCCAGATCATTGGATATTCATGCATGGAGCTGGCCAGGATACCTGGAAGAGTAACAACATAGTGACAAATTGGTGGAAAATAGTTGCTTGGAAATGACTCAGCACAATAGCATAAATACTAGACAGATGTACTAAGGGGAGTGGAAGAAATTTAAATGAAGTTGTGTATATTATAGAATTCTTTTCTTGGCCTTACATGGCTACAAATGCCACTTGTAACAAGAATAACAGTTGATTAGCAATATAACGTCTTATGTGCTCTAGATCAGGGGTGTCAAACTCGCGGCCCGCAGGGCAGATGCTTCATGTGCTGGCCCCCACTGGGTTTAGTGAAGGGGGAGAAATCCTGATGTGTCACATGATGTTGCCATGACGATGCACGTTTGACACCTCTATTCTAGATTATTCTCTGCAAACTTGGATTTTTAGCCATTTGGGACTATAAGACATAATACAGATCGATTGATTCAAAATAGCTTGTCATCAAAAAGAGACACAAGAAATTCAAGCAGCCACTGGAGCATATCCTCACTATAGTAGGAGTTCTTAGTGTAGCTTCATCTAGAAAATCATGACACTCCATTGCTTTAATGTAACCAATTTGCTGGTATTAAGTGCATTTGCACACACAGTGGGTATCATAAACTTCCGCAGGTAGGGAATAACTGAACTCATCACTTTAATCCAACCACTCCTATTACCCAACACAGTCAGATCTGAATCTAAACCACTCATTCTTTTAGCACTACATGCTATAAATATCTGCACCAGGAACTGCTGATATGATTGAATGCAAAGCACTAAACCGTTACTGCAGTAAATAGCACCATCTAGGGATATCCATTTAGAAGATCTATCTATGAATAATGTTTGACACTGAGTAAATTTATGTATAAAACAAATTATGTGTGTATATACCAGGCTATCTGTGTAGCTTCAATAAAGCCCAAATATGGTATGAAATCTGATTTTTTTTTTGTTTAAATATATTTTCTCTAGGCAGTTATGGCCGTGCACAAGTGTTGCATTTCCAGTGATATCCTAATAGAACAACACTGTGAGATAAGATAAATTGAAAGACAATGAACATTGATGAGAACCTAAATCTTGTTTTCAAAGTTACACTACATTGCCAAAAGTATTTGCTCACCTGCCTTTACTTTCATATGAACTTACTGCAAGTGACATCCCATTCCTAATCTATAGGGTTCAATATGACGTCAGTCCACCATTTGCAGCTATAACAGCTTCAACTCTTCTGGGAAGGCTGTCCACAAGGTTTAGGAATGTGTTTATGGGAATTTTTGACCATTCTTCCAGAAGCGCATTTGTGAGATCACACTGATGTTGGATGAGTTTACGTGGCCTACCACTTTGTGGCTGAGTTACTGTCATTTCCAAACGCTTCCATGTTCTTATAATACAGCTGACAGTTGACTGTGGAATATTTAGGAGTGAGGAAATTTCACGATTGGATTTGTTGCACAGGTGCCATCCTATCACAGTTCCATGCTGGAATTCACTGAGCTCCTGAGAGCGACCCATTCTTTCACAAATGTTTGTAAAAACAGTCTGCATGCCTAGGTACTTGATTTTATACACCTGTGGCCATGGAAGTGATTGGAACACCTGATTCTGATTATCTGGATGGGTGAGTGAATACTTTTGGCAATATAGTGCATTTCATCATGTTTTTCATTAGATTGCTTCATATTGGTTCTCAGTACTACATTCACCAAAGAAATCGATCTGTTCAGAACTTTGCTTCCATACATTACTACTATCTAATGAACATTGTTCAGCAGACACTTTCCTAACTCTGGACTATTTATTTATTTGCTTGCTTGCTTACAGCACACACTTTGTCATGCTGCCACGATTGTGTAAATAGTGAACTGTGCAACCAAAGGCTTTTAGCAGTGGCATTGTCAATTCAGAGTTCAAGGAGCTGAAAGTCACCATCTGAAGTGTACCCACGTGATAAAGTTTGCATTATGAGTACATGTGAAAATATGTGAGAGTCAAGAAATAATTCTCATGGTTTGAAAGTTGGAGTAACTGTTAAAATAAATGACAGATAGGTGGAAAGAGCATTCTTATTCTCCTCTACAGATTGTGGAAATGAAAATCAGGATTCCCAACCTGAAACAGATATAAATATATAACTTATCATCATGGCAAGTACCTGCTCAGAAAGCTAAAGGACCCAGATCAATTTCAAGCAAGTTAAAGATAAAGGTATCTCTTGTCAGTCATGTCTGACTCTAGGGCACAGGGTTCATCTCCGTTTCTTGATCAAGGAAACAAGCATTGTGCAAGGACAATTTCCATGATCCATGTAGGCAGGATGGCTATATGCCAAAGGTGCATGGGATGCTGTTACCTTCCCACTGAAGTGGTACCTATTAATGTACTTGCATTTGCATGCTTTCAAACTGCCAGTGGATAGGAGCTCAGGCAAGTAATGGAACCTCTCTCCATTGCATGAATCTTGGGTCAGTATCTTTAATTGTGGTCCCGATTTCAAGCATCTGATCTTGTATATCTGATCTCCCTCTCCCTCTCCCTCTCTCTCTCACACACACACACAAACACACACACTACTACCTGTTAATAAGGATTTCCAAGGTCATTTATTGCTCCTGGGATCCATATTTTAGTAAACAAGCTATTCCATCATTGTAGATACAACCAGTTGCAATTGAGATTTCATTCATAAAGGATTAGAATCTCAACCTGTGAGCATTTCTAGGTTGAGTATTATTACTAAAAGGGCTACATGGCTTCTGGGGCCAGGAGCAACTTTTCCTACCTTTTTTAGTTGTCCCTCTCTAGATAAAAGTTTTACAAACATAAATACCTATGGAGATTCTCAGTCATCCAGATTTGGCCCAAAGGTGGCAACTGAACTTTGTTTTTATCTCGAAGACCTTTTGCTTCTCATCCAAGAAGTTTCTTCAGTTCTGACAGTTCAATTCTACTAACAGAACAGCAAATGAGGTTGTCAATTAGTGTGCTTGTAATCACCTGACTATCTTTGTTTAATGATAAAACTGTGGTTGATATTATTCATGTTGACTCTAGGTCAGTGTTTCTCAACCTTGGCAACTTGAAGATGTCTGGACATCAGGGTTGAGAAACACTGCTCTAGGCCCTGAAGACTGAAAATTATCATGATTACTGTTGCTGCTGCCATTTCCCACTTCCTGTAGATATGAGAAGAGGAACCCTGCTAATCAATACCTTCCAAAATGCTTGAAGATAGGCTACTCAGGTTGAGTGGGTTTTTTCTACCTACATACAACTGCCATAGTTTATAATCTATTATCAGAAGTCTTTTTATATATCGACCCACCACAAAAGGTTAATTTTGCATCAAAGCTTTCTCTATAGTATAACTTCAGTTCTTCCTAAAGCATTTAGACCAGCTATTATTCACGTAATTTGGACAAACCATTAAAACTTTATTCTCCTTGTTTTTGAGTTAATAGCTTTTACATACTGTATATTTAATAAATTATCTTCTGGTTTATGATTTTACCTCTTACAATTTGTGAGCCAGGTGAACCCCGGTACGGTCCAGCACACAGCATGCACGCACACGTGTGCATGCATTGTTACCTCCTATGATATTCCACGACACCTCCGCGATGCTCCAGCTTCTCAGCGGAGCATTGCGTAGGCACCATACGCTCCGTGTGCATGCATGGAAGTGCCGAAGATACAGGTAAGGATGGTGGATGGGCGGGTGGGCCCTCCAGAGCACCATACGGGAACAGTACCCAGTGCCAAGTTGAGTATTTATTTATTTATTTTAGACTTTGCAGATGATTCCAACTCTATCTGAAAAACTAAATGTTGGCTGAAGACTGGCTGTTTTATGTCTGATTAATGTTAGAACTATGGCAAATCTAGACAGCATACTAAAAAGCAGACAAAAGTGTAGCTGTGAAAGTTGGTCCATAAGAAAGGCTAAGCGCCAAATAATTGAGGCTTTGAACTATGGTGCTGGAGAAGACTCTTGCAAGTCCCTTGGACTGCAAGGCAATTAAACTGGTCAGTCCTAGAGGAGATCAACCCTGACTACTCTTTAGAAGGCCAGATCCTGAAGATGAAACTCAAATACTTTGGCCACCTAATGAGAAGGAAGGACTCACTGGAGAAGAGTCTAATGCTGGGAAAGACTGAGGGCAAAAGAAGGGGATGACAGAGAATGAGGTGGCTGGATGGAGTCACTAAAGCAGTTGGAGTGACCTTAAATAGACTCCAGAGGATGGTAGAGGACAGTAAGGCCTGGAGGAATGTTGTCCATGGGGCCATGATGATTCAGACATGACTTTGCAACTAGCAACAACATCAGAACATATTTTCAATGCTTCTTGAATTCATAAGCATAGTTCTTTGAAAGCTATTGAATAAAATGCAACCCATCTAAACATGTACTTCTCAAAAATCTATCATGATTTTACATGAAAAGGTTTAAATACACACTTATGTATTATTTGCTTTTTGTTTTTTACCTAATTTGGGATTATTTTAAATAATACCAATTATTTACTTCAGGACTGATGATTTGTTTCATAAATGACGACTTTTACTTAAGAAACCACTTCCAGGTATTATGATTCTTGCTTGCTGAATGTAGTGTTATGTTAAATGCTTTTAAGTATTGACATTTCTACATCAGGCTTACAGCTCTTCCTTTCAATCAGGTGTCAATTGTCTATTTTTAATAAGCAGAAACAGAAGCAGATCAAAGCAATGATTGGAACCATCAATGTCTGATTTTTGTAAGGAATTCACCTGCATAAAGTTATGCTCACTGTTTGCAGAAGCAGATTTATGTTTTGCTATCAAATTTTAAAGCTAGTTATATTTTTAGCAACTCCTGTTTAGTAGATACCATATTCCCTACTTCAGTAAAGCACCGTTCCTTCGTATAAATTCATGAAGTCATATACAGTATCTGGCTGCATTGTACTAGCTTTCTTTCAGATGATGGTATTGTCTAAGATCGGTGTCTATGGCAATTCAGTGCAGCCAACTCACCACTGACAACTTGCCATGGTCAACTCACTATGACCAACTTGCCATGGGACAACTCGCCATGGAACAACTCATCACAGGCAAGAGTTACCCTAATATTGAAGAAATAGTGCAATAGAATCAATTAAAGAAAGGATGTCCAAGGTTTAGACAAAATAAAATGTGAATGACAGAAATTAAAATAATTTTTTACTTATTTTAAACAATTAAACTGAATTGTTGAATTATCCTGCAGCAAGTTGCCTCATGGTGAGTTGGCCATGGCAAATTGGCCATGACAAGTTGACCATGGCAAGTTGGCCATGGCGAGTTGGCCCACAGCAAGTTGTCCCATTCTGCACAGATCTGTCCTCAAAATGGCTCTGTAGGAAACATTAGATAGGAGTGATTTTTCAGTACTAGTGAGCCTGTTATGCTGAGGACTCCCAGGATAGGAACCTGTTCTGGTCCCCCTCCGTCGGGTAGTGAATGCAGACACAGACTTAGCTGTTTGCCACTCTTTATTCACAGCAATTATAATCCTGTTGGCTGAAAGCCCAGACACGACCCACTGGCAAGACGTTGACAGCAACCCAGACTCTAACAGACACGGGAACACAAGGCAGACCAGACAAGGAGCTCTCCAGATTATTATAAATTGTTGTGTCCTGCAAAAAAACTTCCCCGCCGCACTGAAGGCGGCGGTGGTGAGACCCCTCCTGAAGAAGTCATCCCTAGATCCAGCTGTCCTTAATAACTACCGCCCGGTCTCCAACCTCCCCTTTCTGGGGAAGGTTGTTGAGAAGGTGGTGGCCTTCCAGCTCCAACGGTCCTTGGAGGAAGCAGACTATCTAGACCCCTTCCAGTCAGGCTTCAGACCCGGTTACAGCACTGAAACCGCCTTGGTCGCATTGATGGATGATCTCTGGAGAGCCAGAGATGAAGGACATCCCTCCATCCTGGTCCTCCTTGACCTCTCAGCGGCTTTCGATACCATCGACCATGGTATCCTTCTGCGAAGACTGCGGGAGGTGGGAGTGGGAGGCACCGTGTTACGGTGGTTCTCCTCCTACCTCTCGGACAGGTCGCAGTCGGTGTTAGTGGGAGGGCAGAGATCGTCCCCAAGGCCCCTAAAATATGGGGTGCCGCAGGGTTCGGTCTTATCCCCCCTACTATTTAACATTTACATGAAACCGCTGGGAGAGATCATCCGTAGGCACGGGATTAGATACCATCAATATGCGGACGATACTCAATTGTATCTGTCCGCCCCGTGCCAAATCAATGAAGCGGTTGACGTAATGGACCGGGGACTCGAAGCCGTCATGGACTGGATGAGGATTAACAAGCTTGTGCTCAACCCAGAAAAGACCGAGTGGCTGTTGTGTTTTCCTCCCAAAAATTCGGCCATTAATCCAACACTCAGGCTGGGGGGTCAAATTCTACACCCCTCAGAGAGGGTTCGCAACTTGGGAGTCCTCCTGGATCCACAGCTGTCATTCGACCATCATATAGCGGCTGTGACCAGGGGGGCATTCGCCCAGGTACGCCTGGTGCGCCAGTTGCGACCCTACCTGAACCGGGAGGCTCTCACAACAGTCACTCGGGCCCTCGTGATCTCTAGGCTGGAATACTGCAATGTGCTCTACATGGGGCTGCCCTTGAGGAACATCCGGCGACTTCAGCTAGTACAGAACGCAGCCGCGCGAGTGATCGCGGGTGCACCCCGATTCACCCGCATTACACCTATCCTCCGCGAGCTGCGCTGGCTACCTGTCGATCTCCGGATGCGCTTCAAGGTGCTATTGACCACCCATAAAGCCCTACATGGCAGTGGATCTGGATACTTGAGAGACCGCCTTCTGCCAATTACCTCCCTACGGCCTATAAGATCTCATAGATTAGGCCTCCTCCGCATTCCATCGGCCAGCCAATGCCGGCTGGCAACCACAAGGAGGAGGGCCTTCTCAGTAGCGGCCCCGACCCTTTGGAACGAGCTCCCCGTAGAGATCCGTACCCTCACCACCGTCCAGGCCTTCCGCACAGCCTTGAAGAACTGGCTCGCCCGTCAGGCCTGGGGATAAGGACCATTACCCCGCCCGAATGTTGTATGCATGTTGCGTATTATTTTATTATGTGTTGTTGTCTTAGTATTGTATTGTATTGTATTCCCCTCTCCCTGGTTTCTGTGAGCCGCCCTGAGTCCCCTCAGGGAAAAGGGCGGCCTACAAATAAAATCAATTCCAATTCCAATTCCAATTCCAAAAGGACTCCTCCCAAAGTCTCTTTTTATATACTCTCTTGGGAAGGGCCAAGCCACAACCACCTGGGCTTGATTATCTCTTATGAGTCTGTCTCCGTAACTGCTGCCTCCGTTTCTCCACCCTTCGTTGCCTGGCGTCAGAAACAAACTCCCTTTGATCTTTCCCACTGCTCCATGCCTCAGGCGCCTCCTGGTGGCCAACCAGCCTCTCTGGTCCCTGCTCTGAGTCTGAACCCTGCCCACATCCTCCACAGCAGACTCATAGGATTCCTCGCTATCGGAGTCCATCGGCAGCTCCAACAGCTCCTACTGGGCCACAACAGGGACCTTTTTTATTCTGTCTAGGTAGGCATTCCAAGATCCTTCTGTCAGGTACTTCAGCCTTCAGGAGAATTAGGGGGGAAAGAAAGATAATTTGGATTATTTTATCCAAAGTTCAGAAATACCAATAGTAACAACATTTTGAGAAACCCTGAGAAAACAACTTGTAATAAATCTAAAAGTAAGTATGAGATTTTTCTCTTTTAATAAAAAGAATCCCTATTTTTCTAGATAAAAGAAGATGCTTATGCAAAAATCCAGGATGAGGAGTTTATTATTCTTGGTTATGTGCTTTTGAGGAATTGGGGGGGGGGAGAGTACCTGATGCCTTTAGTAAATTCTATAATGGGCATGGTATCTGCACTTTATTTATGTAGCACAGAGGGTGTAGTAAAATTGGGAGGGGGGGAGAATACAGTAAAACTTACACAAATTCTTGGGAATTGGTAAGACAACTGAAGAAATAATTTATGTGTCAGGAATCTGGATTCCCAGGCCATGTAATTAGAAAGCGGTGGAATCAGGATGTAGTTAATGGATGACAAATAAATTTCAAGATAGAGATAAGAGGCTTCTTAGCAGGCAGAATGGAGCCTGTAATGAAATCAGAAGTGGAAGTCATCCAAAAGCAGAGGGAGGTTATCCTGAGGCATTGAAGAGAACTGGAACAAAGAATTTGGGGAAAGGAAATCGACATGATTGAATGGAATCAAAATAAAGCTATGGGAGTTGTGGGTATACTCTACACAAACAGAATCTGTAAAAAGAGGTGAGTTTGTTAGAGTTAACTAGAAGGAATGTCTAAGGAACAGAAAAGGAAATAGCTAAATAGGGAGACAATCTAAAAAAATAAGGAGTCAGGGTTTTAACCTAACAGAGACATAAATATTACTTAAATTAAAAAAGGAGTGGTTTACATTGTCAGCACATTGCCCCTAATAATCTGAATACTTGTTTTACTGACCTCAGAAGGACCGAAGACTGAGTGAACTTTGAATCTCATCTGGATCGAATTCCAGACTATGGGCAGAGTTAGCCTGCAATACTGCATTCTAACCACTGTGCCACCAGGGTTCTTGTAAGGAGAAAATATTCAAAAAGAGAAAAAAAATGTGGAAGGCAAGTCCAGCCATGTTTGTGACCGGTTCGGCCGAACCAGTAGTACTTTAACAGCCTGGGTCACTGGAACCCGCAGTGACCCAGGCCTGCCACGCCCCCCGAACTGGTTCTCTGGGGGGGCGCCATAGAGCATTTGGAGCATGCATCAAGCATGCGTGGGCGCAGAGTGCCCATGAGAAAATTGGCAGTAGTGCCTGCCAGAACCCACCCCTGCCTGCTTGCATGCCTCCCTGCATATGTGTGTGCTTGTGCACATATTTATTGTGCACACATTGTATGAGTGGGAGCTTTCTAATGGCTTGCACATATACAATATGGGGGGGGGGGAACCAACCTAATTATTTACTATATTAAAAAGTAATTCCTAATGTTATCTCTGCCTATACAAATGCTTTCAAACAAAAACTCCAAATAGGTCTGTTTGAAATATTCATAACATTTTTAAAGAAACGTATCTAAACAAATTCATTTATAGTTACACTCAAAGAATTAGTTAAGATTATTGTATTATTTCTCAGATATTTTATTTTTATTTTCTCCTTTAATAACCTTAGAAATTACAACCCGATGGTAATTTTTGGAAGTCTATAAGAGGTACGGAGACACTATGTGGCCCATGAAGTTCAACTCTAATTTTATGATTTGTTTCAGTCTCCAAGGAAAGCTGGTATACCTAAATTATTTTAAATGCCTGGATCATAGAAGTGTCTGTTGATGTAGTGTTGCAGCTTGATACTCAAGTGACTCTTCTATCTTTTTAAAAATGAAATACTACGCAAAAAATAGGATTTAATGGATACTTGCAGGTAAAACAGATACTAGCTGAAAACAGCCTGTTTTGTTAAGCTATAGCAGGAAGTAGTAGAGACCAAAGACCTAATCTTTGCTTGAGCCTCGCTTCAAGTTGATCCACTCATTATCCACTCTGTTTGTGGGGGAGGAATGTTCTCCTATAATGTACACTTGTATAAGCTATTAGTTATGTAGCTCCCACTTATACAACTCCAAAACTATTTTGCAGGTTCTTCCCTCTCTGTGACAGAGACACAAATAAAAAGGCATACAGACATTATGTGAATGAGGATAATGTGATTTGTAACTAGATATACAAGCAATGTTAAAAATGTAATCTAAAGTCAATCTAATGCATTTGCTGCTCATAAGATACTATCAAACCTGGCTTGCAAATCAATGGTTTGATTTCAGGTTTTGGATAAAGGAGAAAGATTGATGAATAAATGATGCTTCTGAATGGGTTGTCATTATATACAAGTAAACTTTTGACACTGATTATTTGACTCCTGGGCAATTTTTTGACATGAGCACTTATTTCTATTTTCATCTCTATATAGAAGTTCTCTGTATAGGTCTTACCTATAAGACAGTTACTGGCTTTATGTTAAGTGGCTCTCCTCCATCACATTATAAGCTTTTTCAGGTGTTGTGTTTGTGTATGCACATGTGTATCTGTATATGCGTATATCTGCCCCTGCTTATGATATATAGCTTCTTCGATGTACAATATATTAGTATTATAAATCTCTGCTATTTCAATCACCTTTCAAAACATATTACAATTTTATTTATTTTCCTTTAGATTCACCAAGAAAACAATAAACATGCATCAGTCATAGAATCTGCCACAATTGATAATGATGAAATCCTTTTATTGTCCACAAAGTGTATCTCATGTTTTCTACATGGCTGAACAAAACGGAAAGTCAAATGGTCCACGTTAGTGATAATTAGACTAATCCACAATTGTCAAGTGGATGCTTATCAATTGATGTACTATTGATGAAAACAAATTAATCATGCATTAGTTATTAGTACTATTATTGTTTTTTGTAACAATGATACATTCCAAACATTATGACAATGGTGAATTTTAATAGCGGTACAACCTTAATCTTGCTGTGTCACAACCCAAATCCATTATATTCTGTAATAATAAGGTACCTTTCCCTGCTTCTTTCTTTCCTCAAATAAAGTCTCTAGCTTTTATTCTTTTTATTTAACACATTTAAAAGCACAACCATTAATTTTTTTAAAAACAAACAAACAAAGGGAAGCTATAAAAGTGATTTACAAGCTACCAGTATATAAAATTGAATAAAATCTTCAAAGTAACTTTTAATTAGTGTTGCGCATAAAAGGAATTAAAATAGTTATTAAAAACAACTCAATATTTATTTATTGAATTTATATGGCCACCCAATTGAAACACTACGATCCTGCCCAACATATAATAGATATAATAGATCCAAGAAGCAAAAGAAGATTAACATTTCCATTAAAATCCAAGAGATTAAGAAAATGAGCAGAAACTCACAGATAAAAATTCAATAATTCCGATCACAAGGCCTGAGGGAAAACCAAGCTTTTACCGTCTTTGTAAAGGTCAACAAAGTCAGGACAATCACAACTCAGGAGGAAGTTCTTCAAGAGGGCAGGTTTCTGCCACAGCAGAAAAGATAATTCTCCTGCATGCCACAACAATGCATTGTTTCAGGGAACAATGCCCATCCTATTGCAAGGAATGGGCAGATATTATTAAAGAGAGATAGTCCCACAAATCACCAAGTTTTGTGCAATGTGAGGCTGTGTAGGTTATAACCAGCATCTTGAATTTCATCTGAAAGCCTGTAGGAAGCAAATGCAGTTCGCATGATGTTATGTGTAAGTGGAGCAATGCAATGCAATCTAGAATCCAAGATGAAAAATCTCTAATCTCTTGATCCAGGGAGCCACAGCCGCTTAGTGTTGGAAGGGTTGAGCCCAAGCCTGTTCATATCTCCACCCAGGTGCCCACAGCTTTCAGACATTGGGAGAAAACCCTGATACAGTTAGTAAAGGTAGCCAGTGTAATAACAAATAATGTCAGAATAAAGAATTATCAATGGTTTCAGTGGGGGGTTGCAGGCATTCTGATATGGTGCCCGCCATCCTTACCTGTATTTGAACTCTTCGGATCTTCCGTGCACGTGCACGGAGCGTAAGGCGCATGCACAACGCTCTGCTGAGCAGCTGGCGCATCGCGGAGGCATCACAGAACATCGCAGGAGGTAAAGACGCTGCATGCATTCATTTGGTGGCCCCGGGCCCCATTGCACTATACCGGTTGCAACGGGATCTGGAACCCACCACTGAATGGTTTCCATCTCATTTAAAAGTTCTATCATAATCTCTTAATATGATATTAAGAGAAACTCAAAGTGCATACAATTCAAATCCATATGTTGAATTACAGTAGATGGTTTCTAAGTCCTTTTTTTATATCTATATTGTTTAAAAGGGGGATTATTTTTGTACATACAAAATGTCACTTTTAGGATCTCACCAAAGTTTTGTTAAGAGGAAACTTTCTGGATTTTGGGTAGGAAGATAAAAAACACCTTGTTTTATTTATTTTTTTCTAGAACTAGGCTGAAGAAAAAGTTTCTATGCAAAAAAAAAAAAAGCTTTGAATTCATAACTAAACTGACTCAGGAATCTCAGAGAATTCACCCTGACTCACAAAAAAATCCATTGATTTTTGGGTGAAATGTTCAGTCTCCCAAATTCATAGCAGAACATGTTTCCAGAAATAATGGTGAGCATAAAATATTTAGGATTGCTATTTTATAATATACTAATAGAAGAATAAACAAACATTTCCTCTTATGATTAAAATAAATGTTTATTTTTTTTTAAAAAAATCAGCAAACCTAAAATGTTTTGAGGTATTAATGCAGCATTATAAAAGATTAGCAAATACTCTGCTTACAGTTAACATGTTAGCATTATATCCTCAGTAGTCATTTTAACCAGCATCTGACTAAATTTATATTGAGTTTTAATCATTTAGATCAGTAGGGAATTGATAAAGGAAGCACAAGAATTATATTATAAAATTGTGAGCTTGGAAAATGGATCTGTATATGTTAAAGCTACTGAAATTATTAAGACTGATATTTATGTAAAATGTATAATAAACAATGGGTTTAGAGCAATGGTACTATTTCTACTTAATTTGACCTCAAGTGCTATCCAAAAGACTTTAAAATATATTTTCAAGCATTCTTTTCTTTATTTAAAACAGTTCTGGGTAGTTCATTTAAATAAAATATTTAAAGGAAATAGCAGATTTTTAAAAAATACTTCATCATATGTTATCAGAAAGGACGTTGCTTTGAATTTAAAAAAAAAGGAAACAATTTCCTTGATGAAAAAAGTTCTACATATATGACAAAGGAACATTATGTGTGGACTTCAATTCCCATGTTAGCTAGGGAATTCTGGGAGTTGAAGTCCATCTATCTTAAAAGTTGCTGAGGCTAAGAACATTGCCTTATGATATGAGCAGTGATGCTTTTTGTTATCAGGAAAAATCAGTTCCAAATCTTTCACACCTGGTGTCTTTATATATTAATCAAATATATGCTTGTGTCTTTTATAAACATAATATTGTGAATTTATCATAATTTACCACAATATGTTTAGATATTAAAAACATTTCAGGAAGCAGAAGTTATATTAGAAAGGTTCATAAGCAGATGTCATCTTGCAAAGTGGTGTTATTGGATTTAAATGGAGTTCATAGTTCAAGGAATAGTCATTTGCTTATAAGATGAGGGATTCAAAAGCAACAGTATATGAGAAGAATGATAGAATGCAAATGTCCAAATTCTATCAGATGTGTCCCCATCCTGTGAAAATATTATTCCATTTTAAAGAAAATAGAAATGCATACACACATAATCACCACCTGAGGAGAAACTTATTAAAATATTAAATGTGACGTTAGATGTCGTGACTTCTACTACTTCATCAAATTACATATTACATCCCTCATTCACTTAACTCAGTTGCCTTCCCGCTGGTTAACAGCCATCTGTGGTAAGAGAGATAGAACTTTATGAGCCCATGAAATGAATTCAAGAGGTATTTAGCAATGATTAATGGGTACAATTTATACCAAAATGAGCATGGGGGATGCAAAGAGGATTATCTTTGTAGAATGTAATAAATGGCAGTGTTGGCGAAGGAATCAGAAGAAACAAACAATAATCTAACCTGAAGCTTCAGAGAAGTGGCAATCGTTGGGAGTCATACATTTCAGGTTTGTAGGGACAATACGAAGCCTGCAACATTTGTGTGCTATTGGGATTGCAGAAAAACTATACCAGAAATTCATGTGAGCAAAAAGGAATTACATTTTACCTTAGAACAGTGGTTCCCAAACTTGGCAACTTTAAGACTTGTGGACTTCAAGCAGAGCTGGCTGGAGAATTCTGGGAGTTGAAGTCCACAAGTCTTGAAGTTGCCAAGTTTGGGAACCACTGCCTTAGAAGGAAGTAAAGGGACTAAAGTCCTCAAAAATCACCAGATGCACCTAATTAGAAAGGTATAGTCTTCCAATTAAACTCAGCTCCAGGTGGCTTTACAGACACATTCATGTAGCTTTCTTGCCAATAATACAGAAGTGATTTGCCATTCTTTTTCAACTTTTCTAGCCAACTTCTTTGGAATTTGAGTTGTTCTTGTCCAAGAACTAACTACAGCTGAGCCTGCTTAATAGGGTCAGCCAGATTTGAGACAGAGCTGCCACTTACCTGAGCCAATTCTAATACATAACTGTATAAATTTGGGCTGGTATTTTTAGCATAGGATGCGGAGGAATTCGAATATATCTGTTTGATCAGATAAGATCCAGATAACAGACAATCAGGGAACTACAATCAGGGAAACTAGAACTACAGGCCAGATGAAGAAGGTTTTTTTAAAAAAAAAAACCCCATGAAGAGGATTTTGGCAAACTATTTTATGGTTGTTAGAGAATACTATACCCAGACATGCTCAAATTTGACTTTAAAAGGTCTATCTTTAAGGATGCAAAATTTTACCTGTTCTATCATTGTTAAACAATAGCTGAGAAATATTAGACAATATTTGAAAAATATGACTTACTTACACCTGACATAATGGATCTGAGGTAGTTTTAAGAGCTTTTCCTTATGAATAATTATTAGCAAAAAAGATAAAAATTTTGCAGGGATAAAAAAGATGGTCAAAGTAATGAAGCACTCTCACAACTCTGTACACTATTATGCCTGCTTTTCAGTTTCTAAATGTTTTTCAGTACAGAAAATTGTGAGATATGGTTATGTAAATCATAGCCTGGGATAAAAGATCACCAGCATCAAAGAAAAGAGGTTAAAATGAGTTCCAGTTCATTCTGGTGACACAGGACTGCAGGACACTGATGAAAAGGGGCTCCATATCTCACATACTGCTGTTCTCTCCCTGAACCTGCAAGTTTTCACAGTTGTCTTGTCTGTCTGAACGTCCTGCAATAGTATATTCTCATGTGGCTTACAATTTTCCCTACTGATTGGTAATGGGGAGAAAAGTCAAGACTACCCTTCAGAGCTTACAGCTCTGTCTTTTCTTATTTTTTAATATCATCTATGGGTTACTTTATTTTTATTTTTGCAATTAAGGGTATATTGAGGGAGAGAGTAACAGTTACAGGAGACAAAGGCTCCTGTATTAGATCGCACAGGTTGGGTCTCCTCCTGATTCCATCTGCCAGCCAATGTCGGCTGGAGACTCCCCGGGGGAGGGCCTTCTCTGTTGCAGCTCCGGCCCTCTGGAACGAGCTCCCTGTTGAGATCTGGACCCTTACTACCCTCCCGGCCTTCCGCAAAGCCACCAAGTCCTGGCTGTTCCAGCAGGCTGGGGGGAGCTGAGAAGCATCTACCTCCACGGAAATTGTGAATGTTGGTTTTGTTTTTAATATGTTGTCTTTGTCTTGTTCCCCCCTTTCCCTTATCTTTTGTGAGCCACCCGGAGTCCTCCGGGAGTGGGCGGCATACAAGACAAATAAATTAAATAAATAAATAAATAAATATTCTTATCCTGTTTCTCCATATTTCAAAATATGTAGGGGTGGAAGTGTTAGGTTAATAACTGTATTAAGCCTTACAAAGGTTTCTGTTACCTATAGTATTTTTCTTTATCTACCTCCAAAATCAACAATAAAATGTGGAGTCTCTTGTGCTCTCTGAACTTGGTAGCTTTATGAAGACATTTCATTACCAAACTAGGTCATATCATCAGGATTAGTCTGGTGATGTTATCAACTTTGGTAATGAAATGTTTGCAAGAAAACCACCAAACCCAGAGAATACCAAGGACACCACAGTTCAACCTTGCACTACATATATTCTATTGGTATAATAGTACAATGTTTAGCTCTATGGGACCCTAATCCTAACCCTTAGATTATTCTAATTCTTGGAAGTTTTCCTACCATTCTTGTAATTTAAATCATTCTAAATTATTGGACAATAGAGACTAAGTCTATATTAAATCATTTCAATGAATGGAAAAGTGGTGTTTTGTCCCATCTTGGTCATCTTTTTACAAAATTAGCAAACATTATTCCTTTATTGGAATTTTTAATTCTCTGAACATCATCACTTCTTTGTATAAATCTGTTCAATGCAAAATTTCAAAATAAACTAGAAATAATTTAACTCCATTTGTGGCAGTTCAGATTTTATTTACAAGTCAAGCAGAAGAATTTATTCAGTGAAGACTGGGCTATGTTGTTGTGAAAAGCCTTCTTTTATTTTGACAGAGCTTACTTCTATTGTTCTTCCTATTGGACAGACCACAAAAGTGAACCGTGAATGTCCTCTCCTGAATAACTGAAATTGGCAGCAATCTATCGGATTACTCACTTTATCATTGAAAACTGAATTGCTCTAAATAGCCATTAAATAAGAGACTTGATGAGCAAAACATAGTTTTTAAAAAATATTCTAACAAAGACAAAATGTTGAAAACAAGTGCACCTTTAAAAAAGACAACAAGGATGGCAATTGTAGCTTCAAATAACTGTACTTTTTAAAGGACATATATTTATAAATTAAATATTTTTTTCCATTGGTACTGCTTGCTTGGTCTTTTATATTTCAATTTATTACAGGGAGGCATACAATAAAGATAATGAAAAGACATTGCCATTTCAATCTGCTGCTTCTGCAATGCTATTCAATTCAACCCTGTGGCTCTAAAGAATGACAGCTATTAGACCGCAGGTGTGAATATAATAGAGCCGTCCCCAAAGATAACATTAAATGTGCCAAAAAAGTTGTTCTAAAACTTCTTTCCCTTTGTCTTCTGTTGTATAGTTGCCATTCAAAAGAATCCATAATTGGCTAAATTCTCCCTAAAGTGTCACTCATAGACATGGCAGAAATCTCCTTGGGAAAGATGCCATAGCCTAAAGTGCTCTCTGCTGAGAGCTTCGGAAACTCATAGAAACAGACCATTATTTCAAGTACATGTTTTATTTGTGATCTAATCAAGTCTGTACATCTAAAAATCCTACAAATTAACACACTTATTAGTCCCATGAATCCTGACACATTCATTGAACTTTTCCCATTTAAATGTAAATGTTGGCAGCCCAGTTGAGATTTGACTGAGTTTCTCCATAGATGAAGGTACATGAAGAAGAGGCTTAAACCCAAAAGGTCAAAAATATGCATAAAAACTATGGGAGGAAGTTAAAATAGCTGCATGAATATTCAGAACTAGGAAAGCTGATGAATAACATTCTTTTAAAACACCCTAATGATCCAACATTCAATTGATATCATTCCTATTAGCAGTAGAATTTTTGCACTCCAAAGTGCATGTCTCACAATTGAAATTATCTCCTGTAACGTTTCCCATGACTGGACTTCAGAGATTATAAAATGATGCAGGATCATTTTTAAAACATTCAAATGGTAAAAATATAAAAGCATTGCTATAAAAAGTTGCAAAAATTGACCCCGGGATGCTGCAACTGTCACCAATACATGCCAATTGTCAAGTGACTGAATTTGAACCACTTAATAGTGAGGATTCCACAACAATCCTAAGTGTTACCTTTTTCAGCACGATCATAACTTCAGTAATTGAATGAATGGTCATAACTCAAGAACGGCCCTTGAATTAACACCTGCTCTTTGCCCAATCTCTTTCTTATTCTGTTTTATTTTTTTGTAATTTTAAAGTGTTCAATATTAATAATATTAATATTAATTTGTGTGTACTGGTATTGTTTTTAATTTTTGATTTGATTGTGAGGCAGGTGGATATATAAATATGATAAATAAATAAATAAGAGCATAGTACTCGATTTAAGTTATAGAGGTGCAATCTGCCTGACTATCGTTAGAATGATTTATTTTTAGTCAAGCTGATACATAGGACTCCGTATTGGATTAGTAAATCTTAGATGAAATATTTGACCTTTAAAATATTTGACTTTTTTTTTTAAAAAAAAATGAAGATTATTGAAATGTTGAGCCCTAATAATTTAGTCTGATCAGAGTTCAGGCTAAGAATGTAGGTAGCAAATTTATCATTTTTAGTGACAATTCAGAAAATATTGCCATCGCCCAAGGTAATCATATTCTGAGCATCTTATTTCTGGGCGTCTTCCTCTACTTATCTGTACAGTAGATAAATATTTGCAGAGCAAGCAATACATCTAGATTCAATTGCTTAGCCCTTGTCATGTATCCCTATGCATATGGAGGAAGAGGGGGGCAATTTCTCCTCTTTTATTTATTTGATCATTTTATAGCTCATCCCAATCAAAAAACTCTGGAATGGAAACATTTAAAAAGGAAAAAAAATGAGATGCCATTTTACTTTACTTATTGAATTGAACACTGCCCAATCCCCAAAGACTGAATTCTCACCCTAAAATTGATGCCAAAGATGCTAAATTACAGTTCAAGACTTATTATTTTCATTGGTAAGTATTTAAATGATAATAAATGTTCTTGATAAACTTCTCTCCAAACTATAAATAGAGAGAATTGCTGAAAAGTGATGAAGTTCTCTGAAATTTCAAAACACAGAGGAGTTAAAAACACAAATATAACAAAAGGGCTTGTGTACACACACCCACACCTAACAATGTGACTGACTCAAATAAATTGCTGTATCTAATTTAGATGGAGAAAATCACCTAACACTGGCACAGCATTCATAGAAATGATGCCATAATAAAAAAAAATGTGGGAAAAAATGCATTTGGCAGTAGGGGAACATGTGCTATTATTACTACCAGCACTAAATGCTAATTGCAGGCTCAGTAGCAAGGCCCCTGCCCCACTGTGAAACAAACTGGTGCCATAAAGACTATCAATTTGGGTTGTGGAAAATATTAAATTTATCATCCTAACTCCAAGAAAACAGCATGCAAGAAAAGACAAGTCTGCCAGTCTCTTTGTGAGTAAAGATTATCAGAAATTCATTGATCAGAAGTTTTGGACAAGACAGGAAATCCAGAAGTATAGATTAATTAGTCATTAAAACTAAAGTCCATTTTCTTTCTTCCCCTGAGTTGCCTGCCTCCTAGCCAGTGCAGTACTCTGAGAGTTATTCTCTTTGACACTGGACAAGCTAACATCACACATTTTATTTAAAGCTCGAAGGATTAAAGGAAGATTTGCTGGCATCATCTTGATTTGTGAGACAAAACAGGGTTCACAAAAAATGATTATGAATTTTAGGTTTTCTGCTGCTTTAAGACATTAATCCCAGTTAAGTGGGTGTGAATAGGCAAGGAATACAATTGCAAATAAGCTTGCATTAGTGAAACAATTTAGTTTGCTAAGGGAATACATAAGCTGATAAGAATATTAGTGCTCCATAGAGCTATCTTATATGGCTGGGAGATTTATTATATAAACATCCTAGAATGGCTATAGTAAAGATTTTTCTCTCTGATTAATTTTATGAAGAAAGGAACATAACAGTGACAAAGGTTCTGCTTTGTCCAGCATTCAGGCAAGGCAGGAAAGACTATAACCACAATAGAAATACAAAAACAATCTTCTGTATCCAGAACTAGCATTGTTTCAGAGAAATTTTCTATTGTCGTGATAGCTACAAGTTTCATGAATTTGACTAATCCTTTTTAAAGCTGTTTAATTAGTGAGCCAATACATTTTGTGATAGTGAATTCATCAGGTTAATTAAGCATCCCGTGAAGTTTTTTTCATATATCTTTAACACAATAATGTTTTGTCTCTTGATATGCATGAACCTTTGAATTACTTTCCCCTTACAGAGTCAAAAGTAAGCAAAATGGTCGCATAAGGTCATTGTTAGATTTGTTATCTGGAAATTATATCAGGTAATAATATGAACATTTAAAAAAAATTTTTTTTCCATTGCAGAAATGAGTTATCTATGGCATCCTATATTTCATTTCTTTCAAGGCAGGATAGAAATAGCATGAGTTTTCAGCCAAGAGAACAAAATATATGCATTATTATAATCAAGTAGTTACAAGAGCTTTAGAATTCTTGTGGAGAGTTATAAAAATGTTCCACGTTGTTTGAATAAAGATTACAGTTTAGAGTAATATCACCTTCTGAAGCTGCTACAAAAGAGATGTCCGCTGATACAAGGCTTTGATTTTTAGCAATTTTCTAACTTACTTTGATAATGAAGCCATTCCTGTCCTAATAAACTTGAGATTTCACAATTTTAGATAAATAAATTCAGCCAGCCCGAATTGGATAGATGGTCCATTTTCTTAACCTAGATCCCAGCCATGCTCTCTAGACTCTTCCTTCTTATATGAAAATCACCATCCATGGAGTCCTCTTACAGACATTTGTTGGTGGTCCATTAGATATACATTTTCTTCTCTTCAATTAACAGCAGCTGGAAGACATATTAGATACCACAATATCAGAAATCTGCTTGACAGCTAGAGCATCTACATATAGTATAGGAAACTTCCATTATGTTATGAAGTTATGTTTTATTTTATGAATCTTAACTTCACTCTCTTAATGTAATAGTTAACTTTCCAGCTCCAGTCTCCAAAACAGTTATTGATAGGATAAACCAGTGTTTCTTAACCTCAGAAATTTTAAGATGTTATAGAATTCTGGTAGTTGAAGCCCACATATCTTACAGTTACTGAAATTGAGAAATGCTGGCATAAATCAATAGATATTGCTTCATATCTCAGTGAGACACACAAACCCTGTAAACTAAGTTATGAAATCCATTCACATTTTTCATACTCTAGAATTCCTGTTTTCTTTACTTCATATTATATATATATATATATAATTTACTTAGGTGAAATTTAATAAATGTGCTCCCAATATTTTAATAAAGGAGCCAGCAGTTTAAGAAATAGTTCTTAAATCTTGTTACAATTATAATCACAAATTGTGGGGGGAAGCTTTTTGCATAAGCTTTCTTACTACTTAACCACAAAAAATAAATTAATTACTGGGCTCTTGGATGTTATTGCTACTTGTAATGCAAATGTTCTGTTTTAAAAAGCCACTAAAACTAGGGACTATTAACAATTTAGAATAACCAATCTTCATTTAAAGGGTTCTGCCTTTTAGCAACTGGGAGAAACTTATAATATGCAATTTAAGCTAAAAGAGAAAGAAATAAAGAAAAAAGCATAACAAAAAGCAGGATAAAATAGACAAAATGTTTGCATCTTAGCTGATTTTATCTGCATCTTCACTACTTTTAACATTTCTCAGATTCTGAAATAGTAGGATATATTTTCATTTATTTTCAAATATTCTTTTTCTCCAAATAAAGTAACTAAAATAAAAATAAAGGACTGTATTCAGTGGCTGCTAATCAAATATACCATTATGGTATTTTTAAATTTTGTTGTAGGTTTTAAGGTAAAAAGCCCAACTAAATTTTTGAGCAAGTGCTGTAAGCCTATTGTTGCATCTGCAGAAAACTGTACCAGCATGAGATTATTATTACTGATTCCTGTCTTGCTTCTATTATCTTGTTACAAGTCTCTACAACTAGTTGACCTTTCTGCAGAGTAATGAATGACAACACCTAACAAATGTTACATAAATTGAAGCTATCCTTGGATTATATTGGAAGAGAAGGGACTGGAAACTACATTCTAACAATGCAACTAAGGATGATTAAAGCCTGTCTCACTCATAATCTGGGGACAAGATGAAAAAGACATCCTGGAGACATGAAAGAAAGAAGAAAGTTGCCATGTGTGTTTATGCATACCATGGTTAAATGCAAATAGAGACATAGCCACAGTTTATCAGAGATACTGTAAGGGCTGAGGGAAAGATTGGAAGTAGTTTCCTGATCTAAGAATTTAAGACAGGAGTTCAGGTGTGTTTGTACCTGAGGTTTTTTAAAATCAAACAGATTTGCCAAACTTCAAATTTATATCCAAATCTTACAGTCCCCATCCCACCCATAAACCCATTCAGCATTATCATCAACAAATGCAGGGATTTTAGAAAATCGAAATGTGGAAGTACTAAGTATACTATAAAATGTGTGAATAAAGCTTAGCATTGTTGATGCTAAGTTAAGGCTTAGCATTGTTGATACAATTTCATCGCATATTCCAGATAGAGTGATATTACTTAAGGCTATGTCGATAATATAAATAAACAATGATGGGACTTTGCAAAGACATAACAGCTTTTTTCCTCTTTGACATAAGCAGTATTCTGTAATTGGATTGTAGAACTAAAACAGAATTTTGGAATAAAGGAATTCCTTTCAGCATTCAAGATTTCAGTATGAATTTTTAAAATTGTAGTGTAGTTCTAATTATGTGTTATTTATGTGCTAGGAATTCACCTGATGAGACAGAATTGAAGCGACATGACTAACACCATTACCAACAGGGGATCCTCAGTATAGTCATGCCCTTCACTCTGACAGCTAGCCTTCCAACAATGTACAGACATCAAGTCTCTCTACACATACCCATACATTTCAATCTGCTTGGGAAATCCAGGTGTCAATGCTTTAGCTTTTTTTCCTGTCCAGAAATTTTGTTTCCAAATCAATAGCATTTTCTCCAATATACCAGATAACTGATTGTCGAACGTAATTTTACAATGGAAATACCTCCTTTGGGGAGATATTTCTGTCATTTCCCTCCTTAGTAGAGAAAGCCTAGATTTGGGAACACCTACAAACTGAGGGAAACACCTTGGAATGTGTATGATCTTTGAACTGAATTGTGTAGTTATGAACTATCCCTTGCTCTGCCTGTGTTGCATTTCTGATCTTCCTTCATTTATGTTCCTCAACATTTACAACTCATGCAACTCATGTCACAGAAGAAAAGCTGTTGCAAAAGCTGGAAGGGGGAATTCAATGTGAGATCTCATTTCTGAAGTTGGAAACATCTTTCTCTTAGAAGAAAAGCAACTCTAGAGTCATAGCATCCTACACAATCATTGTATGACAAAAATGATTATGTAAAATTACTGTTCCTTTCCCAAATTTCCTTTGTGGTTATTACCTTTTCTGTTTTACATAAAGAAGTTTTTAAATCTGCACTGAAATTTATCTCAATCACATGAAGTCGGATCATCACAATTAATATGAATACAGTGCATACTTGAATTTGTTTCCAAAACTTGCCATTAAGATCAAAGTTAATTCTGTTGGTAAGAGTACAAGATTTTAATTTACTGATTTAAAATATATATAGAATTGTAGAAAATACATAAAGGTCACTGTGACTATCAGTGATTATCAGTCGCTGATGTTTTTTGCCATTTTGAATTATTGCCATTGCGCATAATCTTCTTTTCTAAAAGAAAATTGCAGAGTTTTTCAAAAAAGAATTATTAACTCTGCATTAAATAACTTACAGAACTCCAGGCAACTAGTATATGAGTATATATTATTATCTTTCATGAAATCTTTAATTACTTCACCCTTATCCTCAATCAAGAAAGTCATTTTTCTCTTGGTAGAGAGATTTATTTAATTTTTCTAAAATATCTAATAATTTCTCCTTGCACAGCTTAATCAAACCAAGCAGAGCATTCTAATATATAAGGAAGTCCATGGTATTAATAAGTTTGATTATTTACATATATATATATGCAATTATCAAGAAACAACTATTATATGAGATATAATGTATGAATGGAAGCATAATACAGCACTGACCCTGGTTTATAGTTGTTTTAAATATGAGGAATAATGGCTAATATCTAAAGCTTATATTTATAAATCTATTTGAAGATTACTATTCTAATAATTCAATCCTTCAACCTTTTTTATTTATCTTGTGCTTCCATGAGTTTAATATCTATCCATCTCTTATCTATCTGTCTGTCTGTCTGTCTGTCTGTCTGTCTGTCTGTCTGCCTGCCTGCCCGCCCGCCCGCCCGCCCATCCATCCATCCATCCATCCATCCATCCATCTATCTATCTATCTATCTATCTATCTATCTATCATCTATCTATCTATCTATCTATCTATCTATCATCTATCTCATCAACAACAATTACATGAACACTTTTCCTAGAATTACTGGGATATCTTCCCAGCAAAACATTCTTTCTCACCAAATCTGTCTTACTAAACCATTATGAAGATAAAGTTAAAAAGTAGAACTTTATAACATCAAAGTTTCTTAGAAGGAATATGGAATAAAAGTGCAATATAATAAATATAACCTAGATCTAATAACACAAAGTCATCTACATATGATTTATAACACTTTCCCCAATCTCCACTATTTTCCTTAACTTGCTTGTTAGTATAAAAAAATAAAGGGCCCAACGCTAACAATTAGAAAAAGGAAAATTAATGAGATATTAACCATCCTGGATTTTTTTCTTTACTAATCTTAAAGAATAAATATTGAAAATGTTGAAAATATTTATGACAAATAAACAATATATACAAGAAATATTGGAAATATTTGGTATATATTGTTTATTTGTCATTCCCACTGCAGTAGTAAAAATCTGGTCCAGCAGACTATATGAAACCATATGTGTGTGTGTGTGTGTGTGTGTGTGTGTGTGTGTGTGTGTGTGTGTATATATATATATATATATATATATATATATATATATATATATATATATATATATATATATATATATATATATGTGTGTGTGTATATGTGTATATGTGTATATGTGTATATGTGTATATGTGTATATGTGTATATGTGTATATGTGTATATGTGTATATGTGTGTGTGTGTTTTTATTTGTGCTGATAAATAAATAAAGGGAGACTAGTATAGATCTATTTCAAGCTCTAGATCTATACTAGTCTCCCTTTATTTATTTATCAGCACAAATAAAAACACAAATATAACAAAAAAGGCAACAGTAAAAATATTGGGTTTCTGTCGTGATGGACTCTTGTGACGAGCCGATTGACAGATGTTGGAAGCAGTTAGCTTCCTCCCATAATTGGGGCTTACCAGGGCCAGGGGTTGTGACACTAATATATATATATATATATATATATATATATATACACACACATATATATATATACACACACACACACACATATATATATATCATGTGATTGTTGTATCTTCTATTTGGAAAGCAAGCTAATACCTCAGCAAAATGGAGACTGCTAAACTGCAGAAAAAAAGGCAATTATTTGTTAGAGATTTGGTGGAAGGGTTATATAGATAAATATAACCTTTTTTCGGTGAACACACTGGAACATATTTTAAAATAATATTACACTTTTATGCCATATTTCTTCAAAGAAACTTTGATGACTCTCTTCACCTGTGTTACAGAAAATATGAAGGAATATATAGCTCAGAGCTTTTTAAAGTGATATTGATTCTTATAAGCAATATTTGCACAGAAGGCTTTTCTTGCCTTAAATTCCCACAATCCTCTGCTTCCCAAATAATGATCCTTATCAGCATAGATGACTATATACTATGGAAAGTTTATATCAGTTCCTCTACACTTAGTTCATCTTTCTCAGCATTTTCTTAACAATCTTTGATTTTTTTTTAAAAAAACCATCTATGATCCATGAAAAAGGAGTTAACCAATCAATGGTGGTCTTAACCTCAAACCGCTGTACAGTATATCACATGTTTCCAGTTGTGGTATTGGCAAATCCAAAAAGAACCACTGAAAATGACAACATGTCTCATTTTAACCCCAATCAAATAATATTTTAAAAAACGTATGCCTGCTCTCAAAATAATATATATGCACATACACACACTCACACACACACACACAAATACACACACACCTGTGTGTGTCTATATGTATGTGTGTGCGTGCCAGGGGTAACCTCTTCTATAGAAGAGGTTCCACAAATTTACAATGCCATTTAGAACTGGTTCTAGCTCTCTTCCCCCGCCAGTCTGCACATCATCAAGACGAAGAGTGAGAAGAGGAATTCTGGGAGTTGAAATCCACAAGTCTTAAAGCTGTCAAGTTTGAACATCCCTGGGTTTTTTTTCTAAAGGGTTAGGGGTACAAGGGTCTTGTAACTTGACAGCTTTAAGACTTGCATGCTTCAAATGCCATAGTTTCTGAGCCAACATTTTGGTTGCTAAGCAAGAGCGTTGTTAAGTGTGTTTCACCACATTTTACAAGTTGGTCACGCCCACCAAGTCACATGGCTGGCAAGCTACTCCCACCCGTTCACATGGCCACAAGCCACTCCCACCTGGCCACATGGCCACAAGCCACTCCCACCCAGTCACATGGCCAGCAAGCCACTCCCACAAAGCAGGCCACACCTACAGAAGAGATTCTAAAAAAATTTGAAACCCACCACTGGTATGCTCACATACACACACAGAGAGAGAAATATGGTATGCATACATGTGTGCGTGTTCCTTTGCATTAGGATGCTGGAGAAATAATCACAATTTATCTTACATTCCTATAAAAGCCAGTAATGATGCTGTGCCAATGGAAAGGTACAAGTAATGCCACCATCAGAAATTAATACTGATTTATATTCTGAGCAGTCATTTTCCTAGATAGCACAGAAAATGTATTCTGCTATACACTGTCTTGTATTTTTTTTTAAATGGAATAAAAATCAGTTTATTTGATTGGGGTTAAAATGAGACATGTTGTCATTTTTGGTGGTTCTTTTTGGATTTGCCAATATCACAACTGGCAACATGTAATATACTGTAAATGTGGTTTGAGACTTAAGACCATCATTGATTTGTTAACTCCTTTTTCATGGATCATAGATGGTTTTTGAAAAATCAAAGATTGTTAAGGAAATGCTGAGAAAGGTGAACTAAGTGTAGAGGAACTGATATCAACTTTCCACAGTATATAGTCATCTATGCTGATAAGGATCATTATTTGGGAAGCAGAGGAATTATGGGAATTTAAGGCAAGAAAAGCCTTCTACGTGCAAATATTGCTTATAAGAATCAATATCACTTTAAAAAGCTCTGAGCTATATACTCCTTTCTGTAACAGAGGTGAACTCTTGCTTTGTCTATATTCCTATTTATTCTGTTCTTTCATATCAGCTATTTCAGGGTCACAATCTACTGTAAATCCTCAGAGAGGACGTTTACTGAGTAATTAGGTAGATGTGCAATCAGCCAGCAAAGAGTCTATCACAAATGTTTATGAAGCATTCGATGATTAAAAAGAACTCACTAAAGCACTTGTCCCATCTGTAGTTACCCAGAGGGAAATAAACTGGCAAGCATCTTATTTTTGCTTCTTCCTAGATCTGCACTCACTCTCAGTTTGTGCATATATAGCCTCATATATTATGGGATGTGATTATTGTTTCTTCTCTCTGATACTCATGTGTCTTCTGGTTTATGACACTCCTGTGAATTATCTGGCAGCCATCATTGTAATTGAATATTTAGACAAACTAGTCTACATTCTCCTGTGGTTCTGTACACATTTATCTGGTTGAAAACTTGAAGAGGTTTTTAAGCATTTCCATTTTTTTTAAAAAAATGCCATTAATATTTGGAAATAAACAGTTCTAAATGTAACTGCAATAAAGACAGGGTGATCATAAACTTTCCAAATGATAGAAATATGGTTTTAGAGATACCTATAATATAGAAGTCTCAAAGATCCCTAAAGAAACATTAGATTCCAAGACTCTCTGTCATAAGGAGAAAATCAATATTACTGTACTCTGATTTATGAAGGACAAGATGATTAATGAAACAGAAAATGAATCACTTCTTTTATTTGTGTAGATTGCAATCCCACACAAAAATAGTCTGCTTAAATCTGTTTGAAGACACTTTCATTTTTAAAATCCAGCTGTGTACAGAGATACATAACTGAAAATTTTATATTGTTTGAATAAAAGAATTATTGAATGATTTGCTTTGATTGCATGCAACAATTTACACTGAAGGTTTATTAAGGTTTATTAAGGACCAATCAAACGAGAGATATAAATGAGATTGGAAAAAATGGATTGATTATATACAAAATAAATACGGGACTAGGAAATTCCAGATAGCTTATGATTAAGATCAGGAATGATATAAATTGTTTAAAGTTAGCTTAGCAAGGAGGAGCTAAGTTCAATGTAAAGATGTTATCAATTTTTTAATACTTTTTTCCAATATATTTTAGACTGACTTTGTTAAAGATCTATATCGTGTATGGGTTCTGGGAAGTCGGGGGAGGGAAGGCTGGGGGGGGCTTGGGGGGAGGGGGGAGGGAGGGATATATCAGGTTTGATGAGACGTGTTAGATTTTAATGTAATTTGACTCCACATGTATACTGTCTTCTCTTATATTTTCAATACTATTATTATTATTATTTTCTTTAAAACTAGGATATGTTAAGTATATTGATATGAAGCGGAAATACACCAATGAGAGGAGGAGTAGGAAACAGAAGGGAGAAGAAAGAGGGGAAGAGAATGAGGATAAGGAGGAGTGGAATGTAGAGAGAGGAGAAGGAGAAAGGAAGGGGAAGTAGAGTAGGAAAGGATGATGGAGGGAAGATAGGAAGTTGAGAGAGGTAGAAGAAAGAGGTGTTTGGAGAGCAGAAGAGCTATAATGGGTTTTTATTTTTATTTTTCTGTTGACAAGAGGAACTGATGTAATTATTATTTAATACTATATGATACTGGCTATGTATAGTATACATGTGATTGTATGTTATGAAAATGGAAATAAAAAATATTTTAAAAAAAGAATTATTGAATGATTTGCTTTGATTGCATGCAACAATTTACACTGAACGTTTATTCTATTTTCAGCCAGTTTCATCCAGTTTTCTGAGAAAACCTGTTTTAAAGTGAAGAACAACATGATGAAATTTCTGTGTGCCAGCTAAAGGTTTCTTGCCGCAGTTATGATGTTTATAGGAAATGTATATGGGCATCCTGTTTTTTATGATACAATCATACCTCCAGCAATTTGTAGTCCTCTTGGCTTCTCTTATTTTAATTAAGCTTGCAAAACAGTGGAAGTATGGAGATTTGCAAAATAAGTTTAGAACCTTCTACCATCATTCAACAATGCCTCTTCTGCTGGAGAAATCTACTTAAGTTAACTGGAATATAAATTTTGCACCAGTTTTTGTCACAGAAAGCATCACCAGTATTAGAATTTGCAGAAGACTTACTGTATAGCAAGCACTCTAAAATAATCTTAGAAATTAAAAGTGATTTTCTCAAATAGCACAGTAAATTGTGATTCCACGTTGGATATCAAGGTGGCAGGCAAGTATATGTGAGAAAATAAGAAAAGATATTAAGATCATATTTTATTAGGTGAATTTTGATTTACTTTGTTCTCTTCAATCAGCAGGGAGAGGGACAGGGAGGAAGAGGGAATGGGAGAGGGGGGTGAGAATAGAAATTTGGCTAGTTAAAAGCTATCTCTGTACTAAGACACCTCTTAGCTACAACTTGGAAGAGTTTTGTTACATAAGTACATATTTCATTAGGAATAAAGATGGTTTTAGAAATAAAAGATAAAACTATTAAAGTTAAATGGATTTCCATTGTAGACAAGAGACATAGATAAGTACATAAGTATAATCTTTATTGTCATTGTACTTAAATACAACAAAACTGGTTGAGATATATATGCTCTTGAAGATGGAGAAAGAGAAAAGAAAGCTAGGCAGAATGCCTGATATAATACTACTTGCTGTTTTGGACAGAAAAAAATCAATGTACAATTTTCATTGCGATGGGAAAATATGTATTCTCAATAAGGGTGGGAAAATATCTTGTTCCAGATCTGAACTGCAAACCTCCAGATGATCATATATTATAAAGCATTATATTATCCTTTAATAATTTATTCAATTTATTTTTTAAAAATGCCACAGTTCATAAACAGCAGAGAGTTATCTAAAACTTTAACCCTTTACTACAACCTATTGGTTATTCATGTTTTTTGCAGTGCAGAACTGCTGGCTATTATGCAGGATATCATTATTGACCATGTTGCATTCAATATTTTCCATGTCAGAGAAAAAGGACCAATAACCATTCACACTTCAGGGAAGGAAAATATCTCTGGATAAATGTCAACAGCTCAATCAATTTTAAACAAGGCTGAACTTGAATTCTGTAAGTATTGCTCTAGAGACAGAAATACAGACAAATATATGAAAGGGTTCTAAATAACAATGTTATTTTTCTATAAATGCTTTGTCACAAGAAATTAGGAAATAATACCATTTACTCATTTTATTCTCAATTTTTATCTTAATTTACAAAGCATATTTTCATTTATTATTTGTTCATTTATTTCTAAAATGCTGAAGGACTAAATAAATATAATGTATGGTTCCATGATTGTCAACAAAAAGAAGACATAGTATTAAAATAGGATACAATAAAGTGAGTTAAGTACCATTGTGATATAAAATGCTTCACTATTTGAGCAAGGCTATTGTCTGCTACTTACACAAACATAGCCTCTGGATTAATTCTGTCATATTTATTTCCCAGAAGAAAGATAGCTGACTCTTTTTTGCTTAGGAAATTTCAAATTAGAGGATAGACTTGCTTTAAAATGTGATACATATTGAAAACTATGCAGATAATGGATATTCACAATTATGCCAAATAAATAAAGTAATAAAACCAATAATTTGTCAGGAGAAATGGATATGGACATTTTACAAACTGACACTATAATTAACAAGAAGAAAAGCATACACTTATACTGGCATTCTCTTTCTGCCCTTTGCAATTTATGGATGTATGATCATTCTATACACTCAGAGTTATCATAGTTGATTTTGAGGGGGCATCACTAGTGGGTACATGATTACAGTCACTGGATCTGCCTGGTAGGTTTAGGGGATGATATGAAGCTAAACTAAACTTCTGAAACAAAACTTTCACAGAAACACAGAGTTTGAAGGAGCCATTTACATCATCAAAGCAAATTCTCTGCTCAGTGTAGGAACCCAAATCAAATGGTTGATTCCAGACAAATGGTTGTCTAAACTCTGTTTGAACACATCCAATAAGGAGGAACTCCATTTTCTCAGGGTGGCATAAATATATATATATATAGCATACAAAATGTACAAATTTTATAACTTCCTAAAAGAAAATCAAAATCTTACTTATAGAAGCTCCCAATTTTGATTACTGTCTACCAATTTTATACATTAAAATTCCATTTCTGAAAATAAGAAGAGAATTCTTTGCCAGTTTTTGTGAGTGAGAAACATATCACAGAAAAGGAATATGGTTTAGATTGTATTGTCCAGATGTATGCAACAAGGCTTCCCTCAACTGTTATCATGGATTAAGTGCCAACCTGTCATGTCTAACCAACACCTGGCTGGACAAAGAGAAAAGTATCTCTTTCTCAAAACTGGGCCCATCAAGCCTTTGGGTTTGGCATCAGTTGAGACCACAGGAGAGTGGGAGACATTGCTTATTATTTATGAGTCTTTGCAGGCTTTCGGAGGCTCTGCAAATAACCAGACATGTGATACCCTGGTTGAAATTAGGCTCTAGGGGACAATTGTTATTGTTCATTATGTGTCACATGCATTCCCTGCTACCCATCCATATCCTTGCCTGAGTTACTGGATTTCATTGCCTGGCTGAAAACAGAATCCCTGAGTGCTTGAAGATTTCAGTCTTCCACCTGCTGTAATAGAATCTGGGCAGATCATGAATGTGTGACTGTTAAGGTCATGGACCTGTCTTAAATATCTGATCTTTATCTCAAGGTAATGTCATCTAGTAATAGAGAATATTTACATCAGTTCATTGCAATATAGAAGATCACTTTCTGTTTTCCAGCTTGCTAATACTACCCTCCCTTATTAGGAGATAGGGTCTATTTGACTGACCTCCCCTAGGAATCTAATTTCTAGGATCTCTAGACCCAAGTGTTTTGTTCAACTATTGTCCCTTTTTAGGAAAGGTGGTTGAGAACAAGGCAGGCTATCATTACAGAGGTCTCTGAAGGAAGCTGATTATCTTGACATGTTCCAGACTGGATTCAGGCCACGATTCAGTAAGAAGAAAGCTTGGTGATCTGTAGCAGAGCCCAAGTTGGAGGTGGTCAATCATCCTTGCTCTCCTTGATGCATCAGTCACTTTTGAGATTGTTGACCATAATATCCTTATGGACCAACGTAGGAATCTCTCCTTTGGGACCTGTTCCAGTTAGTGTTGGGGCTAGACAGATTGCTCCTAAGTCCCTTCTTTGCAGGTCTCAAAACTCCTAGTTGAGATACCATATTTTTCAGAGTATAAGATGCAGAAGAGTATAAGATGCACCAAGGTTTTGAAGAGAAAATTTTTAAAAAAATTTTTTTGCACACTGCAAAACCTCCAAAAACGTTCATGAAAACGGGCCTGTTTTTTCCCCCCAAAAGGGCATGTATAGCCTTTAGGAAGCTTATAGAGTGCTCCTGGGAGCTTGGGGGGGGGGGGTAAAATTGAGCAAAAAAAAGCCCATTTTTTTGCTCATTTCTGCCCTTCCCAGCCCCCAGGAGCTGGTAATTGGGGTCTGGTAATTGGTATGCTTATGACAGTCAACAATAGCTTTTCAACCTCAGGCCAGCCAAATAAGGCCCTCAAAATTCTGTGCCAGGGCCTGGAGGCTTTGATGGGAGAAACTGATTGTGTCTATTGGGACTGCATTAATCTAGGGATTCTACATCTTTACTCCTGGATAGGTTGCACTTCTCTGGTCAGGAAGTACATGAATGATGGTGTGATGCACTACAATGAAACAGCCATTTCCCAGGAAGGAAAGAACACATTCCAAGGTGCAGCGCAAGAAAAGAGGCAACACAGCACAGAGCTGGATAGAAGACAGGGGGAAAAAATTAGGATAGCCATTGCCTAGAATCTGCCAGGGTATACTGGGAACAGTAAAAATTTGATCTGGTAATATTCTATTGAGTACAAGTAATAAAGGCTTGAACTTTGGCTGGATTGATCTATGTTGTTCTTGGGCTGGGCCTAAGAGATGTGTAGCTTGTGAAGGGTGTCCTATGGCTGGTACCATCTGGCTCATGGGCCCCATCAATTAAGCAGTGTTGTTTTTGAGGCTTTTCTGTACCAGCATCTGCTTTTTGGAAAGTGCTTCTCCTGAAATCCAGATGACTGCTATCCTGGTGACACGCAACAAAGCATTGAAAAATATGGCTCTTCTCTCAAGCCTTGGGCATGTGGATGGGATTCCCTTGTTTGTGATTTTTAAAAATATTTTGATATGTTGTTGTTTGGATTGCCATCTTGTAATTATTTTGTAATTTGTTGTAA
Organism: Thamnophis sirtalis; assembly: GCF_051295495.1. NCBI lineage: Eukaryota > Metazoa > Chordata > Lepidosauria > Squamata > Natricidae > Thamnophis > Thamnophis sirtalis. The sequence continues at coordinate 43,083,487 of NW_028261391.1, forward strand.
TTTGTAACTCTAATTCATTGTATTTTCTTGTTTTTATGTTATTCGTTATACTGTATGCCACCTGGAGTCAGTTGGAATTGGGAGGCATCCAAATTCAATAAATAAATGATATTTAACTATTATTTAAATTAAATGGGTTAATTTCTTGTTGCGATCACTCATTTTAGCTTCCTTTTTTTCTCCCCATTATTGCATCTGTCAGCATATAAATCAACAGCTATTTAGATGTTATTTTCTTATTAAAGTCAATGTATATACCCAACAAAGCTGTTTTTAAATCCTGGTTGATAATTTTACATATTTTCATAAATACTAAACCCAGAAATTTCATGTTTTGGACATATCTGTATATGAAAATCGGTACCCTTATTACTGTAGGTATACAAAGTATAGATTTATTTTTAATTATATATGCCAAATATATAACAGTTATCAACTGCCTCTATATTATTTTAATATATAGTTCTCTAATTTGGGCAGAAATTAGAATGAGAATATAGATTTGAAAACCCAAATTATATTCCCATTATCTTCCTGATTATGTTTGTAGCCCTCCAAACTGATTTTAATTGTTTTATCATTCGTTGATAAAATATATTCATTTTCATGATAAGATCTCACATTCCAATATACATCCAGAAAGGCTGTATGGTTAGTCTTTCAAATGATTTATTGATTCAAAGAAATTTTTTTTTCAAATTTAGTAGGCTGCCTTTTTATAGCTTGGATATTATGTTGGGAACAAGAAAAAAAGACCTATTTGTGGTAAATTAAGCAAGAGAAGATTGACATCTCAAGATGTTTGTTTTATCTGCCGCAGGGAAACTAAAATGTCTGATTTATCTTCAGATTATATAAATCTTTCACCTCTTGCCATTTTATAGTACATGTATCTCTTTCTAAATCAATTGTCCGTTGCCCTTTCATATCTTCCAAATATTTCCAGATGGTCTTCAACTCATAAAAGTGTTAAAATGAAAGAGTTGGCTAAAGTTGTCAATATTTTTAAAGTTTCCATAGTTGACTTCAAAAATGTTTTAGAAACAAAACTGTTAATCTCTTTAATGCAAGCAAGACAGAAAGCTAATTTTTATAGAATTCTTTTAAATTTGCCATGAAGTTGCAAAGAAAACCATAGCTTACATTCTATATTGGCTGTCATTCTTACAATATTTATTAGTCTGAATAGCTTTCTCTCACTCCTTTTAAAAGTGGGATGCCCCGAATTAAGCTTTATTGAGGTCTAATTGAAGCAGAATAAACTAGAAAAAATACTTCCCATAGTTTGGATATCATATCTCCCTTGGTTTCTTTTCTTTTTTTGTCATGATTCAGACTGCTATCTCACAGCTGCAATCCATTAATATTCCAAGATCATTTTTACAGATTCCACTTCCAAGCCTAGCATCCTACATAAATGCATTCAATATGTATTTACTTACAAAAGTTGAAAGAAAAGTAATAGCGCCAATGTTATAAGTTGCCATATTGACACAGTAGAAGCTATGAGTAGAAGCTTCTTTAACATCTGTTGTTTAATTTCACTTGGCACAAAGTTGTTGTGAGAAATTGTTGTGTTGCTTTTGTTCATGAAATGGAAGCCTGTAGTATAACTGTCCCTGTGCTTTAAGCAACATGCCATGATTATTATTTTTTGCCTGTTAGAGTCCCCTCCAGTTGAAATTGGTGATGACTGTGTTAACATGGACACATTTTGAGGGGACACAGATGGTGTTATTTACATGAATTTCCTTGAATCTGCTACACTATCAGCTCAGAGTGCAACAATGAAACTTGGTAACAACAATTAAGCGTAAAATTTTGTTGCAACATGCCAGCTAGACCTCAAAACTCATGAACTATCCAAAAGGCAACTGAGTTTGGATTTCACTATCCTATCCATGCACTGTGCAGTCCAGATTTGGCACTCTGCAACTTCCATCCTTTTCTAAAATTGACAGAATACTTTCATGAGGTGGGTTGGCAGGAAAGAGAGACATAGACAGAGAGAGACAGAGACAGAGACAGAGAGACAGAGAGAGACAGAGAGAGAGAGACAGAGAGACACAGAGAGAGACAGGGAGAAAAGAGAGAGAGAGAGAGAGAGAGAGATGATAGAGCTCAGTTCAATTATTATCTGTTTTATTTATTAATAAGCCTCTATTTAAACTAAAGTTACAGAAGCTTGTCTGTAAAATTAATTCTGCAACTATCAGCCCATTTCATTGACAGAAGAAGATCATTTTGCTTTTAGTTCTGATATCTAAGTTATTAGCTTTTCCCATCCAATTTTGGCTTATCTGCAAATTGAACTAGTATACTTTCAATGTTCAGCTCTTTATCAGCAAAGCAAAGATAGAGTTAGAACTGAAAGTGGCTTGGGTTACCTTCCCTTCTGCAGTATCCACTTCTCCAGTGGAGTTTACACAGCTGCAGAGATTTGTGACTAATCAGCACCAAAGCATGGTTTGACTGCTGACTTGTCACAAATAAATTAATCATCAGGAATTGAGCTTGACTTAAAGAGGTCTTTACTTTTCTAATAATAGCATTGAGGTAAAGCAGCACCCAGTAACAGAATATATACATGAGTTTTCTTTCCCCATCTTCCTTTCCCATTCCTTCCCCTTCCATTTTCAACATTTGCAAACAAGTGTTCTGGATACATTTTGATTTCCAGAATCAGATCAGCAGGACTACTTAATGCTGCTGCTTTTAATTGTCCAGGAAATGTTGACTCATGGTGCACTGGCAAATGCTCAAGGAGAAGAGACTGTAAGCACTCATATGTATGTTGGAAGAAATGTTCTTTTGGGTCCGGCTCCAAGTGGAGAAAAAGACACTGGACGCATGGAGGCTGCTTAGAAAGATGGTTTAATGTTTTAATGGTGGACAGGACTGCATGGCTTGTGATCAAAAGCTGATCACATGCTTCCAGGTGTTGGGTGAAAAATAAGAAGTGTCGAGGGAGGGGGGCTTGCAGGGCTTTTTATAATCTGTTCAGCCACACCTATCTGTTTCCTGTTCCTGTGCAAGAAATGTATTCTGATTGGTTGTCAGACTCACATGGGCCATGCAGGGGCAACTCTCTAGGCTGAGTTTTGAATCCAGGTTTGATTGAATTCTCAGATGCCACGTGGTCAGTTGGATAAAAGGCCAATATTATCATGCCTTAATCCCACCCCCTGGAGCTGAAGGGGAGAACTCTTTATTATGTAAAGCAACTAGTTCAGGCTTTAATGGCTCATGGACAAAGTGGGTGGTGGCAGGAAGCTGCAGGGAGAGTTACTTTGTCTTTTTGAAACATGTTTCTTCCTTTTCACATCCAGAGAAACTTTTCCATATTTCCTAGGGTATTTCATTTTTCTGGGAGAGGGCTGGGTGATAACTTCCTACATGTAGATTTAATAATATATCAAAATTTGGCTGTTGTTTGAATTTCTGAAGTATTGGAAGAATGAAAATTGATTCCTGCTAGGATGGGGCAATTGTTACAAAAGATAGGAATCACATTTGAAAGTCTTAAAATCTACTCACTCAAGTATCTCGCCAAAAAGTTAAGAAGCTATTCAAGAGTAAATTTACAAACTTGATAAGTGGTCACCCCAAAAGCACTGCACTGAGTATGTCACAGTTTGGACCTTAGACCTTATGTACTCACCAAGCTGCAACTACCCACCACAAAATCAGAAACCACAAATAGGACTTTAAGTCAAATCAACTTATTAAAATTAAATAGCTTAAATTGATCTCATATACACAGACCCAATCACATTCCTTACTGTTACACTGGCTAGGTAAAATATAATGTGATGGGAAGTTCAAGACATCCAGGTGACAACGGCAAATCTTCAAATCCTGTTTGTTCTGCTCCTCTTTTATGTAAAAAAAAAACACTCTGTTCTCTACAAATGCTTTTGATCTTCTAAAAGTGTAGGAAGAGAGGTTGCCTGGTTCCTTCTGACCCTCATGTTGAGATGAAGATTTAAAAAATACCCATTGGTTATATTCTAGATGAAAATTTGGTTGATAATCAATTATTTGAGATTTCTTACTTCACTGCTTTCATTCTTGTCTAGCTCTATTCGCCAATCATAGCATAGCTTAATTTCCGGAGTTGCAACAATGCACAAGTTCATCATTATGATTAGGAACTTTTTTCTATATGAGAATCTGCAATCACCACTCAGTCCTGATTGTAGAAAATAATGAAAACGGTTGCCCTGTGGCCAGATCACCTTGCCCACCACTTAATTCCAAACAATGTAGGGGAAACATGCAACGCATGGCATCTGGAATTCCTCCCAAGTCTTTAATGAATGGGAAAGCAGAGGGTTTAGAATGGAGGAGACCTCTGCATTCCAAGTGTGGAGACTGTTTTTTTTGCTGAAGTCTTTTTCTCCACAACTCCCATCTGAATCTAGCTCATTTTCAAAATCTTTCAGTATCTTTCTTTTGCTGGCTTCTCTCCACCCCCACACCAAGTTTGATCCCATTCCATTCAGTTTTTAAAGAGCTCTACTGCTGATTAAGAAGCAGAGTGCTATTTTTTCCCAACATTCCTTTGTCTTGAAATGAATAATAAAAAAGCAATTGAAATTAAAAAAGGAAAGACAGGCATATGAGCAAGCAAGTGAGTTCAATGTTGTTACACTGCAGTCTTTGAAATGCAAGTAGTCTCAAGAACTGGGGAGGAGGAGAAACAGAGAATTAGGATTTAGGGCATGCAAAGCTTCAAATAAGCACTTCAGTTTGATGAAACTTCAATCACATCCCTTCACTTGAAACATATTCATGAATTGAAGCAGAAAGACACTTCAGTGCAGAAAAACAAATCAAGTGGTTGCTGAGAGTGGATGGCTTTTCTTCTTGTTTGGGGGGCAGTTACAGGCAATATGCAATGCTGTAATTTTATTTTTACATAAGGGGAATGTGAGGAGCTTGTGTAGTGTGACGAGTTCTCTGATATTTACAGGATTAACTAGCCAATGAGTTTTATTACTCTCTGACTGTAGAAGAGTTCTTCTGGAGCGGCAAGGCTTAAGTGCTCAAGACTAGATCCAGGCTGCAAATATCCAGATGACCATTAAACTGGAAATAAAGAGATTAATAAAACTCTTTGCTCCCATCTAGTGGTCAAGCAGAATTAGATCTGGCAATCTTAATAATCTTTGGGCGATGTTTATTCTCTTAGTCCCACTGGTTTTTTTGGGGGGGTGGGGGTTTGCAGCCTCAGCTTTGCTAAGGGAATGTTACAATTCTGTCCTGGTTTGCCAACACAACAGGGAGTTCAATTTGGTTCTGAACCTCTTCTTAATATGAGCTTTCCAAGACTGACAGTCCAGTACACACTGGAAGCTTGCTTTTAAATTTTGCAAGATTGGGGAAGGTTTAAAGCTCTTGAAAATGAGTGAACGGTGCCAGACCACTGTAGAGATACTGGCATTAAACTGATTATTGCTTTCAAGAAAAGGAGGATGTTCTACTGTAGTTTCTCTGACAGTCCCTTTTTCTGTGCTCCTGCCTTTGAAATTAACACATTGAATCTTGACAAGGTTAACATTCTATAAGGAGACAATTAAAACTATGTTCATTATATAGACCACCCAAAAAAGTTTCAGGTGTTTTGGTATCTCCCCCCCCCCACACTATACTCACTCACACGCACACATGTTATGTTTGTATGTATGTATGTCTGCCTGTGCCTGTCTGTCTATCATCTATCTACTATCTATTTCCAGATCAAATTGAAAAGTAGGTAGAATCTACTATGATCCCTGAATGAATTAAGTCTATGAAAAGTTGAAATGAAATGACAAAGTACAAGGCTATAGAAAACAACTCAGAAAAACTCCGGTAGGTCTGATATGTCCTATTGGAGAGGGAAAGAATATTTCCAGGCATTTTAATGAACCTGCAAATGAAGCACTTGAAAGAAGTGTTGAAAGAAATGTCCTTCTGGGTTCAGCTCCAAGTGGGGAAAAAGACACTGGAGACATGGAGGCTGCTTGGAAATATGGTTTATTGTTGGACAGGGCCACATGGCTTGAGCCCTGAACAGAAAAGGTGATCACATGCTTCAATGTTGGTGGAGAAGAAGAGAAGGGCTGAAGGCTTGCTAGGCTTTTTATACCCTGTTTAGTCCCACCTCTCTGTTTCCTGTTCCTGTGTAAGAAATGTATTCTGATTGGTTGTCAGACTCCCATGGTGCCATGCAGGGGGCTACTCTCTAGGCTGTTTTGAATCCAGGTATAGATGAGTTCTCAGATGCCATGTGGAGAGTTGAGTAATATCCCTTCCCCCTGCAGCTGCAGTGGAGAAGTCTTTATTATGTAAAGTGGGCTAGCCTGGCCTTCTCAATGGCCTATTGACAAAGTGTGGATGGGCAGGAAGCTACAGGCAACTATTCTGTCTTTTAAAGCATATTTCTTTCTTTTCACATCCAGACAAATATTCTGCCTTTTCAATATTTCCTAGGATATTTCATTTTTCTGGGAGAGGGCTGGGTGATAACTTCCCACAGAAGGAAATTATTTTTCTCCTAAAAGTAAGGAGGTGGGGAGACAAAAAAAAGATTAATGGTTTAATGAAAATGTATAGATTGTGACACATGGTATACAAATTGGGGGTTAATAAAGCACTTCACTGCCATAATTCATCTATGTAGAAATGATCTAGGAGAAGCAGCCCATTCAGATGCATCATTGAAAAGTAAAGTGAATTTGCCTTTTGATTACTTCTCAATGACCATTTTGTCCATTGTCAAATTATGTGACTGCACAGTGCACAATTTAAACAAAATAAGCCTTTGTTAAAGTGCTCTGGTTCTTCTAGTTTATTAGTATCTACAATAAGAAGAAGCAAGCCAATTGCCTGTTCAGAGTTTGCTGTGCGTGGTCATTATATAAAGAGAGAGATTTGTCTCTGGTAACTCATGTTATAGCCAGTACACCTGCCACCCTTTTTATGCTGGGAAAAAAAGCTTTCTAGACACGTCAAGCATGTCTCTCTTTCGGTCCTAAGGATGTCAAAAAATCAATATAGCAACTACAACATAGAAACAAAGTCCAGCCAATTTTTTAAAAACTGGTGATTGCATAATGCAGTTGCATAGTTGCAGCTGCAACTATGATTTTTTTAACTCCCATCATCCAGCCACAACTCTTGTTTACAGCAACTCAGAAATGGGGTGGAACTGGTCCCTTCTGCAGTAGTTGTACAGACCACTCCATGCTGTAGAGTACTATTTTAGCCCCACTCACTGCTTGAAAAGGGAAGCTCCCTACCCTCTAAAAGTTACACTTGACCCAAACTAAGACACAACATGATAGTTAGTTGTTCAGCAGAGATCTCTGTTTCCTTTCATAACCCAGTAGCATCCCTGTCTAGAAGAATCTAAGGGTGGATATTGTTCTACTATAGAATGATTTCCACCCCACTCATGATACAAAGATTCTCACCTTTGTGCAGTCCATAAAGTTATATGCAGTAGTTTGTGTCAAGTTCCATTTATCTGAACTGTGCATTATGAGATCTGGATTGGAATATTAATATCTACATTTTATCTGTAGTGGTCATGTTTGATGAATTGCTGCTCATCAGTTTTCTACAAACTGCTGCTCTGTTAGCTAATGATTTCATTTTAACATTTAACTCAGTACAAATAAACACATCTCATTTCTCTACTATATATTTTCCCAAGGGAAACAACCAAATGCGGATTGGATATCACCAGAGCTCAGCATAGAGTAGAAATTGTCCATCTATGGAGTGTTTTGTTTGAATTGCACCTTCACCTTGCTGTCGTGTGTGTGTGTGTGTGTGTGTGTGTGTGTGTGTGTGTGTGTGTGTGTGTACCTTTGAATCAGAGTTGATTCCTTGTGCCTGAACATGTGTCAGCAGTTTTTTTCTTGGCAGGATTTTTCAGAAGTGGTTTGTCATTGCTCCCTTTCTAATACTGAAAGATTGTATGAGCCAAGGAAGTGGTGGGTTTCCATTTTTTTTACTACCAATTCACTCATGTGCACACGCTTCTGCGCATGCACAGAAGTGTCCAAGTGGGTGGGCGGAGACTGTCACTGCCGCTACTACCAGTTCGCCCAATCCAGGCGCAACCCACCTCTGCGCCAAGGTCAACCACCTGGCTTTGCACCTAAAGCAGGACAAGAATTTGAGGTCTCCTGTTTTCTAGCTTGAGATCTCAACCGCTACGCCAAACTGTCTAATTTACTGTGATTGTTTTTGTTAAGAATGAAGAGGATGGAATGATAGGTGGAAAATATATTTTCACTAGGAGTGCTAATCTGATGTTGATACCGTATATTTATTTCCATTTATGATTCACTTTTTATACTTGTACCACATCTCTCATTTACTGCTCTATTGTAGGAGAAAACATATATTCATACAAGGAAATCTTGGTGTTAAATTCAAATCCAGTTTATTCATAAAGTTGGTAGTCATCATGATACAGAATGTAAATTAAATTAATATGAAATTTTAATTAATATTGCATTCCAGCATTTGGAGAAAAAATAATTCGTTGCTTCCATCAATGTTAAGGTTGTTGTCTTATCTTACGAACTGTAGAAATGTAAGTTATCAGTAGATTGTAGTAGTTATTATCAGAATTAACTCAGAATTGTCCATTTCACTTTGTACTATTCAACAGTCATCTGAATATATTTTTTCACCCATATATAATAATTCTACTTAATATATCTTGGAATATCCTGGGACTCCTCAATTCATATATTATCAGACTGCTTTTTTAAAAGAAAAGAATTGCAGTGACAAGTTGCAATAACAACTATACTACTGTTTGTTTGCCTTTTGTTGAAAATGAACTGTGAAATGGGGATTAAATGGTGAACGCTTTTTTTTTCTTTTGCTTTAAGTTTATTCAAAAAGATGCTTAAACAAAACATGATATCGCATAGCCCAACCTTTGAAAGGGAATCTTTCCAAACATCTTGCTTCTCAGCAATACCCTGATTAGCAACAAAGTAGGGTTTCATATGAATGCATGCTTTATGCCTGTTATTGCAATATCATAAGGAATTTTGGATCCATCTTGGATAGTTTACAAGTCATGTTATTTTAGGTCATGTTTTTCCCTTGGTTTTGTTCTGACCTAGGCTTCCTGAGAAAGCATAAATCACAATCTTAGTCCCCAAAACCTTCTTTTATTTATACGGCTGTAAATTATGGTCATTAACAGTCCGCAAGGCTTCACAAACAGTCTGTGAAGGTTCCCGCAGATGTCTGCTCAAGTTGCCACAGTCTTTCAGGGGAATGTTGATAAACACCCACCTTATCTCCCTTGGAATGCTGCCAGAGACCTAATTGCCAAATGCAGAGCAAGGCCAAACTTAGCATCAAGTCGAACAGGATTTTTCAAAGCATGAACCGATGAGATGAACTAATTGCTTCCTGCAAAAGGTCACGTCCCGTTCGTTCCTCTTTTATGACTTATGGGAGGGGCCAATCATCTCCAAGCCTTATTCCCAAGTGGACCCTATTTTCTTAATGGTTCCTGCCTTCTGGCAGCTCTGCACATGCACACACACTGGGAACAGGCTCCCGTTGTTCTTCTGCCTCGCTGATGTCAGACTCTGGAGGTCCGGAGGCAGCAAATAACTACCAGATGGCTTTGGCTCCCTCTCTGCCTCTGACACAGAGCCCTCATCTGAGCCTTCCCCAGACTCCATGTTCCACCCCAACCTCCTCACTGTCCAAATCCGCTGCCAGCTCTGCTGGCTGCTGGCAGGCCACAACAAGTTTTCTCTGTTGTAGCTACTGCTTTACAGTTCAAAGAATGCCGATGGAATTGTGACAAGTTGTCTCTGTTGAACTTTTATATTGGCCTGGTTTTGATGAATAGTGTATGATATTGCATGCACAATATATTGTCTATGTAAGACCAGCAGTACATCCCTCAAATATTCATAAAACTCAGCTATTTATGGTAATATGCACTATAAAAACGTAGGGTTGGAAAACCTGGATTGGAAGGAAAAAAATGCAACTGAAATGAATTCAAAACTTAAACCCTCCACATTTTCCATAGCAATCTTCTATTTGAGAAGATGTATAAAACTTTTATTTGAAGAAGTCGAGATGAGGTGGGGAAGATAAATCGAGAGACCTACCTGGCCTGTAAAAGTTCAATTTTCTAAATCCCATTTCGCATGTCTTTCTAAAGTAAGCCAGAAACACCGGAAACCTCAGAACTTATTTTATCTTGACCTCTTCAGGCAATGAGAAGATGGTGGCTATCTGAGATGGAGCAAATTGAGAGCAGCAAGAAATTTTAATTTCTGGATAATCCGGTTGTCTTCCTTTACTGGTTTCATCTAAGGAAGTCAGCCAAGAAAATAATTCTAATCCATGTGTTAGTTTAAGCCATGCAATAAAATAAAATTAGATGTATTTCAATACTGAACATGTGCATATTAGTACCATGACTCTGAAGCAATAAGCCAGTAAGAGCAGCCTAAGCAAATCTTAGAATTTCATGCTTGTGTAAATTAATCCATATAGAATTTTCTAAAGTTATTTCTTTAATACCAACAGAATAAAATCAAATCCAGAGTATCTTAAATTCCTTGTTTTCCTTCATAGGTGTGCAAACCGACTCTCTGCTGTCTTATCCAATTAGCTAGTGTAGGACTTATACTTAATAGAAACCAAAAGCATGTGCCATTTATTTTCTTGTCTGTCCTTAGTCTGCAGAAGTATCTTGATAACTTATATATCAAGAATATAACTTGATAAGAAGTTACATATTTAAAAAGGTTTTGACTAGAACAGTTGATGCCCCAGAAATATACATTTACAAATACAACCCTATTGAGTTTACTTCCACAGATAAATATAAAATTCTATCCCAAAATATGCTCACTTTTGAAAATGTATGCATTTCAGGACTGAATTTCAATTCTTGTCAGTGTTTGTGCATCTGAAATTAATTTGAAACAAAAAAAATGATTTAAGGCCAAATAATTCCAAATTAATTATACCATTATAATGTGTTTTTTCACCCTTTTGGTGAAGAATTCATCATACACTGGTTAACATCTTTAATCATGTTTTTCTTATTACTGTTAATGACTGATTTCTTGGAACTAATCAGAAACTCATATTATTGATGTGTTTTTAATCAGCATATAACTTCACCTTGTAGCAATGAGAAAGATGTTTGGTCTTGCAACATATGAAGAGCAAGATTTAAGTTTACCTTCAGTATTGGAAATTCATCTTGGAACATGCTGGAATCTCTAGCATGTATACACTATTGAAAGTGACATCTACGGTGGCTTGGCCATGTCTTGAGAATAGCTGATGGTTGGATTCCGAAAGATCTCCTGTATGGAGAATTAGTGCAGGGAAAGCACCCAGAGAGAGACCACAACTGCAATATAACGATATCTGCAAGAGGAATCAAAAGGCCTTGGGAATGGACATTAACATCTGAGAAACCTTGACCTCTGATCATTCAGCTTGGAGGCTAAAGACACAGCATGGCCTTCTCCAATTCGAAGAGACACTTGTTTGACAGGCTGAGGCAAAGAGGCAGTCCCAGAACCAATGAAATTTGGGGGCTGGACAGAGGACAGAATGTATCTGCCCTCAGTGTGGAAGGGATTGCCACTCCCGAATTGGACTCTTTAGCCATACCAGATGCTGCATTAAGACATCTTTCCAGAACACGATATCATAGTCTTTTGAGACTGAAGGATGCCAATGGCAATGGCAATTCATTGAGTGTTTTGTGGTCAGTTGTGGGTTTAAAAAATAAAGCCAGGGAAGTTACCAATTTAAGCCTCTTTGAAGTCTTGGAGAAAAGGCAATTTAACAATGTAACAAAAAAATAATACACTGGTGCAATATTTATTGAAAATAAAGGAGAACAAACCCATCGTGGACACCAAATGGAGCCAATCCATTCTAATTCTTGATAGTGAGGCAATATGGATTTCTTGTCATTCTTTTAAGCAAGAATAGTCATCCTTTTGTCCAATCTAGTTGGCCCATATATTATCAGCTGATGAGTATAAAACTTTACTTTACATTTTTATTATCAGGGAAAATTAGTACTAGAAAACTGGTATTCGTTCACCCACTTTATTATCCAATGTTTCAACAGTGGCATGAGCAGTATTAATATGGGGACAAGAAGGAGTAAATGAAGAAACAGATTTCTGTCTGCTCTTAATAATTATTGAAAGTTTGGCCTTAACCTGCACTAATCAATAGGTTTTATGTAATTTAGAAAAGTATTAAAATATAAAATATCCAATAAAGTAATAGAATATTATGTACATATGTGAGAAAGTGTTTTCTACAACTAAAAAGATACTCCGATTCAGGCTTTGTCATTCCTTCAAGAAAAATAGTAACTTTTAAATTCACAGGCACGCAGGAGAGGGTTCCTCAAAGAGATATTTATTACAGCTAACACAACTGACAACAACAGAACGGAACAGAACAATGCCCGCCTGACAGTTATTTATACTGACAGCTGTCAGGCGGGCAACCAATCAGGTGGCGGTAATTCTCAGATCTTCTTCTGGCTCTGGCTTCGGCTGCCGACTGCGTCGGGGCAGACGCAACACTCCTTTCCCCCAGATTGCGCATGCGTAATCATTTAGGTATTGTGGTTTTCTGTGCATGCGCTGGGAACGCCTCAGTATGGGAGTGTCCGCCATCGTCGTTGGAGGAGGAGGTCTGTAGTCGTGACACAGCTGAGCTGAAGGCCGGGCCCCTAGACCAGCGCGAACGTTCAAAGGTAAGTTCCCAGCCATGACTTCAGCGGGCAGCACATGGCTAGGGAGGTCAGAGAGTAATGGTTGAGGCTGGTGTGCAGCATTTGATTGCGGTTGTGGTGTTGGTACGGCCGGCTGGAATTGCAACTGAGAGGTCTTTCGGTGGTGCAGTTGGTTTATATGGCGCCGCCAAAATCGTCTGTCGCTGAGCTGGACCCTGTAAGAACAGGGCCCAGTTAATTCTGTTATTACGGCTGGAAGCCACTTGGGGTCTCCGGTGTAGTTTTGTGCAAAAAACCCCTCCCCCACCAGAAAGGATCATGGGGGCTCCTGCAACGGAAAGTTGGAGGGGGCGTAGGAGGGGTGCAACGGTCCAGAGTGGTCTGGAGCCGGCGCAAATAAGAATGTTGGCAGGGCACTTGCCAGAGTCTTGGCATGGTGTAGTATGCTGGGCTCGGAGGTACGTCTCGAGCCTGGCAGGCCAAAGGAGATGGCATAGCTGAGCGAGGGATTCTTTGGCCGAGCGGACAGCCTGTTCGGCCATGCCAGGGCATCCACCATGAGGAGGAAAGTATGACCCTCTATGGGGCCAAATAATCCAATGTGGAGACAGCTCCATGGCGCGGAGGTGATGTCTCACTCCCAGGTAGGAGTGGCGGGAGGAGCAGGCCAGACAGCCTGGCAGGGTGGGTGCCGCTGAACCCAGCCAGCAATGTCCGCATCCATAGAGGCCACCAGACATAGCTGCGACCAAGAGATTTCATCTGCACAATGCCTGGGTGGCCCTCGTGGAGGCGGTGGAGGACCTGCTGGCGAAGGGCGCCAGGGACGACAACCCTCAATCCCCATAGGGATATGGACAGCTCATCCCAGCAGCGGAAGAATAGCAGGAACTCACCGGCACGAATGTTCGCTGCCCAACCATGGCGGATGGCGTCCAGGACCCTATGGAGGATAGGGTCAGTGAGGGAAGCATGGGCGATGTCGGCCACAGAGAGCGGCAGTTTCAAATCATCAATAAGAGGGATGGAGGAGGAGGAGGGGTCAGGGTCAGAGACAAGCAGGGGTAGCGGGCAGCAGGTTAAAGTGTCCGCATGACCCATATGCTTACCCGGCTGGTAGAGGAGGTGATAGGAATAGGAGGCCAGGAATTCAGATCAGTGGGACATGTGGGGGGAGATGATGGGAGGGGTTGGCCTGTCTCCTGCCAAAATGCCTAATAGTGGCTTGTGGTACGTTAAGAGGGTGAAGGGGCGGCCGTAGAGGCAATGGTGGAACTGTTTCACAGTAGTAAAGGAAAACACCTCTCTTCCTTCCCTCAGACAGGTCAGTCAGATCATGAGCCTGTAAGAAGACCTCGAAGCATTCAAGGAACGCATCCCACAATTCTGCCTCAGGATGGAACGCGGCGAAGACAGAGGCAGCTGCAATGGTGGGGACGTGGATGGGGTCCATGTCACTCATCCCACCTTTGTTGCCAATTTTAAATTCACAGGCACGCAGGAGAGGGTTCCTCAAAGAGATATATATTACAGCTAACACAACTGACAACAACAGAACGGAGCAGAACAATCCCCGCCTGACAGCTATTTATACTGACAGCTGTCAGGCGGGGAACCAACCAGGTGCCAGTAATTCTCCCACCGGCCGGCAGCTGCGCCAGAGCCAATCAGATCTTCTTCCGGCTCTGGCTTCGGCTGCCCGCTGCGTCGGGGTGGATGCAACAGTAACCTTCTAAGAAGAGACAATATTTCAATAGAAGAGACTATCTATAGTTTATGGTTGAACTGTGGAATTCTTGATGCTCTCTAAGCTTGGTTGTGCTTAGAACTCCAGAGAATATTGCTTCCTTGCTTCCTGCTGTTCTTATGTTTTATAGATGATAAAGTCCAGAAAGAAAGGCAACAGAACACAAAAGATGGGAATGATATTTCTGCGAGTTAAATTAGATGTGCTGTAGGGGATCTGTAATAAAGATCTCCTGTTTTTTTATGTGTATCTTTATCTATATTCTTGTTACAAACCAACAGCAATCTCCCAACAAAATTGTGCTGATTGAAAACTGTTCCTTTCTGTGCCATTTTCTTGAGCTAAAGAATACCCAAGTGACTGTTGCTGCACAGGATGCAACAGGCAGCTATCTAATCATTTTGTTTTGCAAAACTAAATGCAAGGAAGTGGTATTGATCAGGGACTGATGTGGCAGGAATTGCAAAAGCCAAAGAATAAGGAAGAAGGTTATGATCAGGATTCTCCTATCTCATGCTCAATTAGATTACAAATTAACAAAGCTAACAGGATAAGAAGTGATTGCCATGCCTTAAGAAAACAATATCACAGGTACAGAAAGATTGTGCTTATTGGTCCAGTTTTCCAGGGAACTAATACCAAGTTACTACTTGGGGTATCTGCAAAAATTTTAACTCTGGTAACCTTTTTTGCACATCTAGAAATTTTTGATGTGTGAAACTCACTGATGAACAATAATTGCATCCACTTATTTTTACTGTCTCATGCTTTTTTCCCCTTCATCAAATGAGCTACAGTTAGGGTTATTGATGGTTGACAGTTACCGCTAAAAATGTATGACCCATGTCATAAGCACAAGAAGGACATCACAGCAATTGTTTATGTCCACAGTGCACAAAAACCTTTGGATCAAAAAATTTCAATAATAGTGACAGATAAAAAGGAGCAAGAACTTTTTGCATCTGTTCTTCTTTCCCATTTGTTTCTATTACTTTTCAATTCATAGTAGAGAAATCAAACATTTGCTTACAAAATTTTGTATTCTTCAACTGTAGAGCTGACCCACTGTCAATGAAATAATATTAGAAATTGTATTATTCATGGACTTTTTTATTGTAGCAGGATAAGCCTGTTTTTTAAGTAATTCAGGTTTTAAGTCACTCCATTTACCCTGCATCTCCATCATTTTTCTCATGGGATTAGATAAACAGAACTTATAAAAAGCTAACAAATTACCTTCTCCAGAATCTTGCTGAATCGTACACATATAGCAATCTTCAAACAAAGCAAGAAAGTTTAATGAAAAGGTCCTCCTTGAAATTTCTGCAAGAAAGCCTCCAGACAAAATTAGATTGAAGTATATAAATTTTTAATTTACTATAGATAATATCTACAGCTGATAGGGCTGGGAGTATAAGTAGAAAACAGATTTAACAAAAAACAAAAGTCATTCAGCACTTTTCATGCAGAGAATTGGCCCTGAGGCAGAAAGGTTTAAAAAGGGCGGGAAAGGTCATTCAAAAGACGATATATTTCTAGGACTGACTGTCACAAGCACAATTCTGCAAAGTTGGGGAAAGAAGCCTAACTTCATCTTCCAGCTAGAAATGCACAATGTAGTCTGATATGATATCTTGCCATGAAACATGTCTTCAGTGCCTCTTTCTCTCACGACATGAAGTCATAAGTATTGGATTGCATGCCGAATAGGCAAAAGAAGCCATGAACTGGGCACAAAGGAGTAAATGACAAAAACATGTTGATTAAACACTGTATATTGAAATTATTGGACCACAGCAGTTTTAGAAGAAATGAATGGAAGACATTCTTTTGGAAGACTGTGGCATTGTCTCTGAGAAAAATTGTCAGCGATCATTTGAAACTAGGGTGTCATCTTCATTTTTAAGATTTGAGATTTGTTCTGCAATGCATGATAATGCATCCGCCACCTCCAGATTTTTAAAAATAACTTTCCTGTTGGAATAAAATATCAAAGCCATTTTCTTCTTAAAAGTGAAACACTCAAGAGTGCCTAAATGTATTTGTGAGTTGAGGGAACTCTATGGAATAGACAACAGTAGCTCTCTATCCCATCAGATGAACCAAACCAAGAGTCACCTCCACAGGCTAAAATTACTTTTATTAAGAATGGTTATAATAACAGATCCTTGCAAATCTGATTATGCTGCGCTTCCTCCCCTTCTTATGCTCCTGTAAATTGGGGAGATTTCTGCCTGGCCCTTGTTCACACATTTTCTGCTGGTTTTGGAGTTAAGATGTAGCTTTTCCCTTTCTCTCTTTGATAATTGGTCACACTTATATCCATCAAGGTCATCCTCCTTAAACTATAAAATAATATTATTTCAATAAAAAGGAAGCTACATGTTTTCAAGCTACAACACTAATACAATAACCTAGAACCTTACTGGTGTGAATAATCAGGTGATCCCAGAAAACCATTCCTTTAAATCAGCACATTGTGTCACACGCTTTCAGTTATTCACAAGCAAGCCAGGGCTGGTTGCCAAAAGGTTAGATATCTAGGCAGAACATGAATTTTATTCATTTTATAAGAAAAAGAATTCATGTTTTAAAATCCCCTCCTTCACCTTTAAAGACAATGAACAACAAAGACTGCTGCTCCATTATTTGTTTTGTAGATTCCACCAGGGGAATTAGCATTTTTTTTTGGGGGGGGGGGGAGTTAGAGATGAAGCAAACAGCAGCCTATAAATAACTGATTATATGCGCAAAAAAAGGCTTATAGGCAGTGGCTTTTGCCTGCTAGAATGAGAACATTAGCAAAGGAAGGGTAGTCAAAAGCATCGCTGCTGTTATCAGCCAATCAAATCAGAAAGGAAAAAATGATACCATATTGTAAACTTGCTACTTGAAAGGAGATGCCTTCTTCACATGTTCCTTTATTTTTTTCAGAATAGCTTTAATGAGAACACACTTCATTTTTAAAGGCATTTTGAATATCAGCATCAATAGGATGCCACACACAATACATACATACACAAAGGCCTTTCACCACTGCTCAATGCCTCAGGCGCCTCCTGGTGGCCAACCAGCCTCTCTGGTCCCTGTTCGGAGTCTGAAACCTGCCCAGGTCCTCCACATCTTCCAGAGCCAACTCATAGGATCGGAGTCTGTCGGCAGCTCCAACGGCTCCTGCTGGGCCACAATAATACCGATAGAAGAAATTACGGTATTTAAAATTTAACACAGATCCTTTTTCCAGGAGTTCTCCAATAAAAGGTATTTGTGATAGACTCCTACCTTTTCTTCTGTAAAGAAGTGTATGTGAATGCAATCAGATAGAAATAATGTGTCAACTTTTGTATTTCCATTAATTGGTTTATCCTACTTTATTGAAGGTTAAAATCTCTAAGTTGAATTTTAAGTTGAACATAAAAAAACGTTGATGTTGACAGCTGAAAAGTGACCTGGTGTTTATAAGAACACCCTCTCAAAAAACAACTCCACATTATGCATCATTACTCTAGATATTGTTAAAGACAAAAGGATAAGGGTTAATTTATATTTTAAGATCATTATTGCCACTGTTTCAGAGTTTCTGAAAATTTGAATCACTGCTATCAAATCCTACATAGCAACCAACTCTATTAGTTAAGTCAAGTAAAAATGTAATTTTAAAAATAACTGCCCCAATTTTAACAAGGCCAATGGCTTATGGATTGTTTTCCTCCAATTTATAATAGTGTAAATTATATCCTTCTTGAAATCTTACAATTTCTCTACTGTAACTAGAAAAATTGATGAAGCGGGGAAATAGCATAAAATAAGTATTTGAAGCATTTTGTCCTAATCAATACAATTTATACTGTAGAATGCCCAGAGCTCCTCTTTGAAGGAGCTGGGTGGTTAAAAAATAGGAAATATAAATAAATAAATAAATGCCACACACACAATTATTAATCCCTAAAAATTAAGTCCATCATGAAAGAATTTGCCAAGCTGGTTTCCTTTGGCAAGGAAGTAAAGCAATTTAAATGTAGCTTGATAGAAACAAACATGTACTTAAAGTACAGTGGTAAACTGCTACAGCAGTAGTCCTCTATTTGATCTATTTGTGGAACGATCTCCCCGTTGAGATTCGTACCCTCACCACCATCCAGACCTTCCGCACGGCCCTTAAGACCTGGCTCTCCCAGCAGGCCTGGGGATAAGCTTTTAAATTACCCGCCCGAGTGTTGACTGTTGAATGCAAGTTGGTGTTTTATTATCTATCTTGTTTACTCACTGTTTGTCTTGTATTATTGCACCCCCTTCCCGTGATTGTAAGCCGCCCTGAGTCCCCTCAGGGAGAAGGGCGGCCTATAAATCGTAATAAATGTCTGATAAAAAAAAAGAAAATGTCTGAATCAGACACTATGATCAAAATTGTTTTGTGTAAAAAAAATGAAATTGGTGAGAGAGAAATGACTTGGCATTCTCCTTGACCATGAACAATCAAGAAAACTGCCAAATGCATCACTCAACAAAATCAACCCAACATTCTCACTTGAGTCACAAATGAAGCCCAACATGGCCTAGGACCCGGTTACCTGCGAGACAGTCTTCTGCCACATACCTCCCTTAGACCAATAATATCGCACAGGATGGACCTTCTCCGGGTGCCTTCAGTGGGACAATGCCGGCTGGCGGTGCCTAGGAATAGGGCTTTCTCTGTTGCCGCTCCGGCCCTATGGAATGAGCTGCCCCCACAGATCTGGGCCCTGCCCACTCTCATGGCCTTTCGTAAAGCCGTTAAAACCTGGCTTTTCCGGCAGGCCTGGGGCTGTTGACCACTTAATTGAGGTCCAGCCCCCTTTCGATTGGGTGTTTGTTGTTTTCCCTTTTTTAACTTTGTTGTATCCCATTGTTTTTAAAAATTCTTTAAAAAAATTTTCATTTCTGTAAGCCGCCCGGAGTCCCTCGGGATTGGGCGGCATAGAAATTCAATAAATGAAATGAATGAAATGAAATGACTAAATCCAGATTATCATACTTTTGACACATTATGCAAATTTCAATTCTCCTGAAAAGTGTATAATGCTAACAATGGTGGGAGAAAAGAGAAGATAATGGTGGAGTCCTTTTTTCTTTTTTCTTTTTTTTTTGCTGCAGCAGGAGAACACTTGTAGAAGCTAGTCCTCACAAGGTCAGAAGAAAATATCCTGAAATCAGATTATTCAATTTCCAAAAGAAGAGGCAGGACAAAACTGTCCCTCCTGTGAAAAAGGGAATAGCTTCTGTAGCTCAGAATAATAAATATTTGATTATACTGTATAGTTGATGCTGATTAAAATTCTTTTGTGAAAAGTAATTAACCTTCCTTTCCAAACTGGGTGGCTAATGTTTCATAACTTCTTTTACATAAAATGCCATCTCAGGCAGCAGTCCAGCACGGTCTAATCAAGGTCTATGTTTATAACAAAAGAGATGGGTAGAGAAGGGTTTAAAAAGAAACTTAATCTGCAGTTA
The DNA here is from genome assembly GCF_051295495.1 of Thamnophis sirtalis. NCBI lineage: Eukaryota > Metazoa > Chordata > Lepidosauria > Squamata > Natricidae > Thamnophis > Thamnophis sirtalis. The sequence goes on from NW_028261391.1 coordinate 43,103,493, forward strand.
TGGAGGCAAGAAAAGAGCCTATGAATTCCATTAAGTTCTGTAGACACAGAAAGATTCATTGCCCAGCAATAAAGACAAATTTGGTAGCTCAAGTGAAGAACTCTAAACATCTTTAAGCTAATTGTGGATGACTCCATGGCATCTTATGATGGATGAATGTGGTTGAGAACCTTTTTTTAAAACTATTGCTTAATGCCATTAATCATGTCTAACTCTGGTTCTGATTAACTTCCTCACAGTGATGGTAAAGGAACAGATAAAATCTATAGCTGGCAAATAACAATGTAAAATATCTCACTATTCCATATTAAGTGAATTTAGTTATTCATATGATGGATGTTAATGGGGTCCAAGGAATGTCTTGCTATGTTATCTGGAACACCTTTTGACCTATAGATTTCAATGAAGTGGATAAGCTGCTTGCTAGCATGTCCCTTCATTTGTCAGCTAAATCTCTGTCACTTCTGCCTCTTAAGGATGCTACAAGAGCTCATGGTTATCTGGATCTAGGAGATGTTAAATGCTTTATTGCGAGAGGATATAATCCTTGCAGCCTTAAAATGCTGCATGAAATGCTTCTTGAAAAGGCCTTCCTGGGAAATTACCCCCATGTCTCCAATCTTAGTTTTTTAAGGAAAAGTTGTAGAGGCAAAACTGGAGAGGCAACTACAGAGCAGCAACTACTAGAGGAAGTAGATAAGGTCTTCCAGTGGGTAATTCTAATTGGCGATTGTGAAATGGGAATGATCAGATCAGTTGTCTTTTATGTGCAGAGTGGCACAAGATTTGTTCCTCTTCCCTCTGCTCTTTAACAATTACATGATACTTACAAGAAATATCATCCATCAGACCGAGGGGCAGTATCATCAATATTCTGATGATGCTTATTTGCATTTCTACTCCAGGATATTATGGTAATGCATTTGAAATCTTGTGTTCATGACTGAAAACTCTTGGGCTTTGATGGGAAGAAATAGCTGAAATTGAATTCAGTAAGGCCTAAATCTTTCTTCTGGCTCTGGCATCAGATAGGGACAATGCTGCCCTTTGAAAGAGCAGGTCCATAACTTTGAGATCCTTCTGGATTCATGGTTACTCTTGGAAGAGCAAATGAAGGCCAAGGCCAGGAAAACCATTACAATTCTACTTGGAAGGAAGGTATCTTACAACTTAAAGGCTCACATGGCCACCCAGCTGGGCCATCTCAATAGGGCTGTCTTTAAAGTCTATTCAGAAACTGAAGTTGATAAAAATGCCTTTGTACTGTCATGAGATACAATAGAGATTTCATCTTTGCTTCAAGTCCTCCATTGGTGAGTAACAGTTTTCCAGGTCGTATTTCAAGAGCTGTAAAAGCCCTATATGGCTTAATGTTATTTCCTTCACCTAGAATTGACTCGAGTACAAACAGTGGAAGAAATTACATGATTTTGAATGAAATTATTTATGACCCCACTATGAAATTGGGGTGCAGATGCCAGAAGGAAGTATTTTCTGTTCGCTATGTTGCAGAATAACCTTATTGGCAGTAAGACTTTTGCAAACCCTACTGGTTTTCTACAAGCAAATCAAAGCATTGCTTTTCTGGAGAACTAACTATTTTAACTAATTAGATAATGGGAAGTTGATGTTATATATTGCTCAATTTCCTTTGGTTTATTGTTTGTTGTGTTATTGTATTTATATTTTGTATTTAGCATGGTTTTTGTTTTTGTTTTTCTATATCACTAATAGTTATGCAATTGCAGTAGCATAAAGAATAGATAGAAATTTATGCTTCAAAACAACAGTTTACCCACTTCCTAAAATGAAACAAAGGTGCTTTGCATTGTCATATTGTATTCTGACAGTTATAACTAAAAAAAAAGAATTTAAGTCTTTGCAAATATTAGAAATCAGCCCCACAGGCCCCCACATAGGCAGAGATTGTAAGGCTAAATAATCTGAATTCATGTCCCTAGTCCAATATTTCTTGTTACTGTCATTGTTTGAATGTTAAGATCCAAAAGAAAGTTATCTTTATATCTGCTTGTTTCAGATCCTGTCCTTCAACTCAGCTGATGTTGTAATGGGGAAAGTGAGGCCAAAGCAGATGGGGATATTGGAGACATGGTTAGTGTTTTGGGCATAAAACCTCTACAGTATGAAGACATGATTCATTCTAGTGGCATCTTTCTTTCTAGAATAGGCCGTGATATATGAGCAATTAGTTTCCAGTAGTTAAGAAAGCTATGTCCTATTGATTATGCTATATAGAACACTATAGATCTGGGAAATGGTGCAGGAGAAGCCATTGTGTCTACCAGTGTCCTTTGACTTTCTAGTTCCAGTCACATATCTAAGAAATCTACCAAAACAGAAGGCTGATTCTTAGTACAGAATGCACTTTTCATATTGAATAGAATGCACCAGCAAAATATGTCCATGTGACCTACGTTAAGGTTCCTTTTGTTTACCCACATGAAGCTTGCTGCAACGAGCAAATAAACAAACATAATACAGCTAAATGGAACTATGAAAGAAAAGAGACAAAGGGTCCAAAGGGGGGGGGGGTATTATTTTATTATTTTTATTTCTTTTGTATTGTTTTTATATCCTGAAAGCCGCCTTGAGTGGCCAAGAATTGGTTTGACTCTAAACAACACAAAATAAACCAAAATGCATAAATGTCAGCCAAACCATCAGAAAATTCCTTTGATATCTTAAAATGCATTTAGCTGGATTTGGAGATTTAAATTTATTCAAAATAAATACTGTATATATTCCTGACCACATTTCTATCAGCCATAAGCTTCAATTTGGCTCAATCATCTTTACTTTAGAATTACTGATAGAACTTATAACTTGTGGTTGGAGAAGACTAAGCCAAAATTATGTAGCTGGATTTTTTTTCCCTTTCTTTCTTTCTTTCTTTCTTTCTTTCTTTCTTTCTTTCTTTCTTTCTTTCTTTTAACCTGATGTAATTGTGCTTCCATGGGGCCACTGATATAATGGTTCTTTGCTCTTCCTTTTATTTTGAAAATATCTGAAGAATTCAGGTTTGTTGTCCTTAGTCTTTGCCAATTTCAACTCAACTTCTTTATAATAGCAAGTTACCTAAATGTATCCTTAGTAACCTTTCTTTCCATCCCTTTTTTGTTATTGTTATTGTTTTTATTGCTGCTTTAAGAGCTTCACCAAGTTTATTGTACAGCCACAATCTGTACAATACTTGATTTAGTACATATTTTTTTAGAATTCCATCCATTTTGAACTCCTTTTCCCCTGGTTTTGCCCTCCATGGCAAAATATTTGATGTACATTTCACTATTAATAGTTTTAACCTTATTTCAAAGCAAAAACCTACATGGTAAGTAATAGTTATATAAAACAGTTATGTAAGTAGCAAGAATAATAGGTAAATTTACTATGTAATGGGTTTCCTATTGTTCCTGCTACTTACATAACTATCTTTTTGTCTTCCTGAGTTACATATAGGCTTTTTTTTAAAGTACCTTAATAAGTTTCATTGCAATAAAATGTTCACTTCTTTCTACACTGAAAAAATCTTTTTCTGTGATCCTTAACATCAGAATTTTAATTTCCACTTCCCTTATGATCTAGAATGAAGCTGTACTGATCAAGCACATCATATTTTAGTCCAGCTTATTTTTTACAATCTCTGTGAGATGCAGTTCATCTTGTGTCTGCAAACCATTCATCCAAATAATACAGAACAAACTAAAACGTTTCCTATCTACCATTTGTGCAGCCAGTCATTTACTTGGACAATTCTTTTCCATTCTCTGTCAAACAAAAAATGTCTGTTCAAATATTTTTATGACAGCTTTATAATCAATCAGATCAAATATTTTTGGCTCCTCGGAATAAAGATAAATCAGTTACACATTACATGATCATGACAATCCGCCAATTTGAATGTGCTTGTGAATTTATTCAACAAGACTTATTCAGTCTTACTCAAAGTGAAAAGAAATCACTATTATTATAACATGCTACCTCCACCTGCACTGGGATAAATAAAGCAGTTTACATGAGTTACACAGACGCTGACTCAATATCAGCTAAATTTATAGTTCATCTGTATCCAATCCATAGTCTCTCAGGGGTCAGTTTCTATTTTGAGGAAAGTAAACAGTGAAATACCTTAGAGTCCTGTTCTGGACTTACCACTGTTCAGCATTTTTATATGAGGGAAGAAGGGAAGAGATGTTCAGCAAATTTACAGATGACATAAACCTGGGGACAGGAGAGTTGCTAACATATCAGAAGATATTCAAGATTCAGAAGTATTTAGATTAAGGTGACCAGACGTCCCGATTTCAGCGGGACGGTCACGCTTTATAATAATTTGTCCCGTGTCCTGGGCCATTTTAAAAAAGTCCCGATTTTCTGGTTTCATGTTGAAAGCCCAGTGGATTTGCTTAAGAAATCCTAACCGGGGCAAGACAAAATGCACTCTGTCTAAACCCTCTCTCTGTCTCAGTACTTTCATGAAGATATTAAAACTTTAAAGCAAGAAAACGGACCCCCCCCCACCCCTTTTACCTTATTTTATAAGAAAAAATGACCAAGTACCATAGAGCTCCAGGAAATGCTTGGCTAGAGGGGCCGCGAGTGTTACTTCCTGGATTTTCTGGAGGGGAGGGGCACAGAGGTTGGAGGTCAGCTCATGTGGAAGAAAAAATGGTGGCAAAGTTTCTTTGAAAAATATTTCCCTGACTAATTTCACCATTTTAATTTGATCAGTTCTTTGTATTAACATCTACATCATTCTGGATTGACTTGTGCCTGCTGGTAAGTGAGCTGGGTTTTTTTCTTTTATTTTTTTAATGTATTTTAAAATAATATTTTATTTATTGTGCATAGGATTTTTTAAAATAGCTTTATTCTGTGTGGATTCTTTTTTTAAATTGTCTTAGACTATTTAAAAAAAGATTCTATCCAAAATACAAAATATCAGCTGCAGTTATTCACTTAAGAACTGTGGCAAGAAAGGTGATATAATGACCAAAGTTACAATGGCATTGAAAAAAGTGACTGATGACCATTTTTCACACACAGTGACCATTTTCACACTTAGCGACCATTGCAGCATCCTCATGGTCACGCGATCAAAATTTTGATGTTTGGCAACAGATTCGTATTTATGATGGTTTCAGTGTCCTGGGGTCATTTTAATTGCCTTTTGACAAAGTCAAATGGGGAAACCAGATTCACTTATGTTACTAACTTATCAACTGCAGTTATTCACTTAAGAACTGTGGCAAGAAAGGTGATATAGTGGGCTTAGTGACCAAAGTTACAATGGCATTGAAAAAAGTGACTGATGACCATTTTTCACACTTAGCGACCATTTTCACACCTAGCGACCATTTCAGCATCCTCATGGTCACACGATCAAAATTTTGATGTTTGGCAACAGATTCGTATTTATGATGGTTTCAGTGTCCTGGGTCATATAATCCTTTTGACAAAGTCAAATGGGGAAACCAGATTCACTTATGTTACTAACTTATCAGCTGCAGTTATTCACTTAAGAACTGTGGCAAGAAAGGTGGTATAGTGACCAAAGTTACAATGGCATTGAAAAAAGTGACTGATGACCATTTTTCACACTTAGCGACCATTTTCACACTTAGCAACCGTTGCAGCATCCTCATGGTCACCTGATCAAAATGTTGATGTTTGGCAAGAGTTACAATTTATATTTGTAAATTCTAGTTATGTTGAAATAGAAAAAAATTACAATACTATTTTTGCGTTATATGAAAATTTTTGTTGCTTCCTATAAAATTTTTAATCAAGCCCCCCCTCCCCCCGGTCAAAGGTGTCCCTCTTTACCAATCTGAAAATCTGGTCACCTTAAATAGACTTGAACTTTAGGCCTTTTCCAACAAGATTCAATTTAGTAATGATAAATATAGAGTTCTGCAGATTTAAAGGTATATGATAGGTTATACTTGGCTCATCAGTAGTATTTTGAAAAAGATCTGGATATCTAGAAAAAGACCACAGATTAAGCCAGATTTAGAGCTAGGCCACAGCTCTAAAGGAATCAATTTATACTGTATCAACAAAGGTATATAATGTTGAGATCAATGGAAGTACCAGACTGGATCTAGTTTTGGATACTGCAATAAAGAATGACATTGAAGAGCTGGGAATTGTATAAATATAAGTTGGAGACTAAATACTATGAATAAATTAAAGTAGAGTGGGACAGGCTACATGTGGTTATCGAGAGAATCATCAAGCTTGAACCCCAGGGTGTTCAAGGTTGACAGCTTTGATACTTGTGGACTTCAACTCCCAGAATTCCTCCTCTCGTTCTTCATCTTGATGATGTGTGGATGGCCGGGGTGGGAGGGAGCTGGAACCAGTTCTAAACGGCACTGTAGATTTGTGGAACCTCTTCTATAGAAGAGGTTAGAACTGGCAGGAACCCACCCCTGCTGCTGCTGCTTGAAAAAAGGACAGGCAATTGTGGAACATTGTGGAAAGCATGTGCTTACGATAGAAACAAGGTCCAGTCTGTCCCTTTCAAGTGATCAAACATCTGTGTGTGAGAGAGAGAGAATGAGAGAGTGAGAGATTGATAAAGAGAAATGACAGAGGGGAGTAACAAAAATTGCAGGTAACGCTATTTGAAACTGTTTCCTCTCCACTGTTTCTCTTTCTCTCTCTCTCTCTCTCACATACACACACACACATAAACACACACTTGACAAATGGCAGAGGGCAACTGGGTAAGGGGACTGACACCTCCCCACTTCCAACTTGGCGCCTGCTCAGGGTGGCATCCTGATGCTCGGCTTCTGCATGGGTGACCCCTGCCCGGCCAATATGATAAATGGGCTTCCTTGCAGCACCTCCTCTCTGAGCCTCACCTGGCTCAGAAGCCAGGGATCCTGCAGGCATCCCAGCCACATAAATGTGCTGGTATTCACCAGTATGTTGAACCTCATGGCAACATTGCACGCAATGGCACAACAAGCCTGGCAAGACAAGATTTGACGTACCAGCACAGCCACGAGCAGCAGTGTGCCAGCTGCACTGGTGTGGTGAAGCTCGCAGCGGTGCTGCAATGGCACAACAAGACTTGCAGGGTGCTGGTCTAAGAGACTGCGCTGGTGCGATGATTCTCACAAAGATTTGTTTCTGGCGGATTTTGGGAAGAGAAAGAAAGACTTCTGTTGATTCTGCTGTTTTTTGTTGCATGAAGCCAAGGCAGGAAGGTGAAACGCCAAACTCAACCCGTACTCACACTTTGAGTGTGACACACACACACCCCAAGCAGCGCAGGGGCTGGGTAAGCCATCGGAGGAGCCTTACACGGCCCCTGCCTGCTTCAGCTTCCCCTTTGGCAGAGGGGCGGGCGCTAGAAGAACTCTGTCCCAAAGCCTCCCTGCTGCTTGGTTTGGGGTGGAAGGTGCCCGGCAGGCCCAGGTACAATGGGCGGGCAGGCTTGGTGGAGTGGCTGTGTGGCTCATTCAAGTTGCAAAAAGAGATCTGGACGGCATTTACATGGCCGGGATGCCTGCAGGATCCCTGGCTTCCAAGAGAGGTGAGGCCCAAAGAGGAGGTGCTGTGAGGGAGCCCATTTCTAACGGCCATGTGGACGTTGCCCACGCAGAATACAAAACAGTATAGTGCATCTGTGTATGGTTATTTTTATATTTAGTGAATGACATTTTCCAATTTAATGTCCATTTTCTCACTTTAGAAATATATTTTGAGAGATTCTTGCTCCTTATGTTTTAAGCATCCTTAAAAAGTGATGTCAATAACTTGTTGCTTTAATAATTGATAACTGAACCACTGATTTTACTTGTGTTCTGCTTTTGACTGACATCTCCAAGCAGCAAAAATATCTATCATCGTATTCTATGCTTCCAAATCAATGTATATTCATGGTGAAAAATCATAAGACACCAGGTTGTGATTCTGGTTCTGCCTCTATTCCTATCTTCTTGCTTATTTTACCAGAGAGCAATTGCTTTTAAATTGTCATTGTGGTGTTAAAGGATGGTCAGTCTAAACCAGAAAGGCATACAATGGAGTCTTTACCTGTGTCTTTCCCAGATGGAAGAAATGTATTGCCACAATGTTCTTTAAAACCACTAATAAATCTAGAAGACAATGGAAAAGGCTATTTTATCATGGCATGAAGCCAACTTTCAGCAGCCAAGACTTTTAACTTAGAAAAATCTTCAGGGGACATCTAATCCATATTTTGCACAGTAAGGTTGACAATGCCCCTTTAAATTGTAGGTCAAAGAATCTGTGATCACAGATGGTTGGTGCAGCATATTATCTTAAGCAGCATCCCCCAAAGAACAATAATAATTCCTGGGAAAATGCTAGAAACACCACAGGTTTGGAAATGAATATCCTCAAAAATTTCTCTCTATATGAAAAAGTCAGTGATGGATTAGTTTAAAGCAAACAAACCAATACAGAAAAGAACAAAACAATCCCTACTAAAATCAATTACTTTATTTCTGACTGTTTAAAGCCAATTGTTTAGACTGGAGCAGCTCTTTATTCTGATTAATAGTTTGTGTGCTAGCACTGGAGTTATTCAAATAAGCTATAAATAGAACTAATTGTTGTTGAAATTGTATCTGTCTGTTCAGTAAGGATGGAATGGAATTTTTTTTTCAAATGTGAATTGATTGGATTTCTTTTCGGTTTTCTGTTTCAAACTGGGTTTGCTGGGTCATCCCAATGAATGATGTCAGATTATTTCATTACCTTCACAGTGCAAATGAGATTGATTTATAAGAAGAGATACTTCAGTTCTAATCTGCCTCTTGAACCTTCCCTGTTCCCAAGATATATTGATGTACTACTGAAAAGGACTTTTTATATGAGCATTGAAAAATAGTTACAGTTTCTAAATCCTTTAAGGATTAACATGTTTCTTTAAAAAAGAAAGATGACATGTGTCCCTTTATATGCTGCAACAATTTCTATTATCCCTCAGCTTCAGTTATGTTGGCTGAGATTGGAACCGATGGAGGTTGGAATTTAGCAACCTCAGGGAATCACGCATTGCCAACACTATTCTAAAAATGCAGGTGGCCAATAATTACAGATGAACCAGAAAGTGATCTGACCAGGGTAAAAAAGGTGTGTGTGGTAACATAATAATTGATAAGTTAATTGTTCTGAAGTGAAGATGAGGTTTTCTACATGGCCATCTACTGTATATAAATCAGGTCCAGATGATGTGGGACTAGAACATGATTAATGGGAGACTATGAAATCTGGGCTCTCCTTGACTTCTCCACATAGAGCAGTGTTTCTCAACCTTGGCAACTTGAAGATGTCTGGACTTCAACTCCCAGAATTCCCCAGCCAGCGAATGCTGGCTGGGGAATTCTGGGAGTTGAAGTCCAGACATCTTCAAGTTGCCACGGTTGAGAAACACTGACATAGAGGTTGAAGACTTCCAAAACCAATGGGTGGGTGGGGGTTCAATAATCAGATCCAGTCACTCCAGAGAGGCATCCAGATCGGTAGCAGGACTGTGGCACTCCCCTAGCTTATTCTTATAGTCCAATGTAATGTGAAAGCAGTCATACTCCACCCCTTGGAAACAGTAACCCTGGTCACAGACAAGATTGCACAATAAATCAATACCACCCAAATCTCCGTCCACAGCATTAAGACAGATATAGGATCAGAAAGCCAGATGAAGAGATTACCAGAACAGCAATACCTCTGTAATGGTATGTGGGCATGACATTGGCAGAATGGGCCCAGAGACACTGCTTAGGGAATGATCAGATAAGAGACACCATAGTTTGCAGCTGAATTATGGGCTGAATACCTTCCATCCATCTTCCTAATCATGTTCCTATCTTTTTCCCCTTCACAACTGGAAATGGTGCATATACCAGTGTTTTTCAACCACTGTGCCACGGCACACTAGTGTGCCGTGACATACTGTAAGGTGTGCCAGGGGAAAAACACCCGCTGGGTGTTTTTGCCTCGGGACATCTCTGTGTCCCGAAAGTTGCTTTCGGGACACAGGGATGCCTCTATTAAGTCCCTGCGGCCCCACGTTTACTTTAAAAACGCGGGGACCGCCGGGAGGTAGCGCACGCAGGGACGTCACTGACGTCCCATGCGTGCGCCCATAGCAACAATCGCGGAGGACCGGAGCAGCGAGGAGAATTTTTTTTAACATTTTCTAATGGTGGTGTGCCTCGTGATTTTTTTCATGAAAAAAGTGTGCCTTTGCACAAAAAAGGTTGAAAAACACTGGATATACATATCATTCTTGCTACATATCCATTTTCCAGAAACATTGCTAACAATATAACCAGAAACTAGACTCAAATGGCATCCATTTGCTTGTAAACAGTCTTGTGGGTGAAGCTCAGAGGAATGACTATGCTTATAAATACTTTTCTTGGCACCCATTTAGCCTCCTGACTGACAGACCTTTAAAAATAGATAATAATAAAAATAATAGCGGATGGGAAGGGTTTTCAAAATACCTCTGGGCAAAGCACAGTCTATGAGGGCCTTTTTAGAAAAAAAAAAGAGATTTAGAAATGTGCCCATCTGCACAAATAATACTGTAGAAAGAAAACTGAAGAGTAGAAGGGAGCATTCTGGAGAACTGACAAGGTTAGTCTAAAAGCTAATTTGCTCTCTGGCTTATATTTGTGACTGGCACATGTTCTGTGTCATTGGTTTTGTGAATGCTCAAGCTTTTCTGACAGCCATGTTGTATGAGATCCAAACAAGCTTCCAATATTTTAAATATGTCTAAGCTAAGGACACCCAATTTAACATTATTATTAATCTATGTATGCCAGGCCTGAAGAATCAGGACTACACATTAACTCCCAGTTAAGCTGATTTATTGTTCATACCTACACACAAGAATCTAGAGGAGTAATGTTCAGCACTAAATTGGTACTAGATAAGAGTTAACATAATTCAACTGGACGTAGAGTGCTTGTGGGAACATTAGAAGCTGTTGTGGTACAGTGGTTAGAATGCAGTATTGCAGGCTAATTCTGCTGACTGCCAGCTGCCAATTCTCATTGGCTCAAGGTTGACTCAGCTTTCCATTCTTCCAAGGTCAGTAAAATGAGGACCTAGATTGTTGAGGGCAATTTGCTGATCCTGTAAATTGCTTAGAGACGGCTGTAAGGCACTGTGAAGCTGTATATAAGTCTAAATGTATTGCTAAGTGTTGTTGCTATAATGACTCCAGGCTTGTTCCTCTCTTGACTCCACCCCCAGGCTCTGTCTTTCCTCCAGCCGAGGTGGCGCAGTGGTTAGGGTGCAGTCCTGCAGGCCACTTCAGCTGACTGTTATCTGCAGTTCAGCGGTTCTAACCGGCTCAAGGTTGACTCAGCCTTCCATCCTTCCGAGGTGGGTGAAATGAGGACCCAGACTGTGGGGGTGATATGCTGACTCTGTAAACCGCTTAGAGAGGGCTGAAAAGCCCTATGAAGCGGTATATAAGTCTAACTGCTATTGCTATTGCTATACAATATAATTGAAATGATAGGAATTAAATTATGGGGGATAGATGGAATAATCAAATCTGAGTAGCAATTTAATGATCAACTTTTAGAGAAAACATGGCAGTTCTTAATCCAAGAGCTTGAGCCAAAGGGGAAAAAATGAAATATCCTAGAAAAAGAGCATGTAAATGTATTTAATTTTTTAGAAGACTGACTTCAAAATTCTCATCTATTCTCAAGACTCCTAATATAAAATATTTCTGAGACACTATACAAACCTTCAGCATGGAAAATAAAATAAAATGCCGACAATGACAGAGGAAGAGAAGCTAGGAAGTTAACATACAATCTGTCATTAAGGCAGATTCTATTAGCTTCCACTCAGTCATTTGGCTCCAAAACGTAAATGTCAAACCAGAAACTTCAAAGGATTCATCATATGAAAAATAAGTTTTATTTACTAAGAAAGGAGAACAGATTGATTACTTTTTAAACTTAATGATAATTCCAAGGTTTAGGGTGATGGAATATCCAGGATTATTTAAGACACAGCATTCAGTTCTATAGATCTTTTTTAAAAGCTGATGTCATTTATGTTTGTTAGTAATCTTTTAATTTTTATTGTTTGGGAACATTTATTCCATTTACCTTCTGATATTTTTTTAATTCCCTCAATAAAGACATTCAGATCATTGAACTGCTTTTTGAAACAGAAACAATGAATAATTCTTACCTTTTGTTTTTCTTTATGAAAATCTAGATAATCTAGAATATTTCCTGTTATGATCTTTAATTTCAGAAGGACCAAGAGGCATAAAAGTGCCTTAACGTACCATATGGTATTGCCATGAGGATAAAGTTTTTTTTGTCATGTATATGTTTATTATGTTTTTATCAATGGGAGTAAAATAGAAAACAGAAAAAACATACATCCAACAGTAACAATAACAAATAATGTATACCAAAAAGGGGGGAAATGACACAAAAAACTAACCTTAAACATAAGATAATCCACCCTGAGTTTTAAAAAAGAAAACTAATATCCTTTCTGTACCTTCTGAAGCTCCATGACACCAAATCAAAGGGATAAAAAATATTATTCTTTTACAAGGTATAGCCTTACATAACTGGAAAACCCCAGCAAATTTTTAATTAAGTGCTAATAACTTCTGGTACTTAAATAGGTAGATTAATACCAGTAATTTTGAATTTTAAAATCTAGCCTACATTGACTAAAGGAAAGGTTTAAGCCCCCAAGGTTAAATCCTGCTATAGGCCATTGCATTTAGTACCCATTGCTGGATATATATTTATATACTTACAGATTGCTGCAAAGAAGTCCAGGAGAATAGAGTTAATTGTATTAGTAAATATTTGTTTTTTTTATGAGCATGCATATCAAACTGGTGAGTAGAATCAGTGAAAAATATCCACAATTTAAAGTTAAATATCATAAAATTTAATTGCAGCTATACTGTCATGAATTTATAGGAAGGATGATAATATTTAAGTCCATTGCAAAAGTTTATGGTGTTTTTGAGTCATGTTGTAAAGACAGGCAGAAATAGCATACCTATATCTTTAGACCACCTTATTGCCAAATGATAACAGGTTCATTTCTTCCAAACTCCCAATGGGTAAAATGTCTAATACGACTGACAATTCTGGAGATAAATGATCCCTGGATTCATCCAGCTCAGCATTTCTTATATCTCAGATATAAGATATATTTTCCCTTTAGTCTTCTTATAGAACATATTCGTTTATAATCACCTATCAGAAAATTAAGCAACAGTTTCAATCACTTTTTGATGGGTAAACACAAAACCATCTATATATACAACACAGCATTTTTAAAAATTCCAAAATGTCATTATTTTTCTTATTTTCTATGGAATGTATAACGTTCATCAATCATCCCTGAGAAAAGTGACTTCTGAGATATAGTAATATGGTTGCCTTTTATACCAAAGTCGGCAGTTAATTGTTTCTGCCAGACAAGATGACAATGGAGTGATCACACAGACACAGGCAGATCTAGGAGTGATACAAAAACTGTATGAGGAAAGATCCTAAATTGCCACAAAATAAACTAAATGTTTGGCAACCACAATGATTAATCTCTGTCAGAAGTGATCAATTCGAAGATGACAGCGTCAGGACAAAATTTGGTATCATAACTATTTAACATTAATAGTTAAAGGTGAAGAATCCCTTCACACATATGTGCTAGTCATTTCCGACTCTAGGAGGCGATGCTCAACTCCATTTCAAAGCTGAAGAGCCAGAGCTGTCCGAAGAAGTCTCTGGGGTCATGAAACAATTAACTGCCAACTTTGGTATAAAAGGCAACCATATTTGGCCGGCATGACTAAACACCGAAGGTGCACGGAATGCTGTTACCTTTCCATCAAGGTGGTCCCTATTTTTCTACTTGCATTTTTACATGCTTTTGAACTGCTAGGTTGGCAGAAGCTGGGACAAGTAACGGGAGCTCACTCTGTTACACTAGGGATTCGAACGGCCGACCATTCTGATCAACAAGCACAGCATCTTAGCCACTGAGCCACCGCATCCCTAACATTTATTGTTAATACTCTTTGAAGAAATTTCCTAATAACTGGGCTTCTCTTTTGAGTCTATGCATGGGAACTAGAAATAAATTGTATGTATTATTAAAGACAAAAAATAAATCCATTCACCATTCATTTTAAAAAAAGATTAAAAAATCACCACATGGAACAAAGGGCTACAGAAATGTAATTGTAGCTGCTGCCATTTATATTTTTGTGGACCATCACAGTTTAATATTTCATAAAACATATACATTCTAATCTCTATACCTAGCGTAAATTTAGAAATAAACACCTATCTCACCACAGTGTGTAATATTAAGGCTAGGTAATCTGTCCGTCTGTTCAGTCTACTGTCCAGGTATTGAGTGTTGATGAGTCACTTTGAGACTCTCCTTCTTTCTTTCTCTTTTTCGATCTTTCAGTTAGAAAGGTTTTGAACTTGGACTATCAGCTGTTTATTTCTCATGTGTAAACTGGCTGGAAATGAAGCTAATTTAGACATTCATTTCCAGATTTCAGCCCTTTCTTCCACTTGACCCTGATGATGGCCTGAGACTCTCTTCAGAGCACATTTGTCAGATTGGTTAGTTTCCCTGCTTCTTTGCCTTTATCTTTACCTTTCTTGGAATCCTGTGAAGAGAATAGGAATTACTAGCTTAACCATTTTCCTCAGACTTGTACTAAGTGGAATGTGATAGAACTCTTGTCAGAAAGTCCATACATTCATTATTCTATCAATGAGCTTGTCAAAAGAAAGTGTGCCATTTCATTGTTCCATCAACAAACTTATTTTAAAAATACTGCTCAATTGGTGAGCTTGTTAAAAACAAAAAGTAGCTGTGGACCAGTAACTAGAAGGGAAGAGGCATTATTTCTTCAGTGCACAATAGCTAGCTGGAATGGTGGTTCTTGCCTTCAATGAAATGGACCTCAAAAAGTGAATCACACAGTGCCACTGAGCTAGCAAAAGTCAGAAAGTCCAACTTTTGATGCAAAGCAGAAAAAGACAAGTAGAGTTTCCTTTCCTTTGGGCTAGGTGTGGATATATAATGAAATCATGCTGTCCTGTCTTCAGAAATGATCGGACGCCTGCAGTCTTATTGGAACAAGCCAATAATTCAGATCAGCCCTCAACAGAACACATTTTCAAACAAAGGGAATTTTCCATAAAATAGGGCATGCGGACACAATATAATAGGAATATTCCTCAGAGAATTCAAATTTACTGAAAGAACCGTGCTACTAAAATCAAATCAGGGTCGAGAGAAAACATAAGGAATATTGTACCAAGGATTATTTGCAAAATATAAACCAGTTTCTGCATAAGTATATAAATAAAACTTGACACATAAAAATGAACAGTGCTACTAAAGTCAGACTGCAGCAGTTGAAAGTATCTTGTGGCTGGAATATAAGATATTAACACAAAACTATTTTCTTCTGATTGCTGGTAAATACACCTGGGAGTTTGATATAGAAATGTTTGACAGCTCCTTAAAGCACTAGAAATGCTTAGATTGCTGGTTTGAATATCTGAAGCATTCAAAGGGTATATGCAAGACGCTTAGAACAAGAGATAAGAAAAATAACAACCTGGTGCACTGCTGTTCAGATCTGCAAAGCTCCAGCAGCTACATTTTGATTTAAGACATAGAGAGACACTGGATGCATGCTGTGATATATTTGGCAGAGTTGCAGGATATATCAGCAGGCAACCTGGAAGCCCCAAGAAAGGGAAAAAAGGTGAGCAAATAAATCTAACAAAAGTTGAAACAAAACCTCCTCTTTAAAGTATCTTGTTGCCATCAAAAAAGATGGGAGAGTGGAAACGGTGAAAGAGAAATGCGGGGTGGGAATAGATGAATAACATAGTGAGAGCTCAAGCTTTGGGTCTAAAACTCAGGTTGGGGGTTAATTTTTAGAATCTCAGCCAACACATTTAAAATACAGTGAAGTGCTTATTTCATAATTTGTGTTGGGATTTTTTTATTTTTTATTTTTGTCTTGAACCTGCTTGCTTCTAATTTATTTGTTTTCTTACTGAGCCATTCTCTCCGGTCAAATCAAATCCCATTTCAAAAGTCAGCAGCCTGGAGAAATTGACAGTTACCAGATGAAGACATTTGCAAACACTTCCTCTTGCAAATGAAGAATTTTAGAGGCTGGGCACCCGTGGTAATAGAAAAGAAAAGAAATAGAATATTGGCGAAGGTCTCTAAATATTTGGGGTCCCATCTGCCTTATGACTGAAGAAGTAACT
Source organism: Thamnophis sirtalis (assembly GCF_051295495.1). Lineage (NCBI taxonomy): Eukaryota > Metazoa > Chordata > Lepidosauria > Squamata > Natricidae > Thamnophis > Thamnophis sirtalis. The sequence goes on from NW_028261391.1 coordinate 43,119,824, forward strand.
GAAGTAGTTGTCTTACATTTCATAACACTGGATAAAGAACTTCAGCTCAGAGAGCTAGAAATCACGGGCCTCCATATTTCCATATTATTTCATACTAGCAAGAAAGACAAGAGAAGGGCAAGCTAACAGCAGCTCAGTTTGAAAACCAATTAAGAAAATACAAAAGCATCATCTTGAAACTGAATGATCCACATCTTTTAAGTCCTAACAATCAGAAGCCTCACTTTCAGAAGATAAGAATTTTCCCAACTCTGTCACTCCATCTCTTCCTTTGATTCAACCTGTCTTCCAGTGCTCTCACCCCAGTACCTATCTTCCATTGACTGGATCCTTCCTATCCATAATCTTTGTGACCTCTGGCTCTTCCTGAATGAGATGGATTGGCAAAACAGAAGACATTATCAGGAAGCTAATTGACTTGTGATGCCACTTGTCAACCTGGAAAAGAACAGGATAAGTTCTATCTGGCAGTGGATTAAAACCAGCTTTTTCTTGAGAGAAGCCACACCTTAAAGATTATCCAAGTGCAGTAAAAGTAATTTTAAAAAAATACATTTAAAGAAGGAAAGGGAAGAAAAAAAAGCCTTTCCAAAATGTCACTAGCTAGAAATCTAAAGTGCAAGCAAACAGCAATTTCATTTAAATTGAAACGGCTGGATGATTCTTTAGAAACAGGTACATCAAAACCTCGCAGTATGTTTTTTGAAATATTCACATATGATTAATAGTACAAGATAGTTTATTGTGTAATGGCAAATATAAAGGATTGCAGTGGTGGAAATGAAGATATCCAATTACTCTTCTTCTCTATAACATATGATTCCACTCAGATCCACTAAGTAAGCTGTGTAAGAAACAAGCAGACTACAGTGCCTCTTGTATACTTTGCTGTAGATTCATGTAGATTTATTAATATGTTTCTAAATAATTTTCATTGAAATTAACAAATATATTTGAGAAGTCAATATTTATTATTTGCCTCACTCACTTAGGGGCACTCCTCTTATAATTCATACTTTGAACTGTGATTCATATAAGTTGATAAAAGCAATTTGGTGTGCATAGAAAGCTACCAAACATCTGAGGGAATATTGCCAGATGGCCCTACTTACACCTCAATTCCCAAAATTAGAACTCTTATAAAAAATAAAGGAAGTATATGCCAAAACACAAGCATATACACACAAACTCACAAGTTTAGAGAAGTCAATTTCAAATATTGCAATAGAAAAAAAAATTGTCTTCTTTTTCTAATGTTGAGTGTGCTTCAGTAACCGACATAATTCAAAACTGATCAAAGGTGAATTTACCCACTACTAAGAGAGAATTTTGCAAATGATACCTGAGCATTTATTTAACCATCCAATAGAAAAGATCCAGGAACACCTCCTAATATTTCATAAAAATAAGTCTTTATTCACTAAATGTCCCACTTCAAAGTATAATGGAGAATTGCATGAAAAGAGCCAAAGAGACTCAGGTAGCAAATGCAGAAATCATTCATTGGGGGGGGGGGGAAGTGTTGAGTTTTCTGTACCTGAAGGTTGCTTTCCTGTTTAGTTCCCTCTTTGCCTTGCCTACAGGGAATAAGTGGGAAAGCCTTTTGCTGGACAAGAGGACAGGAATTCTTGAGTCAGATGGCAGAATCAGAATGACCTTCACCTGCCCTTCATCCTGTGATGTTGTATGGACATCTGAGCATTTCAGAAATAATAACAATAAAAAAGAGCTCTGCGTCCTTTAAGCAATAGAAAGGAAGTGGCTCTTGTTCGTAAACATCTTCAAGTTCAAAGACTTGGCATTGTGCACCAAGGTCTTTTTGTTTGTTGATGCACAATTTGTATTACAGCAGCAGTATTTGATCTGCTCAATACCAATGTTTTAGGCAATGGCCCAACCCAATTAAAAACTAATGCTACAAAAGGGATAAAATACTCTCTAGTCTAGCTCAGCAACAGTGCAAGAGACCAGATGTCTTAAATGTACAGGTATTGTTTCATATATACAGAAATGTCTTCATTATGTATATGTACTGTAGGTATATGCATAAAAATATAAATCTTATAACATCAAATAGTGTAGTAATTCTAGCTCAAGTTATACTCTCAAGGAAATGCCTCTATTTCTGCCATTTTAATACTACATATCAGGTTTTTTTATGTTTAAAGTATGTATTAACATCCCATACTTCCTTTAGCTCAATGATGTAGGGTGCTTTCTGTTGCATCCTCATATATATGATTAAGTCAACATAGCAAGGGCATGTATACAGTGTCCTAAAACTTGGGGATATCCACCATTCTTGAAGGAGATAAAATTCAGTATCACTGTTTCTTGATCTGCACAGGTTTTTGAGATTGAAAAATGGTGATATTTGAAAGTTCCATGAGCAAAATGATAGGGCAGAGGCAATGTGAACATGTATTCAATCCTAAATTATTGGCATCCTGCCATTGTTCAAAATTACTGAGTAAACTGAAACCATCTTAGAAGCTGGTATGCCAAAATTTTCTGGGTTTGTCTGACATATATACCTCTTCAGGGAATCCCAGGTAAAGCTATGTACTGCTCCCCTTTTTCCAATTGTGCTTTGCTAACAAGGTGTTTTGCTATATCAAATCACATGCAGTATTAAAATCATCAATCAGGATTGTTTTGTAAGTGATCCAGTATTAACTCAGGCTGGCATACTGTTGGTTATTGAAAACTCTGGTCTTCTTATTCTGAGTCCAACATTCTACCTTACTCTTTTGTTGCAATTCATAACATGCTATGTCAATCCCTTTGGCATTCTATAAACGCTCTATTTCTGCTATTAAACTGCAACCACTACCTAATTAGTAGTCCTTGACTTACAATCGTAATTAGGCCCAAAATTTATTTTGCTAAGGAATACAGTTGTTAAGTGAATTTTGCCCAATTTTACCACCATTGTTAAGTAAATCACTGTAGTTAAGTTAGTAACATTAAGTGATTTCTGGTTTTTCCATTACTTTGCTTGTCAGAAAGTCACAAAAGGTGATCACATGATTTATTTGCATCACTCACTTAGGGACACTCCCTGGGATACTGCAACCATCATAAATACATGTCACTTGCCATGCATCCAAATCTGATCATCTGACCTTGAGGAAGTTGCAACGGTTGTAAGTGCATAAATCTTTTTTTTTCCAATGCCAATGTTAACTTTGAATGGTAAGTAAATGGATGGTTGTAAGCTGAATTTAATTTGCTGGTCTCGTCTTGATAATAGCCTATTTTAACTGAAATTTGGACAACTTTCAGCAACTTTCTTTCTTTTCTTTATCTCATGGATATTCATTTCATCTAAAATATTTTTCCTTCTCTCATCAGAAATCTACTTGTATAAGAAAATTCAAAGCATTTGTTTATAACATTATTTATAACTATACAGTCACTATCCACCTCTAAATTATGGTACATTGGTTTTTCAATCTACAAAACTTAGAATTATAGGAAGATATTTTATTTTATTGCTTAGTGAAGCGCTCTTCATTTGTGCTGAATATGTGCAATGTATCAATAGAATCTAATATTGTGGCATTGCTTAATTTTGTCTGCCATCTTGTGGTTCTCCTCTGCAGTTAAAGGATTGCTGATTCAAAGCAGACTGAAAACTGGATGGAGTTGGCTTCAAGAATGACATAAACTCTTTCAAAACACAAAGTAGCATTTTCTTTCACCTCTTTTTGACAAGCAGAATTTGTTGCATATGGAATCAAATATGTTAATATATGTTCATTTTTGTTGAACTGTAATAAATGTTTTATCTATATGGTATCATCTTAAAATATTTGAATTACATCAATACTACAAAAATGTGTAATTGTAATTTTTCCCCATCTTTGTCCCTGATAATTGTTTTTAGCTGATTATTTGTTTTGCTGTGTTTTTTTTTGTTTTCTATACCACCCAGAATTCATTAGAGTTGGTGGCTATTAATTCAAGTTTAAAAATATCCACTAAATAACTCTGATCACTCTTGCTAAAATTAGAAGGGAGATCATGTCCTGTGGTCAACTTTATTTTCCTATTAAATTCTATTTTTTAAAAAAGTGAATATTTAGCGAAATCTTCTGATCTTGGAAAAGGCAGGATCTTCTTTATTAAAAGCTAAGTTAAGCTCATATAGTTGGAAATAGATTCAACATCTTGCATGCATTTAACTGATGATTTTTATCTTTGCCTCTTCCTATCCCTCTTCATATTTGCAAAACTATATATATATTGCTTTGGGGCAGCAATAAATGAAGTAATGCCAAATAATATTTTGTGGATTTTCAGCCATCTCTCTTAATAACTTTTTTAAAGGCCAAAGTATAAATTTTGAATACATTGCAATTCCTCAAATGTCAGTATCTTGTCTATAGTAAGGGAAGGTGGGAAGAAACCATATTGTATTCAGAAGGTAGAACATTCCAACAGTGAAAGCTGATCAAATTAAAGCTCTTCAATAGTGACAAAATATTCATATACCTTCCCTGTTGGCTGTCTTTATATTTTTATTGTTGTAAATTGATGGGTGCCCAATTTCAGTGGACTCTGGATGGTGTACAAACCTAGGATAAAAATAAAAAGCACTAGAAACATTAAATCAAACAAGAAAGCTCAGACTAAAATGATTTAATTAAATAATAGACTTCCTCAAGATTTTCAAAGATTTTCAGAACCCCAGGAGAGAAACAACCAACTTTACCTCAGGAGGATGTTGTTCCAGAAGAAGGGAACTGAAATAAAGAAGGCATGCTTCTTGGGTGCCATAAGATGGCCATAATTATTGGAGGCAATCTGGAGCTCACCCACTCTGCTGTATTGGATGGGCAGAGATGATTGGAGACAAGCAAACTCTCAGATATCCAGGCCTCATGCTAAACAGGGCATTATAGTTAATAACAAGCACTTTGAAATGCACTAAGGACCCAAACAGCAATCAATGCAGCTCAAGTAGCGGTGACACAAAGAGCACCCCGAAAGGCACTCACACTGCTGAACAAGTAGTCCTCAAATTATGATCACAATGGATCCCAAAATTTCTGTTAAGTGAGACATTTGTTGAGTTTTGCCCCATTTTACAACCTTTCTTGCTATAGTTGCTAAGTGAATCATGGAATTAAGTTAGTAACCAGGTTGTTAAGTGAATCTGGTTTCTCCATTGACTTTGCTTGTCAGGTCACCAAAAAAAGGTCACATGACCTTGAGACATAGCAACAGTCATAAATATGAGTCAGTTGTCCAGCATCTGAATTTTGATCACATGATCATAAGTCACGGTCATAATTCACTTTTTCAGTGCTGTTGTAACTTTGAACGGTCACTAAATGAACTGTTGTAAGTCAAGGACTGCCTATATTTTGAACTAGCTGTAGTTTCTTGGCTATCTTCAACGGCAGTCCTATGTAGAGTGCATTGAAATAACCCAATTATAAGATGATCACGGCATAGTAATGATATCACTTTTATAATTATAACAAACTTATAATTAAGTACAAGAACACATTAAACGCCTGAGAATTTCAGCAGCATCTAAAAGACTTATTTTTTTTAAAGCCTGCAGAATTTTTTTGTCAATAGTTCATTATCACAATTTGCTCTTTTGCCAATAATTTAAGTTGGAGCTGGAGACAATTGTGAATGATTTATATTCCTCGTATATTGAATAAAACCTGGAATTTATCCTTTAAGCTTCTACTGAAAATGGGCTGTTGTGTGCTAAAATAACCAAGCCAGCTACCCACACAAGACTGAAGGAGAAAAAAATGTTCTTCTGTTTCTGACTTGAGACTCATCATCTCAAAGTGAAAATGTAGGGTTTTTTTTAAAAAAAAATAATTGTTGAAGCCTGAAAACTGAGATAACAAGAGCATCGCAACTTTCTGGTCTCTGGAAAAGTTTCTATGCAAAGGATCTTATTCATGATAGCAATCTCTCTCTTCCCTCTATTTTCTCTTCTTGTTTGGAAGCACCTTATCAGATTTTTTCCCTTATTGAAAAGAAGCAGGTAAGGACAAAGCCCTAAAATGAGTAACTTTGCCTATTGCTTCCTCTTTATCTTTGAATGGGTCCATAAGCTAAATTGTATTTCCATATTATAGTTTGGGGCTCTGTTTTTCAACCACTGTGTACTCAAACATTTCAAGAAGTATTGCAAAATCTGTCATCGCTCCAATTTCTTTCCTCCACTAGTTCACTTAAATGGACTTTTTTTTTTCAAAGTCCAGTGTTTTCACAGCAGCCAGCATTCAGAATCAAAATAAAACAAATTCTTCATACACATGTTCATTATATTTTTTTCATCCTTCCAACCCCCATTATTTACACACACACTTGCGCACACACATACACAATCTTTTCAGCACTGGGTATCCCTAAGCCTTGTAGGACATGGCACTTCCTTCATTGTCAGTTCCTTGCATAAACCCAAAACTGTCTGACCTGCCCCAGGAATTCTATAGATCAGTGGTTCTCTATCTGTGATCTGCAGATTCCTGGGGGCTGTGATGTTGTATCAGGGGATCCACAAAGCCTTGAGGAAATGTTAGGATTTAAATCTTGAGTTAAGTCTTGGGGATCAGTGGCCACAAAGAGTATTTAAAGGTGGTCCGTAGTGAAGAAAAGGTTGATAACCACTGCTATAGATCAAGGGTCTCCAACCTGTGGGCTGTAGCCCACTACTGGACCATGGCCTATTTGTAATTGGGCCACGTGAGTGGCTGGTTGGAGCACGCATGTACATGCGTGCAAGGCTCAGCTTGCGTAAGCGCCGGGCTGGCAGGCACCCACACATGTGCGCACCGGCACACCAGCCACTGCTTACATGACCCAGCTCCCCTCTCCCGTCTCCCAGGCCACAAAGTTTGGAGATCACTACTATAGATGACACATTCTTGTTTTCTTTCCTTCTACAGTATGTAGGGTTAGGGTTGGAATTTTATACATTTTTGTGTTATTTCATTTATTTCATAAATAACTCTAAGCAGCTAACATACTTATTACTCCTTTCTCTCCCTGTTTTCCTTATAACAACAACCCTGTGAGGTGATTTGGGCTGAGAATGACTGGCCTAAAGTGACCCAGATGGCTTTTATCCTTAAGGTGAGACTAGAAATCACATTTTCCTGGCTTCTAGCCTTGTGGCCTTAACCACTAGATCAGTGGGTCTCAACCTTCCTAATGCCACGACCCTTTAATACAGTTCCTCATGTTGTGGTAACCCCCAACCATAAAATTATTTTGTTTTCCATATTTTTTTAAAAATGTGTTTTCTGATGGTCTTAGGCAACCCCTGTGAAAGGGTCATTTGATCCCCAAAGGGTCCCGACCACTGTTCCGTCTAAGGTGCGCGGGTGCGCGGCCGCTCACATGGCAATAAAACACCGCGCAGCAGTTTCCAACTGCCGCCCAGTGGTTTTTGTGAGACGCCTTCCACGGGAACATTGGGGTGGAGCAGAGGAGACAACTCTGCCTTCCTGAGTACCGGAGGACCGACCAGCCCTGCGAAGGAGGAAACAAGAGGGAAGCGGGCAAAGACCAGAAAGGGGGCGGCTGGGAGTTGGATGGATGAGAGGAGCCCCCATCCCAGGGGAGGAAAATAGTGTTGGACCAGCAATGGCTGCAACAGTGAAGAGGGAGGAAGTGGGGGATGCAAATGCCCAGCTGTCCGCAAGGAATATAAATCCTCCCATTCCCCACAATCCTGTCAGTTGAAGAAGCTCTGTGCAACCCGACCCCCCCCCTTTGTTCCCATCTTGCCTAGCTCAAAACTGCAGCCTTTAAACGAGGCTCAGCGTAACGCGGAGGAAGACGTTTCCTTCTGGGGAAAGAGCTGGAGGCAGGGAGAAAGACCCAAACGCGGACCCTGGCTATCTCTCCCCCTCACCTCCTCGCTTCCAGGAACTCACCGCAACCCCCTACCCCGCAAGAGAGACATCAGCGCCGCCCCGAGCGACAGGAGGGGTCCCGGGTGCAGCGGCATCGTCTCCCCCCCCCGCCCGAATAGGGAGGCCTTTTGCATCTGCGACCGGAGCTACTAGTTTGCATTCAGCGACTGAAAGGATCACCAAAATCTGCCCAGGACAGCTACGCCTTCTGTCCATAAAGTTTGGGGGAGAGGAAACAGCTTTGTGTTCCTTTGCGCGCCTTTCAGGGCCCTGGAGGAGGAAGAACTGAGGCCAGATCCTCCTCGATCCTCCGAGGAGGGAAAAGGGGATCTTGGCACCTCCGCAATCTCTTCCGAGGGGAGTAAGGGGGTGTGTGTTTCAGCCTCTTCCTTCGCTTCGATTTTCAGGCGCGTTGGGTGAATGGAAATGTATTCTTGCATTTATAACCAGAGGAAAGATCGAAGAAAAGGGAGGGAAAGGGAAAGGATCCTGAGCGGGTCCCTCCCACCGTGCGGCCAAAGGATGAAGGTTCAAGCGGGACCCAAACTCCCAGGGGACCAAAAATTAGAGGGAACATTGGTCCCGACCCACAGGTTGAGAACCACTGCACTAGATCAAACTAAACTCTCGTTAACTTCAAAGAATTCTGCATAATAAAAGCACAAATGTTCCAATAAAAGATTTATTTTAGAGTTTCGATATGTCATATGATAATCTTTGGTGTTTAACTTAGTTAATTACCAGGAGATGCCAGGAATATATACCATTAAACTTACAGCAGTTCAAAGACTAGATTTATTTTATTTTTTCAAAGTACAAATACAGTAGATAGAAATAGGGGATTCGGAGAAATGTATGATAAACATAAAAGGTGCAATTGACAAGTTACATAAAAAGAGCAAATGCTAGTATTACTTTTCACTATATAATCAGTTTCTTATATCTTAAAGGCTCCCAATGTAACTTATATATTCCAACATAACTTATAAATTATTTAAATATATATATTTATGAAACATTTATTATCTTCAATTTACAGTGTGATCACATGAAATGTCCTAGACTGGATCTACTCATCGAAACAAGAAAAATTATTTTAGCAGAGAGATTATTTATTGCTTTAAAATAAAACTTCCAAGTTCAACAATGATGGATGACACCCATATCTCGCATTAAATTTTGTTGTTGCATATATCCCTAAGGCAAAAAGTAACAGCATATGCTTATTGCAAAGCTTACAGAAATCAGAATTTTCTTGTGCTAAGTTTTTGTTAGCCCCCGTTCTCTATTTATATCATTCTACTATATTTAGAATAATATAAAAAAGCTTTACATGCCCAGTAGAACTGTAATATCTCCTATTATTTATAACGACCAAAAGCCACATTATTTTCACATACAGGTTGAATCATTTTGCTACTTGATTTATTGGGACAGCTAAAATTCTCAAATTGAGTGTTAATATACGTAGTCCGTTCCCTTACTTGACATCCTTCTGATGGGATGGGATGGCAACTCCCAGAGTTCTAAGTAACATTATCTCCATTTGGTTAGGAGTGCTAATAATTCAACACAGCAGAACCAGAGGATGATGTCCAGGCTTTTGCTAGTCTTCCAACTAAATAAAATAGCAATTTATATGACACTGGCATTACTTGCATGGTCATCAAACTCCTTCAAGTACAGATTGGAATAGTTCCAAAACAAAATGTTGGAGTGTTTATGGCGATCTGGGAGGATTTATATATTGCTCTCTCTCTTTATGGCAAATATTTACCAATTGTTGAAATGCAAGACCAACCGAAATCCACACATAGAGATTCATTCTCTCTCTCTCTCTCTCCACAGTGTGTATAAAGTCATTATCTTTTGCCTTCGAGTTTTTAAAAAAGATACTTGAGCTTCCTTTTGAGGCAGCAGTTGAAGCAATTTTAAGAGAATTGTTAATATTTCACCATCAGTTGTGGCTGTTTAGCCACTATTAGCAATACTTCACTTGTTATTACTGCTACTTGTTTATCATTACATAGGCTCAAACTTACTTGACCTTTCTTAACTAAAGTGAACTTTCTAGATGATTAAGAATGTGATTAACTAATTCCAGTGTATCATTAGCCAAAATATTGTTAGAACTTATGAAATGCCTATACACTGCTTTACCAATATATATATTATTATACACAGAAGATAGAAAGAACCTCCTTCAACTTGAACCTCCAAAGAAAATCTAAAACACCCAAAACAATGAGCCCAGGGCCATTCCTGTTGCTGCCCCAGCCAACATGCCCAATGCCAGGTCTCCATCAGGCTCTCGGTAACGTTCTCGAATGATGACATGGTTTGCAGGAAGTGGGCCATAAGTACCTGAAGGAAAAAAAGAGAGGCATCAAAAAACTAAACTTGAAATAACTTCTTTTTCTTTTTGTATTGTTTATTTTTGTATTGTTCTAGCACAAGGAATGTTAGATCTCCATAAAATCGGACATTCAACATATTCTGGGTTAAACCTTATCATGAAGTAATAAAAAGTTTTGTAATGAATATCAACTAGAAAATCTTGAATTTAATAGCAAAGAGCATTAGAGGATACACCTAATGTTCTCTAACTTATTCAGATATGCACAAGAAAGGGGTAAATGAAGAAGCATGAGTAAGAGTTGATTAAGACTGCATGTGTATTCAGATACTGCTCTCCTTTAACTCATTCCCAATCCTCCAAACTACTTAGGAAGAGCAGGAGGTCCTGTTTGAATGTGTGTGTCAAATGGAGCCAACTCTGTAACTACAAAACTAAAGGTTAATTCTAAAATTACTGATAAGCTATTTCGCTGTGAGTGGATGCAAACAGGATATACTCAATAGTGCAATCTTCTAACCATCTACTCATAACTGGATCCCATTAAGTTCAGTAACATTTACTTCCAAATAAGTACCGTATTTTTCGGAGTAGAAGACACACTTCCCCCTCCCAAAAAAGAGGGTGAAAATATAGCAATAGCAGTAGACTTATATACCGCTTCATAGGCCTTTCAGGCCTCTCTAAGCGGTTTACAGAGAGTCAGCATATTGCCCCCAACAATCTGGGTCCTCATTTTACCCACCTCGGAAGGATGGAAGGCTGAGTCAACCCTGAGCCGGTGAGATTTGAACCGCTGACCTGCTGATCTAGCAGTAGCCTGCAGTGCTGCATTTAACCACTGCGCCACCTTGGTGCATCTCATACACCAAATATAGTCCCGCCAGCCCCCACCCTTTGGCCTCTGCCTCCTACCAATTTGCCTCCTTGCAGCAAACAGCCTGTTTCAGTTTCAGCTTCAGCATAGCTTCACTAGCACAAGCAGCTGATTGTCAGTTGGATCACCTCTCGACCATCAGCTGTTTCAGGCTACAGGGATTCTCATTGCCTATTGCTATATGCCCCATTTTCGGGCTCCGTGTGCCCCATTTTCCACCCATTCCGATCCCCCCCAGCCCAAAACAGGGGGAAAATGGGGCGCACAGAGACTGAAACGGGGCATGCAGAGGCAGCAATAGCTTATGGCAGCGATAATGAGCCTTTTTTGACTCGCCTGCCATAAGGGGGAAGCGCAGGGCTCGTGCGCGGACATGCCGCATCCATAATGCAACATGCGACACACCCATGCGCATGCATGCATGACAGGCACTCTCCCCCATTTTTTGCATGCTTTTTTCGCCCTACCCAGGCTCCAGAGGCTTTATAGGAGCTTGGGGAGGGTGAAAACAGCCTCCCCACCCCCCCAGAGGCTTCAGGGACCTTGAGCTTAAACCAGCCCTACAACCAAACCGGAAGTCACTTCCAGTTTGCTCACAGGGTCGTTTTTAGTCCTCCAGAGCTTCCTGAAGATCCCTGAATCCTCCGGAGGGCTTAAACCGACCCTATGAGCAAACCGGAAGTCTGTTCCCAAACTTCTGGTTTGCCATAGGGCTGTTTTTTTGCGCTCTGGGGGCTTCTGGGAAGCTCCTGAAGGCTCTGGAGGGCTCTTTTTGCCCTCCCCAGTTTCCTATAAAGCCTCTGGAGCCTGGGGAGGGCGAAAAATGGCTTTAAAAAAGGCTGAACTCAGATGGCCAGCGCATGCATGCGCACAGGCCAGCTGACAGAGCAATGCCTTACGTGACCTGACAAATGGCTCCACGTGCCAACTGTAGCATGTGTGCCATAGGTTCACCATCCGGAGGCTATGACAATCCCTCCAGCCTAAAACAGCTGATTATCGGGAGACTGATCCAACCGACAATCAGTTGCTTGTGCCAATCAGACTATAATAAAATTGAAACTGAACCAGGTTGTTTGCTGCAAGGAGGCAAATTGCTGGCAGTCAGAGGCAGATTTTTTTTCTTGTTTTCCTCTCCAAAAGCTAGATGCATCTTATACTTCGGAGTGTCTCATATTCTGAAAAATACAGTATGTATAGAACTGTTTTCAAAATAACTTACTGATTCAATGCAAATGCATAAGATATAAAACAGGTTAAATCAAATGCTTCCTTTCAGGTGAAAGGAAACAGAATGAGACCATGAGCTGAACAGAGTTCCTTATTGCTGCTAGCCTATTTACAAGAATCTTATATTTACAAGAACTGCATTCTCTTGCAGATAAAGCAAACAGCAGATAAAGGCTTCAGGAATTTTAGGGAGAGTCTGGCCTCAGCTGCTTTCTTCCTGGAGAGATTCCAAATTTGCCAATCTCTGTACTCCACCCTTCTCCCCACTCTAGTTGGGGATTCCACCACACTTTCTCCCCATTTCTTAATAAATGGCAAAAGTAAACAATTTTAGGCTACATAGGACTCTTTGCCTAGTGTTGCACCACCAGGATAACACGGCTTAAATTTCAATAGTCAATTAAAAAACCAAGAAGCCTAAAATAACAGCATTAAGCTTCTTAATAGTCTTAATCCAACAATTTTGCTCAGTCTTGTCTAATTTAAAATAAGCAAGGGGTAGGGGTTACGCTTTTGGATTGCAAAAGGATTGCTTGCACCTAATGTAGCATAAAAACTACTTGTACATAATTTGTACATTAAAAATGACTCTAAACTCTGAATCAGCTCAAGAGAAAAATACAAAGAATAAGTACCTTGGTTTGGATATTGGTAAGGCATAGCATATGTCTGTCCATTAGAAGTGTAGATGATCTGAGTTCCTGGATATGCGCCATTGTATTGTGGGTAACCATAAACCTAAAGGTATTAATGTTAGAAGCATTTGTGAAAGAAAGTACCACTTTCACCTTCTCAGGATTCTCTCTCTCTCATTAGCTATTTATGCCTCTTTTGTTTTTTTCACAGAAAGATTACCTTTCAATTTGATTTAATTTAATTAAGAATGCTTTAGGAGCTAATGGGGACCACATTACTCCTCAGAAACAAAGGGTAAACTTGAGACAAATACTTTGCACATCTTAATTTTGCATTTACTTGCTTTCAGTCAAAATAATCAAATGGACAGGTAAGAGTGAGTTATATCCATGGTGTCCACAAGTGTCTGGGTGGGGTCTCAGGACTAGGAAGATACAAGCTATGCTTTAATTAGAAGTGGGGGTATAATGCACCTGTACAGAAAAATAAAAAGTACTCTCTAAAAGTCCTGCTTCAAATCAGAAATCCTGTCAATAAGTTTAATGCATGATAATATAAAGCATGTCAATTACTACCATTTTAAATCATTTACACATTTGACTTGATGTACCTCAGGTGATGGTGTTGCATAAGCTGTATACGGAGGGGGCGCTGAAGAAATCGCATTATCATCATACATCACCTCAGAAGCAACGTAAGTCTGGACACATCAACATAAAAATACAGCAAAAGTTGGTCTTGTTATTAAATGACAACTGCAACTAAGCATATCAAATCTAAGAAAGGCAAATAAACATCTTTTGCACGAAGAAGGTATTTGTTGAAAAAGACAAAGATGGGGTTTTTTCCCAAAATAATGTTTCTAACTAATAATTGGATAATTTAGTATTTATTATGCATACTATACAAATTAAGTCTCTCAGTCTTGCTTTCTATTTACCGAATTTTTTGGAGTATAAGACTCACCTTTTTCCCTCAAAAAAGATGTTGAAAATCTGGGTGTGTCTTATACACTGAATATAGCATTTTTGCCTCTCAAAACTCCACCCCCTTCACCAAAATAGCTGTGCATAGCATATGTCTGTCCATTAGAAGTGTAGATGATCTGAGTTCCTGGATATGCGCCATTGTATTGTGGGTAACCATAAACCTAAAGGCTTTCAGAGTGACCTGGGGGCTGGGGAGCAGAAATGAGCAAAAAATGGTTTGCTCAAAATTGAGCTGGTTTTTGCTCAATTCCCCACCCCCCCAGCCGAACTCTGCAAGTCTCCTAAAGGCTATTCATGCCCTTTTTTGGAAAAAAAACACAGGCCCATTTTTGCAGGAAAAAAGGGCTGTTTTTTGGGTGGTCTGCAGAGTGCAAAAATGTTTTTTTTAAAAAATGCCTCTTCAAAATTTTGGTGCGTCTTATACTCCGAAAAATATGGCAATATCAGAAAGATGACAAATGAAAACAGTGCATAAAAAATTCCAGAGTAATACAATATAAGATGCCGCTGTAATGTGGTAACACAGATTAAACTGGCCAATAGTTATGATAGCTATGACCCACACAACAGACTTTTTAGGAAAAAAAGAACTTCAAAATTCTAGGTGTCTTTAATTACTCAATTCTTTCAGCAGTTGAGAAATACCATAATGAATGGCATTGCACAGGAAACTATTTTCAAAAGCCCACTTGATAAGTACCATAAGAATGAGAATAAGAATCCCAATCAGGAGTCCCACCAGGTTTTGAAAAATGCTTTTTTTATTCAAAAACCACTTGCTTTTGTTGGCTTTCTGCAGGTAGTGACTGAATCCATTGTTTGTTTTTAAAGTATTACACAACCCACTATTTATTTAAAAAGGCTATTGCTATGTTGCTCTCCCCGGGATTCTTTCTTTCCCTTTCCCTTTTCACTTCTGCAAATGAATTGTGGCTTTTTACAAAACATGTTATGTTACAAACCTCTCACTCAACTGATTCTGAAGTCTGCTTTCATGATCCTGGTGCTCCTTTCAAGTGTATTAGATTACAAGTACCACCACCTCATCCAGCAAAGGGACAGGACTTGTAATCCAACAAACCTGGAGTACACCAGCCACCAAAGTTGCTTGACTTGGTAGAACTGATCTATTCATGAGCTTAACTCTGCCTCCACTGACTTGAATATTCCCCAAGGTTTACCTTCATGAGCCGGGAAAGGGGAAGGGGAAATGCTTTTTTTAAAAAAAAATTCCTATAGTTTAACTTTGGGAAACTAAATATTTGGCTATATATGGAAAGCTCCCTTTTTCTTTTATCCCTGAAAGTTTATGTTTTATTATACAATACAGGGGACTTGAGTTGCAGATTCTGCTCTTATTTGCATTTAAATCATCCCTTTTAATCACAATTTGTAACAAACATGATAAAAAGTGGTAAGCATCATCATTGTGCTATATTGGTCCCCCCCTCAGATTGGGCTACTCAATAAACACAATAATGAACCATGTCAAATGTGGCACTGATCCTAGCAATTTGCCAATAGCCTAATTTCTTCAAAGACAGAATGCACATTGTCAACTAACATTGCTCAGATATTGTCCAGTGTGTTGCTTTTCAAAGACTTTTACTCAGCCATACAGCTGTGCAAGTTCTTTTTTCAACAGTACCAAATGGAAAAGTGAGTTAATTGAGAGAGTTATTGTTTATCAACAAACAGCAAAGCAATCAATATGGTTGGTTCCAAAAGTCACTCCTGATGGGTTGTGCTCTTCCTAAATGATGGGTCCGCAATTTGGAAATACTATTGGACTCCTAGTTAAAGCAAATGTGGAAATTTACAGCCATGGAAGCTTCTACCCAATATGAGTTAGTGTGCCATTCAATGCCCTGCCTATGCCAGGATGCCCTGGTATCAGTAGCTCAAGCTCAAAGCTTGTTGAAGGTTCCTCCTCTTTATGGGATTCAATTGGAATGAGAACCAAGTGATAGATTTTCTAAATACTGCTCCCCACACCCTCTGAAATACTCTCCCTTGGAAATGAAGAATGTTCTAACCCTGCTTGCATTTTACAAACAAATTAAAACTATCTTGTCCAAGGTGGTTTTGCTCCTTCTTGGCCATTTGTTATATTTAACTTTTGTTTTCTATCTTTGTACTGTATGTTTTATCTTGTAGTTTCCCAATCAAAACCCATTAGAATTGAGGCCTGATATACATATGGGGAAAGATAATAAATGTATTTATTTATAAATTATTACATGTTTACCAATTATTAAAATATTAGTGACAGTAAAGCTTGTAAACAGCCTAGAATTAGATTAGAATTTGATTCAAAACAAATGAATAGTTAAGTCTCTCAACACCAATAACAACAACAAAAAATACTCACTTCATTTGTTCTGGCATCTTGAAGAGCAATTTTCCAAGCCCTACAAGAAACATGAGTTAAATAAAGCACTAAAAGGAAACAAATCACTAGCAAAGATCAAATAATGTATGCAATGTTACCAGTTATAACTGAACCATGGTCTAATAATAAAAATTCAAATATTTGAATTATTTATACATTATAATAATGTATGAATATTATGGAATAATATTCAAAGTGAAACTGTATATAATATGTTTGACATTCATTATAAAGACTTATGACATCAGTAAAGACTGAGGCCACAATTTGGCTGGGATTTGGCTTAACGATCTGAATCTGGCATATCAAACCACAGTGGAAGGGAGCATTATGTTAACTGTCCATATCTAGAACATTGTGACTCTATACCAATGCATTAAAACCTCATACTCTAAAGCAGGGGTCATCAAACTACGGCTCACAGGCCAGATATGATCCACCAAAGCCATTAATCCGGCCCCTATAGGACTACAAGGCTACCCTGCCCACATCACCCCACCTGTCCTCACTCGCCTTTTGGAGGATGAGATGGTCAAAAATCGGACACACAGAGGTTTCTAGAGGCCAAAACCAGGCACGTTTTTTGCCTCCCTGTCTTCCAGAGAGGGAGAGGGAGGGAGAGAGAGAGAGAGAGAAAGAAAGAAACAGAGACAGACAGACAGACAAAAACAGAAATCACTCATACACACCCCAAGGCAGCCACATCCCTTCACTAACCTGCTTTCCATCCCCAGGAGCATAACAAATTAAATTTTAATTTGTGTGCATTGTTTGGACTGCTAAATTGGCGATGCCCACCCAGTCACATGATCACTTAGCAATGTTCGGCTAGCTTGTCCAGCCCCTCAACAGTCCGAGGGACTGTTATTTGGCCCCCTGTTTAAAAGGTTTGAAGACACCTACTCTAAAGATTGAATGGTAGATTTAACAGTTCTGTGAAGTTTCTTTTCTTTGATCACAGGATTATAGATCTTATAGAAAATTGTTAACTATATAATTTTATGGGGATATATTAAGTATTCTTGCACTTGTTGCAATGAAGATCAGGGATTACTTCTTTAAATATTATTTTTAATATTTCTTTTATTTTTTCCTTTATTTTTTGCACTTTATATTTTATTTTTTACTTTATTTCTTGTTATATTTTGGTTTATCTTTTAATATTGTTAAACTCTTTAATAAAAAGGATTTTAAAAAAAGAATAGTTATCAGTCACAGGAATCCATTTCATCCACATAAGCTACATTACTTATAAACTGTTACCCACTAAGGCCAATATATAAAAAAAATAAAACAGATACACATCCTGTCTAAAATATAAGACTATTAGATTAATGTCTCTTCTTGACAGGATTATCAAACTGCACATCAAAGTTCTTGATCCTTATAGCAATGCTGCTGACATGAAAATGTACTATGTTACTATGGGTAACATACAGTACACTCTGATACTCTATGTGGCCAAAAGGCTGCTTATAGAAAGATTGGCCCAAATTATTTGCTTCTTTCCTGAATCATCTCAATGTTCTTGAGCTCTCCCTACAATTAGTGAAGTGGCCAATGTAATAGCTAGCAGTAAATAACCAGTTTTTCTTTAAAGAGTAATAAATGTAGCTCATTGAAGATTAACTCACTATCTAGAATAATCAAAATTCTAGTATCTGCTTAAATTCATCACGTGCAAAGCATATTCTGTGGCACCCTATGAAGATGGGTAGATACTGATCAGCACTACATCTTGTGATTTATAAAAGCATTAGAAGGGAAAGGGTTCAATCCCCCATTATCATTATGAAAATTTCATACCCTTTAATGACAATGCACACTATTTTTCTCACTGACTTTCAGACTATTAGGAAAAACATCTTCCATTTATGCAATGTTCAATATTAGGAAAACAAAACTAATGTCACCCAGTATGATTAGTAATTCTGAGCATGGAACAGCTCATTTGGTAGTCTCAAGAATGAAACTTGGGGGGAAATTATCTTGAAAGAAATGAAAAACAGAGTGAAAGTAGAAAGACTGCAGAAAGTCTTTTCTATTATGTCATTCATGTGTGTGTGTGTTGGGAGGGTGTGTTTATATGTCAGAGAGAAAGAGACTCTGGGAGACACACAATAAATATTAGAGCGGCTCTCAGCAAACTATAATGCCTGAAGTGACAGAGGACAAGAAGCAGTTCACTGAAAATAGGCCCTTATCTCAAAAGCCCTCACCAACTTCAAATTCCTCTTAAGATATCGTTCATCCATTGGGACCTCAGGACTAAGAGCAGTCCTAAAAGAACAGAGAACCAAGCCATAATTGAGCTGACAATTGCTGCTTGCTTTGTTAGAGATGCCACTCATGGTGATGCCTCAGAGCAACCTCAGTTCACCTGTCACTGTCGCTGTCACTCTTCTCCTTAGGTACCACACAACATTAGAGCTAAGATCAATGTTTCTATGGATGAACTCAGTATTTCCACTGTCACCTTCAAGAATATATAAAATGTGTTAGCTAGAAAGTGAGAGGAGGGAGGAGGAGGAGAAGGATTCTTTATCAGCTTGCCTTTTCACCTCAAAGAGAGTTAATTCTTTCGTAATGATTTCATCACTCTGATGACCAATAGTTTCTATAAGAAAACATTTGCAACATATGATTTGATATTCACCCTGAAGATTAAAAGGATCACAACATAATCTAATTCACAGTAGTTGCTTTTAACATATCAAGAGCAAAAATTATGTGGTGATATTCTAATTGACAGAGGGAAACTTAAGGTTGCTTTAGCAGTAATGTGCTAATAAACATTAATCTTGAAAGAAAAAAGCAAATACATTAAATTGAATACTCAGAATAATCTAGCATGATTCCTTTCCTGAACTTCCAAGTCATCAGGTCATGAAAGTAAGATTAACATCTATATTTTCATGAAGAACAGTAATACATTTTAAAAATTATGTACAAGTATACTTAGTTGCTGATAAGAAGATACATGGACAGATACAGGAAACATAAAAAATAAAAGAATTTGGGAATTACAAAAAAGAGAAAACCAAAAGGACCAACATTTTGCAATTGGTAAAATTGTTTCTTTTTTACCTAATTCATATATGTAAACAGATTAAACCAAAAGGTATTACGCAAATATGAGCTACTTCCGTTATGAAAAGTTACTAAACTCCTATATTTGAACTCACAAGCAATCATCGGTACTTTCTGCACAGAGATTGAGCACCTTCCCATCACGGCAAATTATCTGCAGCAAGCAGTCTTTAGCTTTGCCCTCCGGAGGCTGAAAACCTGTCCAAAATAGAGATGTTTTTACACCTTGTAATGAAAAGTTTATATATACACACAGACACACTTCATCACTGGAGGTTTTTAAGCAGAGACTTAACAGCCACTTTTCTCAAATTGTATAGGGTCTCCTACTTGAGGTAGGAGGTCTCTTCCAGCTCTATTCTGATTGATCGAAAATAGTTCAGATGTAAAATGATATATGTTTTAAAAAGTACCTGATCAAAAAACAAAGGAATATATGAAAAGATAAAAACAACTTATCTTCTACTTTAAGTCCATAAAATTATAAAGCTAAAAAAAGTTCAGAAACTGCTAATGTTGGTACTTGAGGTTTGGAAAAATAAGATTGATTTGCCACATGAAACTTGTCATTGAGTACTGCATTCCTTTCATCTCCAGCTTTTTAAATTTCCTTTCTGAAAATTAGTTGTTTCCATATTGGTTATTGTGGAAAACAAAACCTGTTAATACATAATTTTCTTTTCTTTGGGGGGAGTTTCTAAATGTGGTGGTTTTTTTTTTTTTGGGTCATCCATTTTTAATGCTAATTTTTTGTCTGTCTAATTCTTCTAATAAATAGAAAGAAGAGAAAGATGCTGCATTGTTGGGAGTTAAGTAGCTGCCATTTCCAATTTTAATAAACATTAAAAGTGTTTTAAAATATATTTGTAAATCACCTGACAATAGTCAATAAATTATAAATAATATATATTTTTCGTACATCAATCAAGCTATTATAAGCAAACCAAGGATTAATGTAGATGACCAGGCTGAGCCCAAGAGAGGGGTCAAACACATCAGTCATGAGTCCCTTCATGCCCACAAGGGGTATAAGTCCCGCCCACATTGAATTCCTTCTACTCCCACTAATTTCTCTTTGCTATTGAATGTTCTGGATCTCCTAATTCTCCTGGCACTTGACAATTAAAATGGGGGAAATGTTTTTCTTTTGAGTTATGTATCTTTCACTAGCCTAAACAAAATTCAGAAGCCATGCCTGAAAAATATAAGAAATATGTACAATTTGTTTGCTTTATACAGTTAGTCCTCGATTTGCAATCATAAATGGAACCAGTGAAGCAGTTGTTAAGCAAGATTCCTACATGACTGCTTTGCTAAATGATCACAATTCCAGCACTCTCAGTTGCAGTCCTTAAGCAATCACCCAGATCATTAAGCAGAGTGAGAAAGCTGCCAGTTTTAGTTCAGTTCTCTTCCATACACAGAAGAGCACTCTTCCGAAGGGTTGCAGGAACATAGCTCAGATCTTTGGGATCTACCTTCCACTTCTGCAGCACTCCAGAGGCATTCCTATTCCCTTGGCAGGCAGTCCTTTCACTCTTAAAGCGCTGCTTGCAAGAGGACTGGGGGCTGGGTAGGAGGAATCTTGGCAAAAGGAGATGGGATTCCCTCCAGACCAAGATTCCACACATACGCAAAATGTTGCTTCCCTAATGAAAAATAAATATCTTCCCTGACAGAATCCAAATGGAAGCTCATATTAACAAAAAATGGTATTTTAAAAGTCATAAAAAAACACGACATTTGAACTTGAGATGCAATATGGACAACCCTTTGACTCAAAATAATTTCCAAAATCACAAGGGAGGACTTATCCAGACAAGCCCTTCCCAGTTTAGGCACCTTCCAAATGTGTTTACTTTAACTGTAGAATCCTCAACATTTCCACAGGATCTGACAAAGTTGGAATTAGAGCATGTCATTTCCTCAGACGTATCTGAAATTTTCCAGTATGCAATTTCCACTAATCGGTTCTAGTCCTATCCTCTGCAATAGCAGGAAACAAGTCTATTCTATCTCCTGTGGAGTACTATTTCATATATTCCTTTTTTTTTCCTTGTATAAGTAAACATACCATGCAGTTTTTCAACTCTTTTAAGCAGGAGGCAACAAAGAAGAGTTGAACAAAATAAATGATTGCTAAGTAGGCAAAACAATTGTTTTAATGTTCATTACATAAATTGCTTTAGTTATGAAATATATAAGCTGAAACTTCCAACTTCATGTCTTCTCTTGTGAAATAAAAATCAACTAATCAAAGACCGGTATACAAATTCTATCATTAGAAAAATAAAGGGACTAGTTATCATCACCAGCAAGTCAATTAGAACACTAAAATCCTATCCAAACCTATTGGTTTTAAACCTACACCATTAATACTATTACAGATACATGAAGTTCTCTTAGATATATAAGACTGGGAAAGCAGACATAGGCATGTGAAGCAAAATGGAAAGTAATACAAAAAGCACATACTCACCTCGGCATTCATTTCCGCCTCTGATATTGATACTGTCAATTTTCATGTGAACTCTATCTTCTAGATCATGCCTATGTTGGTCATCATAAAACAATAACTGGCCATCAGACCACAAATCAAACCAATTTTTCTTCCAGCGTCGTAATATAGTACCTAAAGAAATACATATAGAATAATCATGAAAGGTGAAGACAAGTGAGCAATATGCAAACCTGACTTGTAACTATTCATGTTGTGTATAGGTTTTGTATAGTTTTATCCTTTTAAGCCACCCAGTCATTAAATAAATACCGTATTTTTCGGAGAATAAGACGCAGCAAGGTTTTGAAGAGGAAAATTTTAAAAAAAAAAGTTTTTGCACTTTGCAAACTTCCCCAAAACGGCCCGTTTTTCATGAAAATGGGCCCATTTCTTTTTCAAAAAAGGGCATGAATAGCCCTTAGGAGGCTTGTAGAGTGCTCCTGGGGGCAGAGGAAGCCAAAAAAGAGCAAAAAACGGTCCAGTTTTCATGAAAACGGGCCCATTTTTTGTAAAAAAAAAAAGGGGGGGGGGCATGGATAGCCTTTAGGAAGCTTATAGAGTGGTGCTGGGGGCAGAAAACAGCCAGTTTTTTGCTTATTTCTGCCCTCCCCAGCCTCCAGGAGTTCTCTGAAAGCCTCCTACAAGCTATGCATGGCCATTTTGGTGGAGGGGCCGGAGTTTGGGGAGGCAAAAAATGCTGTATTCAGTGTATAAGACGCACCCAGATTTTTAGCCCCAGGGCAGGACAAGGAGTAAAAGATAGAACGCCAACATGTAACTAAGGATAAATTTTATAACAATTAGAACAATTCATCAATGGAATGGCTTGCCTCCAGAAGCTCTGGGTGCTCCACACTGGTGATTTTTAAGAAGAGACTGGACAACCATTTTTCTGAAATGGTATAGGGTCTTCTGTCTAAGCAGAGAACTGGACTAGAAGACCTCCAAAGATCCCTTCCAACTCTATTATTCCATTATTCTAATATTTGTTACACTGAAGTAACTAAAATCACTGATGGGTTTGAACATTCTACAATGCTTTAAGAAAAAAATCAAACATTTTCCCTTTGAAAAAAGTTAAGAATTCATTACCTTGGGATATAGGAATGGTCACTAGCCATTAATCTTGTAATCTTTAAAAGACTATTAAAAATGCTCATGGAAGATGAGGCTATGCCTGTCTATTGAATACCCCTACACCTCAAATTATTTTCAGGATCCCAGGGAAGGCTGGAGATTCCTCTGAATATCAACTATTGTGAAACAAGAGTCAAGTGAGCTTCCCATCCAATCAAATATGTAGGAACCAAATGCTGCAAAGTCTGAGTCTGCTAAGTTACTCTTATATTTTTAAGATACAGCTTGGATGCCAGGAAATATTTCCTGACTCTTCCTAATAACTAACTGACTCATTCTGCCAAACCATTTATCAAGGCCAGCAATTAAGTTTTCTCCTCTAACCAGTGAAGGAGATAGACATCTTTATAATAACTGTACGGCCAAAATGATTTTAGCACAATACTTTCATTTTAATAATGGAAATTATTAAAGTATGATAATGCAAACATGAAGCTTTTTTCACACGCTTTTCTGAAAGATGAAGGAACCAAATTATAGATCAAGTAAGAATTAAAATAAACTAGTTCGATTATTCACTTACCTGACATTTTCTGTCTTAATCCATGCAGCCACCAAGCAGCACTTTTTGAATCCAAGCAGCACTACTTTGGAAAGATATATCTAATCCATATTTTTCTACTATGTTGTCCACAACGCCAGAATTCCCAACCATTTCCCAATTGGAAATCATATGAGTTATATCTTAAAAGATTAAATCATGGCAACTGGACCATCGCTTATTAAAAATAAGAAATTTTGTTACTCATTCAAGTATCTTTTCAAAATGAAAAATGTAAGTTAGGGATAGAGTCATTGGGATGTACTAACTCTTGTCATGCCAATTGCAGGGCTTTCTCCCCAAAATGTATTGCAAATATAAATGAAGACTCAATCATCCAGGCCAAAAGCATGGATGAATGAGTCTTCATTTACATAGGTGTTATAGCTCTTCATATCTAGGGATCTCTCTGCTGGGAACAGCTACTTAATTCCTTTCTCCCCACTATGAGGGTTCTTCCCCACTACCATCACCATTGCAAATTGCCCTGTGGGAAGAAAAAACAGCTTACTGATGGAAGGAGAGCTCCAGATTGGAAGAAAAAAGGGGGGAGGGGGGAGTCCTTGCATAGAGAATGCTGTCTGCAGACTTTTTTAAACAAACAATATGAAATGATCCAATCTTTATCTCTTAATATCAAGCTATTTGGCCCCAAAGCAAAGAGTGGATAATGGAATTCATTACTTACTTTGTCGGAGCAACCATCCGCTTTTTACCATCGCCATCACCAATCTCTAGAGCAAAAAGAATATGATAGACTTCTGAGATATAGCAAAACATAGCAGTAATGAGAACATGCATCAATATAACAATTCTCAAAAGGAATCCCAACTCTTGTTATTAACATATCTAAAGGATGCCAAATTCATGAAAGTTGATATAAAATGCATTCTTCTCTCATGGTGGTGATAGGTCAAAAGAATAAATAATTGATATTATTTTGGCCATTTATTACTTTTTATCCCACCATTATTTTTTTTAGAAATAACTCAATGCGGCAATATTTCTTCCTCCTCCTATTTCTCCACAACAATCCCCCTGTAAGGTGGGTTGGGCTGAGAAAAAATGACAGGACCAAAGTCAACCAGCCAGCTTTCATGACTAATGCAGGATGAGAACTAAGTGTCTCCTGGTTTCTAGCCGGGTGCCTTAATCACTAGATCAAAG
Organism: Thamnophis sirtalis; assembly: GCF_051295495.1. Lineage (NCBI taxonomy): Eukaryota > Metazoa > Chordata > Lepidosauria > Squamata > Natricidae > Thamnophis > Thamnophis sirtalis. Next base: position 43,144,637 of record NW_028261391.1, read on the forward strand.
TGGCTCTTGCCCATAATTTTTATTGTAAGTATACTGAACTGTCCATAACTTCTAAGGATCCCTATAATCCCTTAAATATTTTCAGTACATTTTTATTAGGAGGTTATTTAAGAAAGTAAAATATCATACAATATGAAGGACTTTTCTGCTTCTGAGAAATAAGCAGTTAAAAATTTTAATATTTAATATTCTAGACTTAGGAAAAACACAAGCAAGATCTAATGTTGAATGTATGTGCACCTACCTTTCCTTCCATTATTTCCTGTTAATTATTTAAACAGAACAGCTAGAGAACCTGCACCATAACTGAGTTGCCAAGCACCACCTGGGCATGGCAGACCAAACTAGATGTTACTTAATGTTATAATTACAAGACAATTATTTTTAAAAAAATGTAAATTAAAATTGTGATAGAAATATATTAATCAATTACCTATATATGAAGTTGATTTAATCCATGGGTACTTTAGCAATTTAACCTATGTTCAAATTTCTGAAATCAATTTAGAAACTGAAATCACCTTGGAAAATAATAAATATGCCAAATTTTGCAGTCCCAGCTGAGAAAAAAACAGGTCTTCAAACCATGGACTACTTCAAGACCCACTGCTGCTACCCCATGATTGTTTTTGTGTGTGTGTGTATACACACATGCATTAGGGGTGGGTTCCAGCTGCCGCTTCTACTTCTACTGCCGGTTCACTCAGGGATGCGCTGCGAATGCAGTGCAACAAATATCACTCTGCGCATGAGCAGAAGGCAAAAACAAGATGAGAGAACCAGTTCGGGGGCATGGCAAGTTACTACCTGTTCGGCCGAACCAGTCCGAACCAGTAGAAACCCACCTCTGATGTGCATGCGTGCATGCTTGTGTGTGCCTTCAAGTTGGTTTTTAACTCCTGGCAATTGCTTGGGTTAATGCCTAGAGTTTTCTTGGCAAATGTTTTTCAAAAGTGATTTGTCACTGCCTGCTTCCTAGCTTTGAGAGGGAGTCATTGGCCAAATGTCCCCTAGCTCACTTTGTGCCTAAGGCAGGGGTATGTAACTGCAGACTGGATGTGTCAGGTGCTGGCCCCGCCTCTACCCTGTTTAGGCTTTAAACAACCACCAATCCTGGGCAATAAAGTTACATCAGGCTTAATTCTATGGCTAATGCAGACCATGCAACCATCCTCAATTTTCCATTCAGCCCCGGGATATAGTTGTTAAAAACAATGCTGCTGCTTTAAGGGCAAATTCAACTGATAAGCAGCAAAAGCCCAAGAAATAAGTAGAAGAAAGGTAAACCACACCTGTATTTGCTAATACAAAATTACATCTGCAATCTGAAAAATTATCATCAGTAAATGTGCAAAAAATTCTCAATGAAATTTTTCTCAAACTGATAAAACAGGATTTGTTTGTTTTTGGTCCAGATTCTCACAGCTGCTTTTGATGCTCTTCCCAAATATCTCTGTGTGTTTATTGTGTTGGGAAAGTAGCATGAAAAGGCTAATCTGCATTTTAAATACCCCTTTCAAACTTTCAAAGAAGTTGCACATCTCTAATATATTCTGTGTAAATGTTTGCCCTACAATTGAATCATGTTCCATATTACTGGCATAAGCTCTTTAAAACAAGATTTAGAACAGTAATATTCTTGAAATTTCTTTCAGCTAGAGATACCAATATATTGAACACTCTGTTAAACTTTAACTCATAAAAAATGACAGACATTACTGGTTTCATCTTAGTGGATTAAGAATTATATATAGGTAAATTGAATATATAATTCATCCTAACAATTAATATTTCTAAATTACTGTATAGACCATGAAAATTGAGACAGTACATTTTATCCATTTGAGATGGAAACTATTCAGAATAAATCACTTTACTAGAAACAAATGCTAACTTTCTATCAGCCCCTTGAATACTAAATGATTAATTTCATAATTACTTTATTTCAGGCTTGCTTCTTCCAGATGTTTTAGGACCACAAATATAATTATCACCAGCTATTATTAATCAAAATGTATTTACTGTCTAATAAAAGACAGCATACAATACAACTATAAAGCCATCCTAATATGTTGACTAGTGATAATGGGAATCCTAATCCATGTATTTGGGGGAAAAGATCATTTATTTTTGAAGATATCAGTAATAATTTCCTAATTTTTGTTTCATCAGATTTATAAAAGAGAATCTTTTCTTTTAGAATCTTTTTTTTCTTAAGAGCAAAGCACAAAGGAAGTGACATCATCCTTTAAAAACAAGCAACTCCCGACTCTTTTCTTTCCTCTTATAGCAGGATTTTTTAACCTTGGACATGACAATAACGCCAAGCAAAAACTTAAACAAGCAAGCACTTTTTTTTCTATGGCAGCCCGATGTTTGTTTATATTGAGCACTTCTTAAGAAACAAATCAGCAGTCTTGAATTATCTTCTGCTGCAATTCAGAAATCACTTCCCCTTAAGAGTTTGAAATTCTATACGGGTGAAAGATATATATGTGACATTAAGATGGGTGGGGGTGGGGGTGGGGGAATATAAATAAGCGATTCAGACTCCATGGACTCGTTACAAGCGCCAAGGATTACAAAACGCAGAGATGGCGTGACCTCGTTGGATTTGTCTCTGCTTCCTCTAGACGAGTTGCAGCCGGTGGGGCAGCCACCCGCCCTCCCACCTCACCACGGTAGTACGGCTTTCTTTTTGTCCTCACCCTCCGCTACTAAGGACCCACACAAAGCGCACCACCGCCCGTAGCCCGGCTGTCCGCCTGGAAAAACACGACCTCCAGCACAGCTTAACTCCGAGCCCTAAAAAGTTACTCCTGGCCATTCTTTTGGTCTCTTTGCTGGAACCCATAGAAGCAATTATCCCCTTCAAGGGACTTCACTGACCTGTTACACTTTGCAAAGACCGCACAACTCCTAGAATTCCGGCTTTCGTTCTTCCTTGTTGCCGAGAAATAGAAAAGCTTCCACGGCACCGCCTTTCAACGGCCAGGCCTCTCTCTTCGGATGGGTCCTGTGATCGTTTGCGTCACTTAATACGTTTGCACATGCTCATAACTGTAGGTGGGAATTGTAGTTTCCCAAAGCAAGGGAAGGAAGGTGACACACATGCCGTTATTTAATTGTGCAATATAGTATTATCATGTTGCAATAACACAGGAGATAGGACTCTATGGAGAGAGATCTGTGGACTTACAACACTCAGAATTCCTCATCGAAGGGGAATTCTGGGAGCAGAAGTCCGTACATCTTAAAATTGCCAACTTGGAGAAATGCTCCGCAATAGTTCCCTGCCAAACCTTTATTCCTATCTCAACTGAAGTGAAACAAACTATGCCAAGAAGAGATTATAACAATTATCTGCCAAGGGATAGTGCCAGGAGGCTATATGTAGCACTAACTTCCAAAATGAAGGATGCTCAAAGTGAACTCAGATCTATAGTGCTCTCTCTTTTTTTAATGTAATGAACGACAGAAATATGTGTTAGGGAAAAAGCAATAATATTATGAAAAATTAATTGTAAATTATAAAAATAAAGGAAGATGTAAAACTTTCATATAAACAGTTTCTTGTGATAGCAATGAGTATTGGAGAAAATACTTCTACAGGACTGTTACAATCAAGGGCAGTTTATAAAAAATCCGTAGAATCATATAAGAGAAAGTGAGAGTGCTGAGCATAATATGCAGCGATTTAACAGCATGCTGTTGTTTGGACATGCTTGAGAATATTGAGGTCCAAAGATGTATAAGTACAACTATACATATCAGTAAGTGTGTACAAAATATGAAATTGCACAATAATTACAAGATTAGTATATCATAGAAAAAAGCACTCAAATAGCAATCTACATTAAAATAACATCTGCAGAAACACCCCCCAAGGAGAACATGATTCCCAATTGGTCCAAAATTGTATTAACATCAATAAGTGGAGGAACAGAATCCTATTTTTTCAACTAACACGACAGACTTTTTTTTGCCAATGTTAGCTCCAGAAAAAGTTCTGAAAATCTGAAGTAATATACACATCCAGTTTCTATTCAATCAATAAGTGTCTCTTGAAGAGATTTTATGGTACACTAATTATTTATCTTATATGCTTCTCACTTAGAAGCAACTTTGGGTGGCTTACAATCAATAAAACACTAATTTAAACAATTAAACAATTAAAACAAATATTAACATTAAAACTGGTTTAAATTGCTACTGTTTAAGAAAGTATCATCCAACAAAAATATAATCCAACAATATATTGGCTATTAAACATATATAATTGCAGTCATCTATGCCTATCATTGCTATAACTACTTCTATATACAGCTATCAACATGCCACACAGGTAGATAAATTAAAAGTAAATCTACTTAGTTCTCATGTAGGAAACTGAAAATCACATGAATGAATGCATTGACATCAATACTTGGCCAGAACATGATATTCTGTTGTACCTGGAGGTAATGTTATTTAACTCTGGAAAGCCCAGGGATTAGAGGATGTATTTCCATGCAATTATCTTTAGAGACAACATTTTATACAATAATACAATAGCAGAGTTGGAAGGGACCTTGGAGGTCTTCTAGTCCAACCCCTTGCCTAGATAGGAAACCCTATACCACCTCAGACAAATGGCTATCCGACATATTCTTAAAAACTTCCAGTGTTGGAGCATTCACAACTTCTGGAGGCAATCTGTTCCACTGATTAATTGTTCTAACTGTCAGGAAATTTCTCCTCAGTTCTAAGTTGCTTCTCTCCTTGATTAGTTTCCACCCATTGCTTCTTGTTCTACCCTCAGGTGCCTTGGACAATAGTTTGACTTTCTCTTCTTTGTGGCAACCCCTGAGATATTGGAACACTGCTATCATGTCTCCCCTAGTCCTTCTTTTAATTAAACTAGACATACCCAGTTCCTGCAACCATTTTTCATATCTTTTAGTCTCCAGCCCCCTTATCATCTTTGTTGCTCTTCTCTGCACTCTTTCTAGAGTCTCCACATCTTTTCTACATCGTGGTGACCAAAACTGAATGCAGTATTCCAACTGTGGCCTTACCAAGGCATTATAAATTGGTATCAACACATCACATGATCTTGATTCTATCCCTCTGTTTATGTATCCTAGAATTGTGTTGGCTTTTTTGGCAGCTGCTGCACACTGTTCGCTCATATTTAAATGGTTGTCCACTAGGACTCCAAGATCCTCTGACAGTTGCTACTATTGAGCAAGATACCACCTATACTGTACCTGTGCATTTCATTTTTCTTGCCTAAATGTAGAACCTTACACTTTTCATCATTGAATTTCATTTCATTAGATAGTGCCCAATGTTCAAGTTTGTCAAGATCCTTCTGTATCTTAAGCCTATCTTCTGGAGTGTTGGCTATTCCTGCCAGCTTGGTGTCATCTGCAAATTTGATGAGTTCCCCATTTATTCTCTCATCCAAATCATGTTGAAGAGTACTGGGCCTAAAACAGAGCCTTGGGGTACTCCACTGCATACTTTCCTCCATGTAGATGCAGTTTGATTGAGGGATACACGTTGAGTGCAGTTGGTCAGCCAGTTACAAATCCATCTGGTGGTGATGCTATCTAACCCACATTATTCTACTTTATCTAGTAATAGGTTATGGTCTACCTTATCAAATGCCTTGCTGAAGTCCAAGTAAACTATATCGACGGCATTCCTCTGGTCCACTAATTTTGTCACTTTGTCAAAGAATGAAATAAGATTAGTCTGGCATGATCTGCTTTTGACAAACCCATGTTGGCTTTTGGCTATTACTTTGTTTACTTCTAGGTATTCGCTAATTTGTTGCTTGATTATATTTTCCAGAATCTTTCCTGGTATTGAGGTCAGGCTGATAGGTCTATAGTTTCCTGGATCTATTTTTTTTTCCTTTTTTGAAGATGGGAACCACATCAGCTCTTTTCCAGTCCTATGGCAGTTCCGTGGTGCTCCAGGATCTCTGAAAGATATAGTTCAGTGGTTCTGAGATCTCGTCTGTCAGTTCCTTCAGAACCCTGGGGTGTAATCCATCCAGTCCTGGTCATTTGAACTTGTCTAGGGTAGACAGGTGCTCACTTACCATTTTCTTCCCCATTTCAACTTGTGTTCCTAATCTGATTTTTGTGGTACTGTTTTTGATAGGTTGGACTGTTTTATCCCTTTGTGTAAAGACAGATTTAAAAAATAAGTTAAATAGTTCTGCTTTCGCCTTGTTGCTTGTCATTTTCTTGCCACTTTCTCCCAACAATGGACCAATTGTTTCCTTAACTTTTTTCTTGTTTTTAATATGTTGGAAGAAGCTTTTTTTTTTTTGTCAATTTTTTACTTTTGTGGCAAGACTTTCTTCATTGTGAGCCTTAGCTTTCCTCACTTCATCTTTCAGGCTCGGGTTATTTGCGGATATTCTGCCTTAGTTATGTCCCCCTCTTTCCACTTTTTATACTTATCTTTTTTGTCTTTCAATTTGTCAAAAAGTTCTTTACTGGTATGTAGCCATGCTTGTTTCTTTTGGGAATTGTTATTTTTTTTCTTCATTGGTATTCTGCTAGACTGGGCTTTTGTAATCTCATTTTTCAAAATTTCCCAAGCTTCTTGAGTTATTTTCCCCTTGAGGATTCTCATCCATGGAATTCTTCCCAAGCTCTAAGTTTATTGAAATTAGGTCTCTTAAAGTCTAAGACTCTAGTGTTTGCATAATGTTGAATTCCAATATTGCATGGTCACTTGCTCTCAGGGTTCCTGTGGCTTCAACACCTTCTATCATTTCCTCTCTGTTAGTAAGAATTAAGTCCAATATGGCTGATCCCCTTGTTCCCTTCTCTACCTTTTGGGAAACAAAGTTATCTGCTAGGTTTGTTAGGAACCTGCTGGATCTTCCACTTGGTGCAGAGTTTGTTTGCCAGTTGATGTCAGGGTAGTTAAAATCCCCCATTACTATTGTAGTTAAAATCCCCCATTACTATTGTAGTTTCCCAGTTGATGTCAGGGTAGTTAAAATCCCCCATTACTACAATAACTACATACCTTAGTTAGCTGACTAGCAAAAAGTTCATCTACTTCCTCTGCTTGGTTGGGTGGCCTGTAGTATAGACCTATGGCAATGTCATTCCCCCCCCCCCCAACCTTTAATATTGACCCAAATGCATTCAAGAAAGTTCTCATCATTCTTGTGCTCTATTTCTGTAGAGATGTATGTAAAGTACCCTAATGATGACTGCTTCATAATAAGCAACCTGATATTGTAATACAAAAAGCAGTGATTTATTAACAGCTTCATTAGGCATTCTTCATTAGGCATTTCTTATTCACAGCCAACTTTTTTGCTTTCTTTATATGCTTTTGAATTTTGCCCGTTTCTGTCTTCCCTTCAGCCTTTGTCATAAATCATGTTATCCAATAGCTTCATTCATCTCAACCCAGATACTGTAATCTGAGATCCGGCTCCGCTGATGCTCTGCATGGAATGTCAACACAGAGCGTTGACATCATAGTTATTTCTTATATATAGTGCAACTCCACCTCCTCTTTTATTTGGACTAATTCTTTTAAATAATTTAAATCCTTCTAGCTGTATGTTCCATTTGTGGGTTTCATCCCACCAAGTTTCTGCAATGGCAACAATATCGGCTGTCATTTACTTGAATTTCTAATTCACCCTGTTTATTCCTTATACTCTGTGCATTGGTGTATTGACATTTGAATCCATTTTGATTGATCCTGTGTTTACTGTCTACATAACCTGTGTTATGCCTGACTGCCCCTATTTTCTTGCCACTTGTATGATTTTTGCGCATGGTATGGCACCCATTATTAAATGCTTGGTTTTGCTTTATAGCAGGAGAGATAATCTTACCCACACATCTGTTACATGCATTGATAACCCTATGAATTTTAGATTGTTGGGGACAGAAATGACATATTCCTACACTTTCAAGCTATTAGAAGATTGTGAGTTGGCCATACTCAAAGGGCTATTGGGACATCAATACATAACTGGTCTGCGGCACTTTGGGGCTGAAACTCCTAGTTTTGCCTGCCATGGTGCATCTTCCCCTCCCAAGGCTACAAACAAAGCCCACAAATTCCCCAAGGCTGCTTTATGTGCAAGAAGATAATGGTTTTATTATCCTGGGCCACAGCCACCCACAGGCATGTAACCAAGTTATGTATCAATCTGTATCATTTTCTGTATAATCTTCATTAGGGTCTGGATAGTGGGAATGTGCAAAGATGGACGTAATGCTAGAAAGCCACATTGAAGGGGACTGGACACAGAGCTCCTTTTGGCCAAGCTTTCAAGTGCCACAATTACTCACATCTGCTGCTTCTTTTATAGGAGTCAGCTGTGATGCTTGATGTAATAAAACAGCCTGACTTAGTACTGCCCTTCATATTTATCCTTGTCAATCAATATAGTGTTTACAACCAGAAGAGGGAATAAATGTGATGACACTCACATTTTCATCAGCCACAGACAATCTTATAGTGAGACAGTGTTAATATTCAGCCTTCCAAAGGCATTCCTCTAAGTTCCTACACTGAATATGTATGCTGCTTTGCCTAAAATTTGAACTTTCCTGAGGCTGGTGATTGGAGCTGCTGGGCTACAAGCGGGGAGTCAGAGAAAAAAAGAGGACTAAGGTAATGGCCCGCATGCTTAACGGCACACAAATCATATATCTATAAACCAAAATAGCAATAATACATTTTGGATTAGTGCGCTTGAGATTGTGATTTTATTTTATTTCAAAATGACCAGCTTAGTTCAATGTAATAGCTGTTTTGCACCTGTCTTTTACAGTACTCTTTTCAAATTTGGATACTGTCCCCTTTGTAAACAAATTACTAGTCTACATAGACAGATTACCCATATAGAATATCTAATCTGTGCTCTCCAAGCAGAAATTAGGTGTCCAAATTAGAGTGGCCATTCCATTCTATGGAGATGCCACGCTATCAGCCCCTTCTACCACAAAGATCCTGCAGGAGAAGAGCAATCTGGACAACCATGGGATCTGGCAGGGTAAGAGCTGTGAACCATAAACACAAAGCTTTTGCTGTGACCCAGCATAACAGATATAGTGCCCTGGTGACCTTAATGGGGATACTAAAGAGACAGGTCAAGGTAGTTGTGATAACGATGACTCAAATAAGCAGGGGATCGTGGTCCAAAATGAAGAACTTTCTTCAGAACAGTGAAATGGGGAACCAGATATCATACATCAGTCACACAAGAAGAGCAAGGTATGCAAAAAGAGAAGTCTGGTTGCTGATTCAATCATAAAGGATGTAAATTTAGGAAAGGATATGGAGATTTTAAAAGAGGTCAGGTGTCTGCCAGGTGCTACTGCCAGCAGAGACAAGAGGCGTATTCTTAAGATAGTCAAGAATGCAAGTAAGGACTGTGACGTTGATGCTATTATACATCTTGGTACAAATTATCTGTCCCCAAAATATGTACTTTCTGTGCAGAATTATTTCCAGATCTTGGGGTATGAACTTAGTAGTATAGGTTGTGGGTTTATCTTTTCAGAGGTTTTACCAGTATATAAAGAACAAAAAGGGAAGGACCAGCGTGTAGCAAAGTTTAATGTGTGGCTAAAGGAGTGGTGTAAAAGGGAAGGGTTTGGTTTTATTAGTCATGATGTCTGCAGCTGGTCCAATGAAAAACTCTACAAAAGAGATGGTTTGCACACATCCAAGAAAGGGACTGAGTTACTTGGCATTAAATTTTACAGATTTTCTGGATAAACATTTAAACTGAACAGTGGGGACAGATAATTAATTGATACAGAACATTTTTCTTCTCTCTTCACATTTGTGGCTTTCATGACAAAAACTGCAGTTTCCATTTGAGGTACCTGAATTTTTAATGTTAAATGCTGCAATAAATGTTGCAATCTTTGCAAGATCACTGTAAAAAGCTCAAACAAGGAATACTTCCATTTGTACTTTCTTGTGTTTTGGCAATTCATAATTTTACAGGGATAGTTTTCATTCATCCAGAAATAAAGCATTGACTGATAAAATATAGCATTCTATAGCATAAATCTACTCCTGAGTTTTGATAGATTGGGGGGGGTAGTTGTTATGGTACTAGCTTAAATGTCTATTTGTGTTAAGTTTAAGGACTTCAGAATCATCCTTGCACATGTTTTAATATGCACATTTTACTTTTAGCTAGTTCATCTTATTGATGAATATAGGTGAAGAGCTATGGAGCTGGAACAGTTCAATTCCCCCGCCCCTTTTGCTGAAAGTAAAATAGCGTTACACCCTTCTCTATCAAATAAGACACACCTTTTTGTACAGCCCTTACTGAGATTCTTGATTCATACATATTTTGTTTTAAAATGTGTTCTAAGTTAGAGAACGTGATTTTTCTACATTGCAACAGAATATTGCAATTGTTTCTGATAAGGTAACAACCCTTTGGGTAACTGTGATTATAATGGGTTAACAACTAATCAAATGTAATATATAGGTGGCAGTGCATTATATTGCACTATATTTATAGCCAATGTTCTGGATGTATATTTTTGTAATTGATCTGCAAGAGTTAATCTTCAAAGAAATGAATTTATCTATTCACTGATGATATTATCTACCGTTAGTTAGGTAATGAAACGTTTACAAGAAAACAATCAAGCTCAGAGAGCACCAAAGACCCCTCATTTATCTACTTAGCTAATTACGGGTCCCCAACTACTTTCCTTAAAAATTTCCTGGAGGAGATACTAAACCAACTAAAGAAGTTACACCCGGGCACAGTCTTTTTAACGGGTCGACAGTTTAAGGTGAGTATATAACTTCTGCATATATAAACAACCTTTTAAAGAACCTCTAGCAGCCTCTTGGACTCTTATTAGAACGTGCATCTAACTGTGCATAAAATTATGGCCCGAATTATGGTGAAAAGGAGTCGATTACACAGGGGCAATTCTCAAATCTCTAAATTCGAAGTTCTTTTGCTTTGTTTTGAAGGGGGAGAGATTCCATTCGCAATTAGTAACAGCCAGGGCGCCAAACCCACTCCGTCCACGTGATGAGGGGAACTGCGTCCCTCGCTCTCCTCCCGCATGTGACAGCAGTTCTCCGCTGGCCTTTGGGGGCTTCATACGTATGCGGGCATCGTCCGTCCTTTGCACACAGCCGACGAGCGGATGTGACGTTCTGGGCCGCTGGGTTGCTGCGCAGTTCTCCGGAGAAAAGAGAAGGAGAACGAGACGGCGAGGCGCATTCGGGAGGGATTCGTTCTTGCGGTAGCTTTCGGCGGCAGTAGCCCTCGCCCAGGCTTTGCCTCCTCCCGCCTCAGGCCCCGAGAGCGAGAGAGCGACAGCCGGGCAGGGGCCGCCGCGACCAAACGCTGCTCTTCGGTGAGTGAGGGAGCGCCGCCTCGGCCCCTCCCCTCCTCTCTTCCTAACCGCTCCCGGAGGGGCGGCGGGGACTGCAGGTCGTTTTCGGGCCGGCTCCCTTAGGGGGCATCCCCGAGCGAAAGTCACCCCGGGGAGTTGCCTCCTCTGCTTACCGGCCTTCTCGCCCGTCAGCGTGGCGGTCTCTTCCACACAAGGCCCCGCGGCAAGGGATGCTCGGCCGAGCTGAGGCCTCGCGTTTGTGGGCGCTCTTGAGCCGTTTCTGAGGCAGCCTCTTTGGCCCTCACGTCCCTCGGCCTTCCAGCTCTGCATCTCATTTTAGGTCTGCAAAGCGATGCTTGCAACAACCTGGCGGTTGTTTTCCTTATTCGAGGAGCTGCTGCTAAAGGATGGCTTCTTTTTGGGGGGAGGGGAAGCAACAGCTTTTGATCCTAAGCAGGGTGGTGATGCAGCAGAAGAGTTATACCTGGAGTAGAATAAACCTCGATTCCTAATTTGTTAGCCTGGGTTATTGCGAGCAATTGGATCTAATCTGGATTTCAGTGTTGACCAAAAAAAATACATAAGAATTAAAACAGTATTCAAGTGTGTACTTTGTATGTTTGTTGAAAGTCAAAAGCATGCTCTTATATGTTGGGTGTACTAAACTTGAAGTGTAGGTGCTTCAACTCTAACCTTCTTTTATAGAGTTCTGGCGTTTTTACATGGCCTTTTTGAATGAGTTCATAAACGTTCCAACTGGCCTGAGCCAAGCTGCATAAAATACGTTTCTTTAAGTGGAATCTCCATGTATTTTATTTCTAGGTGTTTTTTTTTTAACCCAGAATTTGGATATATTCTGGTCCTATATTCAAATGACTTGTGGGGAGGGGGTGCATCTTTCTGAAAATATAGCTTGAAGACTGAAATGTCTTAACAGGTCTTTATTCACAATTAAAATCATGAGTAAGTTGTGTAAAATCAACTAGTGCCATCGATTTCATCGTAAAACAGTGAATGCATACATTCCATTTATACAGCTCCATCCATAGATGTTTATAAAGTGAAGAATGTATAAGTAGATGATTAGATTGCTATATATTGTTGGTATTTATCATTCTAGTTCAATAGCTGATAAAATGAATTGGGTAGCTGATTAAGTTAATATTAAGGTTAATATTAAACTACTGGCAGTTACTACAATTTAAAATTAAAATTAACAATGACTGTACTCCTACATGAGACATACACATGATTTATTGTCCAGTTGCTTGACCAATTAAACTATAAATATTCAATGTTATGTTTACACATGCGAAACAAAAGTAGTTGATACACTGATTCATTATGTTGTGTGCTTACAGACATTAATAGAACAAACTTGGGCAATGCTATTTGTGTCGTGCTCTGAAAGTGGAGGACTGGAAATTCTTGTACATTTTAGATTATGACATCAAAACGTGGCATCCTCTTCCATGTAGGGGGAAATTAACTCAATTATTTTTCAAAAATCAAATAAATTTTCTCCTTAGGGAAATCAAGTCCCTGAATAAACATAATTCCTAACAAATGTATGCCATTTTTATAGCTTTATATATTAACTCTTTATTTTTTGCTATCAAAATGAAATGACTTGCCAAGACCAAGTCTTTTCAACTGCTTGTACATTTCATTTAAAGACTAGAAAGCTTCAAGATACTAGGAGAAAAAAGCTTCTTCCTCTTGATTCCCCCCCAAGTATTACTGCTTTGAAGTCTTAAAATAAATCCCATGCAATGCTTTTAAGATAAAGTACCATCCATAGTGTTATATACTGCCCTGTTTCCCTGAAAATAAGACCTCCCCTGATAATAAACCCAATCCGGCTTTTGAGTGCATGCCCTAAAATAAGCCCTCCCTGAAAATATTGCAACACAGCAGCAGCCATGATGTGACCACTTTCGCTGCCTCCTGTACCTCAAAAATAATAAGACCTCCCTGAAAATAAGGCCAAGAGCTTATTTCGAGGGAGGGGTGTCAAAAGAAAATAAGACCCTGCCTTATTTTCAGGGAAACAAGAATTTGTTCTTTGAAAATGAAACTTAAGCAACCTGTGAGTCTATAGTGATGTGAAACTATTTAAATAATACACTTTTGATTAATTAGTATACTATAATTACTATAAAATTTGTAGTTTTTATTTGCAGCTTTAGTTTCTATCTTAAAACTGCAGATTCACATGCTTAAGTATTGCAAGTTGCAGCAGTCTGTATCTATCCATCTGATTTTGGATCCTGGCTATTTTGCTGCTATCAAACTAAAACATTCATAATACTTAATGTGGAAGGGATAAACTAACCAGAGTAGTTCTTGTGTGTAGGATTTTTTTAAATTCAAGCTTCCTTGCAAAGGGATGTAATTATAGTTTTATGGCCAATAGATCAAACTTTCTCCCTGTTTCTGTGTTTTAATATACAGAGATCATTGTAATATCTTACAGCGAAACGTTGAAGAAAAATCACAACGGTGGATTCATTTGTAGTTAAAATGCAGAACAATAAAAATATTTTTATATACTTAAATAAGTGTGAATGAGACTTATTCATGATAACTTAGTTCCAAAAGTCTTGGGGTACCAGAGAGTTAACTTACCAGAGTTTGGACGATGGGTGGCTGAGGTGCAATTTCTTGTGGCTTGGCACTTAAGGCCATCTGTATTAAACACTTGAATGAGTGGTGCTTGAGAGGCACAGAACAAACAAGACTTCGGACACTTTAGATCTATTATGTGGTCTCTGTCATAGAGGGTTTTACAGGGTTCTGTCTTGCCTGTATAGTTTTTATTTTTTTTAATTATTTTTTAATTTTATACACATAAGCACATAAACAGAACACATAAACACATTAACAAAAATAACCACATAACTTAAAAACAACATAGGAACAATAAGTTCCATCGTATATCATACAGCAGTTCCGAATCGGTTTCTTTGCAGTTAGTGTTTTTCTTTCTGTACATTTCTATCTTGCGTTCGTAATCTCGTTACTCATTATCCATTTTTATATACATTTCTTTATTTATTTATACTTAGCTACTTATGATCAAGTATTATTTACCTATATTGGGCTTTATATTTTTACTATCATCTATTCTCTTACATACGGTTATAGATATACATTCACATAGTTATTCTTTTGCTTTGCCATTCTTATATTATTATTCCATTTAAAAGGGGTATAAGGTATAATTTGGAATGTATTATTTACCATCCTTCACACCTGCTTTGACACCACCTTATTTTCTCTTTCTTTTCTTTTCTCCCTCCATTCCTTCTCTACTTCCTTCCTCCTCTCCCTCCCCTTCTTCCTTCCCTTACTTCTCCCCTACTCTTACCCTCTGTCTTCTGTATAGTTTTTAATAAGACTGTAAAACATTTGAAAGGAGCATCTTGAGAGTACATTGATACAAGCTAAGCATCTTTCAGAAAGGTTAAAGAAACTATATTCTCGGGAATGATTGGAGCATTGAAGCAACTGTGTCATATTACTTTACTCAGTGGGAAAGCTTTTGAAGCAGTTATGCTGAGAATGTAGCTGCTTTAATGCTTCAATGAGGGGTGCACTTCACTCATGGTAGCTTATTTTGTAAAACACCTCTTTTAAATGTTTTGTGTAACATTTGCTTCTAAAAATAAATTAGCTGGGATAAGTTATGTGAATATTTTTAGTATAATTGTATATTGTTTGTAATTATCTAGAAATATGTTGAATTTTTGAGCAAGTGTTTAGAACTCTGTCTAAATCTAATGAAATTTGAAGTTAGTTGCCAGCTAAAACTTCAACTAGAGAAAACATACTTAGTCTCTGTTAAATACACAGTAATTGCATCAAAATTAATGTAATTCTTTGCCTTTGAAAGCTACGAAAACATCTGCTAATACAGCCTGGTGAATCATATATGCTATAATTCACTGATTCAGTATTAGTTGTCTTAGCTGGTTAATTTTGTAGGAGATAATTCAGTGCTGTATTTGACTAATAAATCCAACATTTCTTGATGGGGGAAGATTTTTTTTTTGTCAACCTGTCTTTTGGCATTAGAAGTTCTTAATATCAGCTTGGTTTGGTATCTGGTAGAAATAGACCTTTCCCCCATTAAATAGTATGACTCAACTCCAAAATAGAAGCACAATTGGTTCCTCCAATTGAAATACAGGCAGTCTTTGACTTACAATCACAGTTGAGCCTAAAATGTCTGTTGCTAAGCTAAAGAGTTTTGCCTATATTACAACCTTTCTTTCCACAATTATTATTGAATCACTGCAGTTGTTAAGTTGGTAACACAGTTGTTTGTGAATCTGGCTTCCCAATGGCCTTTGCTTATCAGAAGGTCCAGGTGATCACATGACCCCAAAATACTGCAACTGTCATAAATATGAGTCAATTGCCCCGCGGCTGAATTTTTATTACATGACCATGGAGAAGCTGTAATGGTTGTGAGTGTAAAAAATGGTCATAATCACCTTTTTAAATGCTGTTGTAACTTTGAATAGTTACTTAAATGGCTGTTGCAAATCAAGGACTGCCTGTATTTTTTTAAATTAAAACCTGTTTGTTCAAAATGCAATCTAATTCATTCATTTCATAATTTATGCTGCTACCATATTGCTGAAGTACTGTTTTTTTCATAACAAAAATAGGGGAATACACATTGTAGGTTAAGGCTACATTGGTAGTTGTTAGCTGATTTCATAGTAAAGTTCATGGATTCATCTGAATGTTAAATTGATAATATGAAGCTAAATTTATCTTACTGGATGCAATATTAATCATGTGTAAAAATTAAGTCCCATTACAGTGGAATTCATAATTAATTGTGTGTAACAACGGTATATTTTAAGATTCCAAGTCTGATTATGTACTTCTTCAGGCTGCTTTTGCTGAATTCTGAACAAATCTGGTAGTCAAAAAAATTAAAGGGCGGTGTATTTATCTACTATGGTAATAGAAGTGTAATGCATATTAAGTAGTTTGAAATCTATTTTATGCAGTATTTTTTTTTCATTTAATAGCACAGTTTCTTGTTTCAATAAAAGGATAGATAGAAATGTGCCTATATATATACATATACATGTACATATACATATATATATATATATTTAGTGTCACTTGAAATAGATCTATACTAGTCTCCCTTTATTTATTTATCAGCACAAATATAACACACACACACACATACCTACCTACCTACCTACCTACATACATACATACATACATACATATTTGTTGTATTTGTGCTGATAAATAAATAAAGGGAGACTAGTATAGATCTATTTCAAGCTATTTAGTTCTCATCAGCTAGCCATACCCTTACTGGGAATTGAATATATATACGGTGTGTATGTGGGAGATTAGCATAATTGAGAAAAGCAATATTCTGCTCTTAACAGATGAGCAGAAAGCTCCAAGTGGAATAGAAGTTCTCTGATTTCATGACACAAATGGGTATATTAAGGATTATATTTACAGGCAATGTTTCTAAAGAGCAGAGTATAAAATATTTTGGAATATTAATTTTATGATTTTTAATATGTTCAGAGTTAGCTAATAAAATTTATTCTATGATAAATAAATCTAATTGGCTTTTGTGATTCTATAAAATTTTAAATATTTCAGTAATATATTAACCATAAGTAGGACAACTATATTAATATAGAGAGTTCTGTGTTGGAATAGTAGTTATATTTCATGTTGTTATATGGTATATATGGGCATACACATGCTTTCCTGCATCTTAAAACTGGCTCATGGCCAATAGTATGGTAGTATATAGTATCCATACTCCAATTCCTTAAAAAATATTTTATAGCAACTGTAATCTTGCATATTATAGTAATTGATTACTTGTTGATGTGAAATGTACTTGTGAATATCTATCTTGTTTGCAATTTTAAGTTTACTAATTTATAAAAATATTTATTAAAATTCAGTACTTTGGACTCAGATATAGAAAGGTGCTTTGGAGCATGCTTGGGACTCAGACAATACCTTTCTGGAATTTACTGAAGCATTTGCATATTTTCTATAATTGGATGGCTGTCTTCCATGCTGAAGCACAAACACAAGAAAAGGTGTTTGATCTAAGGAGTTGTAGAGAGTTATTACAGTAAAACACTTTTTTTGTTTTCAGTTATGAAGTCCTACGGAGCCCAACTATTTATAACTAACCCTATATGTCATTACCCTATGTTGTCAAGAGAGAGTAAGTCCTGTTGAAATCTGAGATTGAATAAATGTCAGTCTCAGAATTGTATTGTTAGATATATTATCAGTTAATCTACTTGGTACATATAAAATTGTTCAAATACCAGTATTTTCACAATTATATTTGCTTGTGAATACAGGATGCACTTCTAGCTAGGCATTCAAATATTTTTTTCAGAGATGTGCTTTTTAGTATTCTCATATTCATAGTAGAGAAGAGAGCAGATTTAAATAATTCATACCGTTAAAGCATTGTAGTGTACTAATTGTGTGACTTTTCCTCTTCAGTTATTGAAATCATGAATCCTGTTTATAGTCCTGGATCTTCTGGGGTGCCCTTTGCAAATGCCAAAGGAATTGGGTATCCAGGTATGTAACTTAAACTCATAAAACTTTCTGTTGTGTTATCAGACCAGATGCTATGATTATCTCAATTCTGAATTGAGTTTGCATGAATGATTACAGTCTTTCTGAACATGGTAGCATCAAGATGTATTGGGACTGAGTTCCCCAAATTCCAAGCATATATGAGAATTCTATATTAGAATAGCTGAATAGCTTTCAAGAAAGTATTGACTTGGGAGTGTGCCATCAATTTATTTTTAACATAGTCGCATGGAAATTTAAAATAGGCGTTTTGGTACGTGTATCCATGCTTTTTGGTATAGAAAATGTAAAGTCAAGATGATACTGCTTTCCATTCTGTGGCCACAAAGATTAGGACATAAACTAGGTTTTTTCACAGATTTAAAATATTATTTTTGACCAGATTTCCCCAATGTCAGTTTTCTCTAAATGTGTGTGAACCAGTTCACAGCATTCCATGGCATATCCATTGTTTGGGATTCTGAGTTGCAAGCCATAGCTATGCAGGGCATCCAATTGAGCAAGGCTCTTTTTGAAAAGCATAAATGAGCTAATTAAGTAAATAGTTCAGGCATTGAAATGATATATTTTATATGACAAAATATAAAGTATTGCTTTGTTATGGATTGAAATTACATTACTATAGTATTATGTTTGTTGGATAATCGTACAAGTACAATATTTATACATCTGAAAATAATTTTCAACTATTCCTTTTAGCTGGATTCCCAATGGGCTATGCAGCTGCTGCTCCTGCTTATTCTCCTAATATATATCCTGCAGCAAATCCAACATTCCAAACAGGTATATAATACTACTACACAATTCAGTAATGTAAACGTATAAGTTATTTCAAATATTGAATATGTTAACATCTGTGATAGTACAAGTGACACATAATCACTAAGTAGTCAAATACTTTAATGCAGGATCTCTATGTCTGAAAGTGTCAAATACAAAGGCAGCAGGAAAATGTTGTAATATGCTGTATATTTCTTTATTAGTTACATTTGTCCATCTTGTAGTTAAAAAAAACATGGTAACACTCAGAGGAACAGCCCTATGCTTATATGTAATCGGGATTTGAGTCCCCAAATTATTTGTTAGAAAGAATAGATGTGGGTATTGTCTTCTACATTTGTAATAATAAGAGTATACAGCCAATTTTCAGGAACCCAGAGTCATTTTTTTTTCATGATGTGGGAAGAACAGTTTAAAACTATGAGCAGGGATGGAGTGCCTTGCTGTATTAGCCCTCTTTTTATTACAATTATGAAATGCTTCCTGTTAACACAATATTTTATATTGAGTTGAAGTTCCAACTGGGCATTTTATTAAGCTGTGACAAAATAGCCCTTTAGGCAAGGATGTCAGGAACAATATTGAACTTTAAGCTCGGATTATATCCTTGTTCCCGTCCAAAATAGCCAGTTGTCATATCAGGGCAGGCCAAACTAAAGCCCACTTATGATCATCTCCATAGAAACATTCTTTCATCAAACCAGACATACTTTAAGATAATCCTTCCTTGAGAGCCATTTTGCCCTTGATACACTTTCACCATCTTTTCTTTGGTTTAGCATGACAGTTACTGATTACATGATTCACAAGTACACAATGGCAAAGAACAAGAATGAATCATTTTGGCAAGGGTGGATTTTACTGGAACCCCTAGGGGTTGAATGTAATGATTGGAATAATCTGAACTTTTCAATCCTCTTTTTTGTCCCATAAGAAAACAGTGCAGGTTTTTCTTCCTGCGTATGTTGATGTATTTTTCTAAGTTTGAGTATACCTGATGATTGTTCAAGGAATTAGTTCATTAAAGGTATTCGGAGTTTAGCTATGAATTAGGATGCAGTAAGGTATCTGTCCTATCTTCATCATGAACTGAATTCTGTGCCACTTACTGGCATCCTCAAGCAGTTGTTGGTATAACGGTATGGAACTACCCATTGTGGTTTTAAAGCAATGTTACATTGTATTGATGGAAAATTATTGTAAATTGAAGAGGGCTACGCCAAAGGGAAGATTAGATACACTTACATACATAACTTCCACACTGTCAATGAAATTACAGTTAACGTTAATTCTGGAAATTTAATTCTGAAAATTTTAGAAATATTCTGAAATAATTCTGTATATATGCATGTTTTCAAGTGTAGCTCAGAAATTTTTATGTGGTGCCACAATAAAAAATGTTAACATTAATAACATCCAATTAAAATTAGCTGTTTATGAAATACAGTACCCCATTTATAAAATTAATTTCTGGGAAACAGAAATGCCAGATAACTAGAAAAGGACTAAATATGTCATTCTTCAAAAATGAGAATATGTATAATTATTGATTCAGTCTGAATTGATACTGAAAAATTGAGAACAAATAGTAAAGCAAATTATTTACAAACATCTCAAAAACAATAGAAGGAATTTTCATGCACAGGTACTAGTACTCACCAGAGTAATTGATCTGAATGATTTAAACAGATTGTGTGAATACTGCGGTCATTATATATCTTAACTTTAGCAAAACATTTGATACCATGACATTCTGATAAACAAGGTAATTGTGAACTGTAATGTGTGACAGGTATATAGAACTAACTTGAAAAACATAGAATGTTCCTCAATAATTCTGCATCAGAATGGACTAGATAATGAATGGCACAGAGTCCAATGTAGTTTGGTAGAAACTATTTGCTCAGTTGACCATATCATATATAAAACTGATAAAAAAATACAAAGAAAACAATAAAACACTTTCATAATAAGTCGTCACCCCTATAGTTCACTCCAGTCTGATGTAGATATTCTCTCCTGTTTCATAATGACCTTGAAATAAAGAGTGCAATCTTACTGGTGATTTGCAGGTTTGTTCCTTGCAATAAATATTATTGTTTCTCCTGGGTGCCCCAATATTTTTTTTGTTTTTAAATATGAGTCTTAAGTACACAGCAGAGAACAGTTCCATCAACAAGAATGTGACTTCGATGATTGATGCTCCACAAATGCATAGTCTTTCTTCAAGTTTGACCATGAAATCCCCCATGTCTCATGGAGTTCAGTTGTTCAAACTGAGCTCCAGAGAAAGCTCTTCTGAAATGTTGAGACATGTAACTTAAACATTTTCCTAATCAAGGGGCTGATTTGTGTTGAATCAGCCACTTCAAAGACATGACACATTTAAGTATTGCAGCCACATCAATAACTCTTTGTTTGAAAGCTTCCTTGGCCTTTAGATAGGATTTGACAAGGATATTTAAAGATTACATTTGAAAGTTGGATGTGGTTGAAGTAGAAAGTATGGTTATCAACTTAGATAATGCAAAATAGGTACAATAGCTAATATATAATAGGAAAATATCACGACTGTTGTTTATAGGAAAGAAAATGGGCTAGAAATAATAGAATGCATTAGATACAAAGGTTTTCATCTAGAAAAAGTAATTCAGATGCACAGGGAAAATACCAGGCTTGATGATAATGCTTGTAAAATAAATATTGGAATTGTTCATTTATGAATCTGCAGAGGGGGGTTACTGCAAAGAAGACAGATGCAGTTTTAAACTGTATCAGCACTGATATGGTTTCTGAATCAGGGGAAGTAATAGTTGTACTTTATTCTTCTTTGGTCAGGCCCCCACTTTGAGTATTGTGTCCAGTTCTGATCACTGCATATTAAAGAGGATTCAGACAAACTGGAACAGGTTCAGAGAAGAGCAACGCGGATGATCATGGGACAAGAAACTAAGACCCATGAAGAAATATTGAAGAAATTGGGAATGTTTAGCATTGAGACATGAAGACTCTAGGGGAAGGGGGCATAATAGCATTCTTCAAATACCTGAGAGGATGTCATACTGACGAGGATATAGACTGTTCTCCGATATTCCAGAGCTCAGGATGTTTAATAATGGATTTAAGTTACAGGAAGGCAGATTCTGATTCAATATTAACAAAAAAATGTAACAATAAGAGCATGTCAACAATGTCATTATGTGTACCCTTCTGCAGTAAGAACAGTTCAATGTTGCACTGTATGTACCTCCAAGTTGGTGGTATGTGTACAACAGTATATTGGGTTGCAAGTTAGTTTCTAGATTAAATATCATAACTTGCATGGAATAGTGTGACCATGCTTGGGGTAAATCTGGGCCTTGATTGTATTGATGGCATATTCAAAATTTGCGAGAACTGACAATTACTGACCATATTGGTAATCGAGAATTTGGTTTTGGCACAGATCTGACTAAGTGTAAGTAATACAGCCTTCTCAATCATGCTAAAAACTTCATGTGAAAACCTTGATTGACCAAAGCTATATTAACTGGCAGAGATCTATATGTGGCCATATGGTGAGGACCATGGCACGTAGAATATTGTAATTTGGAATATAAGAAAAGTGAGTGGTTAAGAATAAGAAGGTAATTGCAGGTAACAGTTTGTTCCTCCCTTCACTAAGAAAAAAGTAATATTCAAATGAAGATAATACACAGGGAAGTGCAAATAGTTTTCTCTTACTGACTGCTTGTTTGATGACTGTTCAAAGCTACAACAGCACTGAAAAGGGAGTTTTACGATCAATCTTCCAAGTTGTAACATCACAATGCCCCCATATCACATGATCATGATTCAAACATTTGGCAAGTGGTGTGCCCAAAAAATATAAGACCCAGTATTATTTTCGGGGAAATAAGGTATGATAGTTACAGCGTTCATGGTCACGTGATTGCCCTTTGTGACCTTTGCATCGGTTTTCTAATAAGCCAAGAAGTATTGCTAGAAGTATTTTAGATGTTTTTATGGGAATTATAGTGATATGTTGAAAAAAAGAATATAAATGAATATTTTTAATTCTTAATGTCCAAGAAAAATAAAGAGAATGTTTCAACTGCTGTAAGAAAATTGAAAAATGGTAATACTGCAAGTGTAGAAAATAATAAATCTAGAGAAAGGTTAAAATACGTAAATGAAGCTAGTTTAAAGAGAGGTAAAGAAAAGGGAAGAAACTGATGAAGTAAGTGGATAGAAAAGAAAACAAGATATTTAGGTTTTATAGAAAGAACTAAATTCAGTAGGTAAGCATCCTCTTCCTGTCTAGATTTAGGATTCCACAATCAGCAAAGAATATTTCCAACCATTTACATCTTTAGCAGCTTCGTTCTTTGTAGTTTATGTGAGGTTCCTCTATCCATTCTGAATCAGATTCTAGATAGACCTTAAATCTATACTAGAATGTTCCAAAATAAACTATAAAATCTAATTTCAACCATAATTTAACATACAGTAATAAAGATAGTCCTAGGGTAACTACCACTCCTTTAGTGGCAGTTCAAAGTTACAACAGCATTGAATTAATGTGGTTATGATTGGTCCATGAAGTTTCAGATGTCCCAACACCCGAGTGATCAGGTCATGTGATCATGATCTGGACTCTTGGCAACTGGCTCTCACTTAGGACAGTTGTAGTGTCCTACATACATGTGATCAGAATTTGCAATCTTCCCAGCCAGCTACAAGCAAAGTCAATGGAGAAACTGGCAGGGAAGGTCAAAGTCAAGTTTGCCCAGCTGGTGCATCATTCCCCACCCCTTCTGCATTTGTGCTGGCCACCTGCTCAGCTTCCATGAGCACTGCTATGTTCACATCAAACCTCCCCAGCTGAGCCTCACTGACCTTACACCTTCCTTGTGCCTGAGCTTGTGCCTTGCCACCCTCCCTGAGATCACATTCCTCCACCCACACGCCCTCTCCAAGCCTCACGGCACACCTGCCATACCTCCCCAGTAACCCACACTCCCCCACCCAGCAGCAGCCATCCCAAGCCCCACTGCACTTGTGCCATGCTTCCTGGTCACATAATGCATTATCTCGCTCCCTCTCCCATTCACCAACCACTTATTTGCCTGCTGACTTAGTTCAAAGCCACCTGGGACTTCCTGCTAGCTTCCCTGCTAACTTGTTTGTTAGGATGTTGCAGGGAGATGCTCACTTAATGACCCAGGATCCTCACTTTAACAATAGCAGGGATTGTAAACTACTAAGCAGTGTCACATGATATTGTTCTTTATGACTAGATCACTTAGCAATGAAAATTCCAGTCTCCAAAGCCCTTGTAACTGGAGGACTACCCATAAATACTTCTTATCAAACTTTACAATGGCAACAATCCAGAATTTATGACAATAGTAGTAATCGGGTGGGATTCGACTGGTTCAGGCGAACCGGTAGCTCCGATGATCAACTGGGAGCAAATCGGTTTGCTCTCACAATCAAGTGGGGCCGCCCGCCCCTGCACTTTACTGACCTATATCTTCTCCCCTGAGTTGCGCAGCAGAGTAGTTTGCTGCGTGTTTTTCAATCCAGCAGTAATGCGTAAGGCAAGTTTTCTCAAAACTGCACACACGCGCAAACACCAAACCGGTTGTTAAACTGGTAGGATCCCACCACTGGTAGTAATCAAGAATGTAGTTATGCATTTTGTGAACCTCCCAGAATCATTGAGAGTCAGGCAACATGCAAATTTGATGAATAAATGATAAAAAGTACTTTTTACACTGTGCTTATTATTTTGCCTTTCTAAACATTAAAAGCTGAGTATTTTCTTGACTATTTTTTATCATTGCACATATTTTACTGTTCTCTTTGTGCTTATAGAGCAGAGTTGTCAAACTCGGGGGCTGTATCCGGCCCGCAGGGTGCTTAGATCTGACCCACAGGACTGCACTGGAAACAGTGACGGACCGGCCCATGATACCTCTGCCAGCAAAAACAGACCTCCGGGGTGGAGGTGGTGTACTGGCAAAGGGCTGCAGGAGGCCACCACGGCCGATAATTGGGCCCAGGAGGGCTGCGCACCCTCTCCCCCCTTCCAAGCTCCGTTTTTGTTGGCAGAGGGCTGTAGGAGGACGTTGCCACTGAAAATAGGGCTTGGGAGCTTGTTTTCACTGGCAGACCGCTCGGGCCACCACAGGCGCTGCTGACACAAGTGATGTCAAGAAGCCATGCCGACCCCCGAGGTCAGATACAACCCCGATGCCCTCAGTGAAATCAAGTTTGACACCCCTGTTATAGTAGTGCCATCACTGGGCTTGAGCTGAGTCTGCAGGATGATTATACTGATGATTGTAGAGTTTTTATTTTAACTTTGGCTGCCAACTTATATTTATTTAATGTGATCTTGTAACATTGTATTTTTAACTGTTGTTAGCTGCCTATAGTTATCATATTGAGATGGGTAGTCATATAAATTTAAATAAATAACTAATAGTTTGTGTTGGGCAGCAGTTTCTTCCTATTTTTGTGATTTTAATTTTAAAAATGGATTATGCTATTTTTCACTGTTTAATAATATGAATATTACAAATTATTAGAACACAAAGTTTATACTTGGCTATCTTTTATATAGGTTATACACCAGGCACACCATATAAAGTCTCTTGCTCACCCACCAGTGGTACAGTGCCTCCTTATTCTTCATCGCCCAATCCTTACCAAACTGCAGTATACCCAGTTCGAAGTGCCTATCCACAGCAGAATCCATATGCACAGGTAAAAAGAGTATGTTTATTGTTTGACTTAATTATATAACAATTGGAACTGTGCCATTTTCTAGATTCTTAGGGCTGTGCTGGTTTGGGGTGGGATTATAATAATCATACGTATAGTGTAAATCAGAATTGTAGTGAATTTTGGCTTATAGTTGATAATCTGCCTTCAAAACAACATGATTGTTGACTTCTTGTTCCTGGTTTGTTTGGAGATACAAGCCAGCAATTTTGGTTAATATGCAATTACACTTGTGCTTCCCAATTAGTTCAGATTGATTGAGCAGTTAATCAGGAATAGTTTTGAGAAAACTAAAAACTCATTATTACTGATGAACAGTAATCAGTTCTTTTTTTTTCCTTTTTGAAGGGCCCGACTCATACCTGATGTGTATAATAAAATAATGGCATTTCCTTGAAACCGTGTGGCCTTTTAGTATATATCAATAGTACTGGAAAGACTTTTAGTAAAACAACCATTTTTTTCAACAGCAAGGCACTTACTACACACAGCCTTTATATGCAGCACCACCCCACGTAATCCATCACACTACAGTTGTGCAGCCCAATGGAATGCCTGCAACTATGTATCCAGCACCAATTCCACCTCCCAGAGGAAATGGTGTCACCATGGGAATGGTGGCTGGGACCACAATGGCAATGTCTGCAGGTATGTGAATTTTCTTTTATTCCAAAAGTCTGTGATATGGTATTGGTTGTTATAGAGCACTTGATACCTATTAGTGTGGCCAGTTGGGTGCTGCATATAAATTCTCAGAAAACCATTGGTAAACAGGTAATCTCTTTGGCACATAGCACTAACATTTTGTATTCTTGTAACTAATCCTTTGACTATCAAACACATTTTAAAATGCAGGTCCTTCTGTGATAGTGACCCTCACAAGGCAATTGTATATTAAATACAGGTAGTTATTTGACTTACAACAGTTTGTTTAATTTGAAGTTACAGAGGCATTAAAAAAGTGACTTATCCCTGTTTTCACCCTCACAACCATTGTAGCATCCTCATGGTCACGCAATAATTCAGATACTTGGCAATTGACTCGTATTTATGATGTTTGTCATGTGATCACCTTTTGCAACCTTCTGACATGCAAAGTCAAAGGAGAAGCCAGATTCACTTAGCAGCCGTGTTACTTACTTAACAACTGCAGTGATTGGCTTAACAACCGTGATACGAAAAGTCATAAAACGGGGCAAAATTCACTTTAAAAATGTTTCACTTAGCAACAGAAATTTTAGGTTAAATTGTGGTCATAAGTGGAGGACTACTCGTATTCTGATTTGTAGAATATTTATTGATTGGTTGTATGTCAAAGTGCAGAAAGAAGTTTTAACATGGTAATGCAAGAAGTGAATTTAATTTTGTGCCATGCCTTAATATCATTTTAATTGGGAATTCTGGGAATTATAGTCCTAAAATATTTGTAAGACATATCATACAACTAGGGGAGACATGATGCAGTGTTCCAATATCTCAGGGATTGCCACAAAGAAGAGGAAGTCAAACTATTCTCAAAAGCACCTGAGGATAGAACAAGAAGCAATGGGTGGAACTAATCAAGGAGAGAAGCAACTTAGAACTGAGGAGAAATTTCCTGACAGAACGATTAAACAGTGGAACAGCTTGCCTCCAGAAGTTGTGAATGCTCCAACACTAGAAGTTTTTAAGAAGATGTTAGATAACCATTTTTCTGAAATGGTATAGGGTTTCCTATCTAGGCAAGGGGTTGGACTAGAAGACCTGCAAGGTCCCTTCCAACTCTTATTCTATTCTATTTTATTCTAAAATTCAGGGGGGGGGGGAAGGACAGTCTGCAAACATAATTTATTTAAGTTCTGTAACAGAAATTCTGGTGGCTATGCCAACTTCCAAACTATTTATAAACAATGAAGAGTTCTAAGCAATTAAGTGTGGAAATATTTTTTCCTTCCCAGGTACCTTGTTGACAACACATTCCCCAACTCCCGTAGCCCCCCACCAAGTTACAATGCCCACTTATCGAGCTCCAGGAACTCCAACCTATAGTTATGTGCCCCCACAGTGGTGATTACCATTACCCAGTGTAAGTATTAATATATTTATAGCTATAATGATTTGTCTAGTGCAGGACTATCAAAAGGCACAATGCTTAGCTATTTTTACCCTTCTTTTGAATGCAGATTTGAAGATGGGAGATATGCAATCAAGTAACTGAGGTTTAAAAGTTGGTGCTGAAGCCTTCATGCCTCCAACCAGGACTTGTTTCTTCTGAATGCTTGCAATCCTTTGCTAAACACTAATTCCACCGAAGACTTCCCAGTGCTGCATATCTTACATCTTGGAACTCCAGCAGTTAGTCTTAAAGCAAATCCTGTTTTGTGGACTGTCTTGCAATTTTTAGCTAATTATAATGATTAAAGGAAGTATAAATTTATTGATTCATATCTAGTTGAATGCATGTCTAAAACTCGCAAAGCTTGCTCAACCTACCTGCTCTGACTGATGCAAAAATTGTCATATGCAAAATCCAAACAAGCCGAAAAGTATTTTACAGTTTATATCACTAATGCACTGTTGTAATGTTTGCAGGGTCTTAAAGAGGTAGAATTGTGGCAGTGATTTTTTTCCATCATTCTACATTAGCAAGTGTGTTAACCTTTTAGGTCACCAGGTAAAGGGAGAAAAAATTGGCGGTGTTTTTCTTTCTGGTTCTGTGACTGGAAAATGACTTTGTAGAAATCTTGCAAAGGAACCATTTGTTATTTGTAAGTTCTTTCCATTTCCACTTTTTAGATTCAGTGTTATGGACATTCTCAAGGACAAAAACATTCAGGAAAAATGCGGTTAAGGTATTTTTCCTGTTTAATTCATTAATCATCATCGGAATGTTTGGTGGAAAATCATCTACGTAATGGTTTACCTCCTAGAACAGTCTTAAGTGATTGGTGTCAATGATTGCCACACTGCTGGTAAATACAATTTTGTTCAGGTCCACGACCACCCCTCCCCAACAAAGCAGCACTAATCTTGGCCAGATTGATAGTTTGAGCAGTTTTCTTTTGTAAAAGCATAGTCATATCAATATTTCAATAGAAAAGAATTCAACATATTCTGAAGAAAAATGTCCTTTTTGATTAGGGGAGCAAATTAATTAAATGATTTTATTGGCTTATTTTCCTTGCAGCATGGATATGAACCAAGTGTGGAAGCAATTGTTAGAATATACCTTTACATAAAAAGTAGGACTAAATTCAAAAGTGATCAAGTACAAAGATTCTTGTTGGTGATAATCTTTTGGCATAATCTTGGGCATATACTTTTTTACCTCCTAAATTGCATTTGGAAAAAGTGAAATTAAGAAAACAGAAGCAGTATTTTATTGCAGTGAACCACTTCTGAACTCCTTGCCTACAGCTTTGAGTCTTTGTAGAAGTACCTCAGTCAATGCTGTGGCGATATAGGGCTAGTCTTGGAACCAGTTTGTGTACCAAAATTATTATGGGATTTTTAAATTTTTATTTTAGGCTTTAATTTCAGTGCTAAAAGCAATCAAGGGCTTTCTTTGAATTGGCACCAATTATTATTCCCCCCAGTATTTCCTGTCTGCAATAAATAGTGTAGTCAAAGATTAAAATGTTCCCTTTTAAAGTTAACATTTGTAGATTAGTTTATAGTATTGGTAAAATATTTGCAAGTTGTTGGTGTTTTTTAATTGTGAAACTGAGCATCCTAACATTGGGATGATGAGTTTTTAAATCAGATGTTACAACTACTTATATGTAACTTGGAAACTGATTTTAGTACTACCATTCTATTATTTTTTTCTTCTGGGGCAAGAATCTTCTGTGCCTCAAATCCATTTGAAACGGCCTTTATGATGTTTAAACAATAACGTACTCTCTCTTTTTGTTTTACTTAAAATGTATTTTCTTTGGATCATTATATGACACATGTATCCAAATGCCAGTGACACAACATAATCATATGTATTCTTACATTTTAATCTTGAGCACTTATTGCAGCTGAGAAAGTTCTGTATCCATAGAACAAGCAAATTCATTCTTTCTTGCCATTTGGGTCTGCTTAGCTATTATTCCATTTGTGAAATTGTCATCATTCTGAAGAGTGCTCCCTAAATTTATGATTATTGAGTATGGACACTTAACCAGTGTAGCAGGCTTTTAAAGTTAAATTTCTTGCATTTATCACAGATGTGAATTTTGAAAAATAGTTTTGCCAGGGACATGTTGAAAATAAATAAAAGCTTATGTCTTTATATAAATGTCCTGAAGTCTGTAGCTAATGCAGCACTTTGTAAATGGTAAAGATAAATTGTACTTGATTCTTCTCAACTTTCAGTTTCTAGATATTTCCTTGGTTGTTTTTTTTTTTTTTAATACAGTGATACCGTAGTAACAGCTTTTAGGTAATCCGACTTTGAGCACTTTTTTCTGAGTTGTGTTATGGGATTCATCTGCAATGGAGGAATAGTACTATGCTGTCCCTTGAGAAATAGTACTTCTTGCAAAAATTACTGCACCTTCCAGAATTTGGGGGAGGGGGGAATAGGGCAATGATCTTTTATTGGAGATAAATCCATACCTCCAATAGCATCAGTAGGAAAGTAACCAAAAGCACAGTGATGAGAGGATGTATATAGCTTGGTATATTGTTGCAAATAATTAAAAAAGCATGACTATGAAACAAAGTTTGTACTTCAAATGGATGTATTAGACAGGGGATATTGTGGATTTTTTTTCTCCTCCTGGCTGTTAGTTCCCTGTTTAGAATTCCTGTATGGGAGGGTGGGGGAGGTAAAGCCTCTATTTCTTAGTATGTGGTTGCATTGAAACTCCTCCGAAAGCTTTAAAGGAGGTTGATGCAGCAGAGACAAGGCTCCAATCAAGCTGCTTCCAGACAAATGCAGCCTCTAGAGGGAAATACAGTAACATAATACAGCAATAACAGAGAAAACAAAAGATCTGAGTTTAATTTGAAAGGCTATGTTTTTAAATAATACTGAAGGCATTGTTTAGAAGACATTCTCAAGCTATATTACACAATATTTGAAGTGTCTTTTTTTTTAAAAAAAAATAGCAAAATAGACACATTCTACAGATACTTTATATTTGGCCAAGAAACTTGTAGATGTAATCAGTGGTATTAATGCTAACCAACTGACATGAAACTAAATATCCCATTTTTAATTGAGGTAATAAATGTATAAATAAAATATTACTGTAGACATACATTGAAATACTCTGAGAAGCTCATACATTACCACGAAATATGTCTTGATGCCACGATGGAGATAATGGAGGGAAGAAGGTTTTTTGCTTTATTTGGATTCCTGAAATGTAACCCAGTGAGAGCAGAATTTTTAATCTGTCATGACTAAAACTTGGCACAGGCTCCATAATATAGTTAATATTTCATGACCATTACAAAGTAATTTTAACTTCAGTAGAAAATTTTGAATTTATTAGGGAAAAACTTTTGTTCCTATGTGTTTCTACTGAGCATTTGTATTGCTTGGTTGTGTAAGTTAATTTTGTTGAGTCAAAATGCAGGGGAGCAAAACATTTTCGACTACTTTCTATTGCATTGTTGTGTTGATAGTATGAAGCAGACACTCAACAGCACTAAGGGTCTGTTCTGGAACAAGAAAAAAATAGGTATTGATAATTATTTTTTGACAGTGAAGTTTAATATTGCATTCTGTATTCGGTTGTTTGCTAATTTACCACATTCCCTTTCTGTCTCTGCCTGCAAACACTGAGCCCCAATTTGTTTTTAACCTGTGCATAGAGTTTGTTTGCACTTGGCCTTTCCTCTTGACTTTTTCCTCTGTGTAGTCATTCCTTCTCAATATATCTAACAAGCTCATCCACGTGGAATAATAATAAAAGGGAGACAGCAGTGCAGGCAAGGGAGCTGCATCTATATTAAACATCTGATTCTTGTTCGAGCTGCCAATCAGTAGATATTGAAAGACAGCAAGCAACAAGTAACTGGAGAGAGGTTGTATTATCAGAATCTTGAATTGTCTCTTCAGCCTACTGAAGACATTAGTATTTATGAGATACTGAGGTGGCTATTTTAAATGAAACGGGCACTCTTTCTAAAATGACATGGAAATATTTGAGCATCCCAATATCAGGAGTCAATTTAACATACCAAGATAGTCTGAACAGTTTGACTTCCAATTCCGTCATCGGTATCTGTATGACTTTTGCTAACCTGATATGACTTTTGAGCACTTAGCAAGCAAACTGTGGAAGCTTCACTTTAGCTTGCTGCTGTACAAACTTGTTTTAGTAGAATGGATTTGTTAGTGGGATTTTATTGTAGTGCTATTATTGGCTGCCCTTGTGGGGTGAAAAGTGGAATGCATGCAACAGAAGTGCAAGAGGCCCCAGTAATAGTGTTGTTATGAAATAGGCACAGGTTTCCTTTTTATATAACTTTTTTTTTTAAAAAAAAACTGTCTTAAAACAGTTGTATTGGTACTTTTTCCCAAGTTTAGGTCAATGTTGTCTTCCAGAAGTTTAAAGCATCACATCTTTTGCATCAACACATAGGAGTGGCAATTCCATTCTGAGCCAATTGTGTAAAATTCATTTTTATTATACAATCGAATGAGTAGATGAGCTCAGAGTTAAATTCTTAAAAGCACGTTTATGTAACAGGAATTGTTATGTATTAATACTTCAGTTTTCAATAAAGATTGACTGTGTTGCTTATTGTTGTTGTTTTTCTTTTGCAACTACAATCCCCAAAAATAATGTTAAATGATGATTAGGCTTTTTAATATGCATTGTGCTAGAAACTTTCATCCCTGAAAGGCAATCTGGCACATTCTACACATTGTGGATTACAATTGCCATCAGTCTCAGCCAGCAAAGCTATTAACATGGATTGTGGGAATTGTGATTTAAAACATCTGAAGAAATTCACATTGCCTGCCTCTAATTTACTGAGCAACAAGAGTTTGATTCACATCACACTTGCTGTCTTAGCACCATCCATAAAATTTTAAAACAATTTGCACATTTCATTGAAATAAAAATGTTAAAGTGAGATTAGCAGATTTTTTTTTATTTTCTTGCCAATAAATGTTTTAATTTTAAATTTCACATGCTTTTAGAGAACTGCTGTAATTTTGCCATGTTTAATGAAAGTTGGGTTGGTATTGGAAGGAATCATTTAGATCAGTAAGTTCAACTGCCTATTCAGGGTAGAGATTTAAATTAGGGCATTCCAGAAAGAAGCCAATTGACTCTCACTGAAATACCCAATAGAAACCACCACCCTCCAGGTAATTGGTTCTTGTCAAATGGAAACTTTCTAACAATCTGCCTTTCTGTGACTTAATCTGTTTTATACCATGCACTTCCTAATGAGAATTCAGATTTCGTGTCACTTGAGTGTGACTTTTATCTAATTTATATAGCTGCTCATCTCAGAAGGAAAATGCCACAAATGTATCTCCCTCTATCAACTTCTCAAGGCTGTACCCACCCAGCTCTTTCAGCCTCTTCATAGGACTTGATTTCATCTTTCACTGAATCTCTTCTGATTTCTCTGAATCCTTTAAATGTGGTGACACCTAGAATTCAAGGCAAAGTCTGCTCAAAGTCAAGTAAGAGTGAACCAATTATATTTGCCACACTCAATAATGCTTAAACTCACCTATTTAGAAGAACATGAGGTGAAATTGAGGTGGCAAAGCACTTAAGCTTGTCAGATCACTGGTCAGGACTTTGAAAGATAAGCAGGAAGGAAAAATAATTGGTCTCTGTGTTAATGGTTTTATTTCACATTTCTTCACATCTGATTATGTAGAGTAGTTTATAGCCTTGCCTGTGTTGCAGTCATAATATCACCGGATCTCAAATTTAGGTTGCTTGCTTGCTCTGGTGTAAGCTAAAACTAGTAATATATTTCATACAGTATTGCATGATGTCATGAGATGCTTTCAAATATGACAAATGCTTCCAACTGAAACAAATTAATTCCTACATTTCAGCCTCTAATAAGTCATTCTAGACATTTTTTTTCAGATCTTTTTTCTGACTATGGAGAACTATTGATTCATACTTTATCCTATTTTTGGTAAGGATTTCTGAAGAACAGTTGAATGTTCTTACCTAATTAGAGAAGTATATATTTTCCCCTTTTCCTGCAAGAGATATTTTGCAAATTCAGTTATATAATAGTCAAAATTATGCAAATAAAACACAATAAATTCTTTCCATTTAAATGGGGAAAAAAATACTATTCTGAAATCGCCTATTTCCAGATAACCTCAGAACAATGTTTATGGCTGTATGTATGGTAGCTTTTTTAACAAAAAAATTGTCAAATTGTAGCATTGTTAAATCATGCCATTCAATTTGTGGAAGTCTCACAGCACCTGTCTGAAGGTAGCTAATGTTAAAAAAAAACTAGTAAATCTCAGATCCGATTCTCATTTGAGTAAAGTATGGAAGGAATTCAAGGATTGTAGATTGGTACCCTCGAAGACAGAGGTAATTCACGTTTTGCATTATGGCCAAGAAAACTATGATTATGTCCATGTGGTTGTGATAATTGAGTGTTATTCAAAGACAAAATACCTGGCCGTTATCTTTGCAACTTTCTCTGATCATTGTGGATCTTTTGAAATTGTAATCTGATGTATTCATATACTAACACAAGGGTGAATGACCTGCATAATTAACACGACTGCTATTTGAGTTGACTGCTATTCCGCATGACCAGATGTTAATTTATCCTTATATTACTATTTTTATGGTAAACGATGAGGAGCTTGGACTGCCTAGAAATTCTGGATATATGCTTCTGTTATTATACCCTTTCCCATATTGTCTGGAATGAAACCGAGTAGTCTACCATTTCATAATATAGAACTAGAGATACATAATGATACACACTAAACACAAGGATATACCTCGTATGAAATAAAAACTCTGCTGATTGCTCCAAGCAAACCTATTACCAGTAGTTGTTCGTTTAAGGATAATCAAATGCAAAGGACATGCTTATTGGGTTACAAGACATTTCTGCATAAGAAAAAAAACAGACACTGCATGAAAGTCAGTTTTACAATTTTCTTTATGAAATTAAATGTAATCCCTCCAAAGAGGGAAAGAGAAAGTGCAATAATGATTCTGTACATGCTTCTAGCTTTCTATAACTGAAGGCTGGTCAGCTACAGTTGGACCCTGCAACATTTTGCATCACACCGCTGAGTGCTCACTCCCCTGGAGTAATGTCATGCCAGGGTAGGTTGGGTTCTTCACTTTTAATTTCACAGTACCAGGAAATCCCTAAACAATGGGATTCAGTCAGTTATGGCTTCTATCTATTTCACTATTGTAAGGCAAATCTTTTATCTAATCAAAAGATTATATGGAGAGAGAGAGTGCCATCAATTTTCAAGTGGTTAGTATCTGAATATACACTCTCCATAAAAATTGGCAAATCTGTGTCCCTGTCTTCTCTTAAGCACCGCCACCTCCTCTGCAGAGTGTTGCATAGGTGATATACCACAGTTCCAAATAATACTGCTTAGTTTGTAATGCCTGGCATGCCTGAAATTAATCTTTAGATAAATCTACGTATTGTATCTTTAGGAATATAGGTCAGCCTTTCTTCCATATTGTGCCTCCTAGATCTGTTTGGACTGTAACTCCCAGAATCCACAAAAGCTCACTGCACCTATTTTGGAATTCTTGGAATGGGACTTCCACACAATTGGAGGACATCAAGTTGTGGAAGGTTGATTTAGGCTTCCAAATACTGGCGTTCTTTAGTGGAAAAGAAGAGGCAAAAGAGGCATCAAGTTAAAAACCTGACAAGACAGATTACAAACTTACAAAATACAGTTATTTGCACTGTTACATAAATAAACATTTTATAAACATTGAAAAAAAAAGTATTGTTGGCCAGGAGCTATGAGAAAGTAAAAGAAATTAAAAGGTTATTTAGACTCAATTTCCCTCCCCTATATACATTAACTCAATTAGGCTACAAATGTCCTGGCTCTTAGCCACACCTCAAGTTGGTTAATCAAGTACTGGTTCCAGATCAGCTGTTTGACATAAGAGAAGGTGACGTTTGATCACCTGGGAATGCTCAGGCTGTTCTGAAAATTTGGATAGGAGGAAGGGAGAACCTCATCAGGAAAATGTGTACCAGTAAGCATGTCAAATAGCCGAGAAGTTCAGGTAGCCGCTCATCCACTGTTGTCTTTTCCTGTCAGTCTTTTCGAATAAAAGTTCCCAGATTGAAGGGCGGTCCAGAATAAAAGGGACAAAATAAGTAATTTTAAAAAAATATTCTGACATCCGTCTTCTCCTAGGTACTCATCCGTATTGGCAGTCTGAGTTAGTTTTCACCGACATACACACATGCACACAAACACAACAAGATCATAACACTTTGAAGCTCTTCCAGTTGATCCAAAGGAAAGGAGTCGGGAGGAGAGGATGCTAAGCCAGAGGTGGAGAAAGTGCTTGGGCTTGAAGGACAGAAGCTTAAAGTGCTGTCTCAAAAGGGATTCAGGCACAAGGTCAGGCTGCTTCCCTTCATTTTCGAAACGGTGCCAGCCTGCTGATATTCTGCCAGAAGTTTGAAGGTTTGCGTTTGGGCTCTGCCAACATGAAGACTTGCTGCTGGGGAAGGTTTGTAGGCAGAGTAGGGTGTTTCTGGCGCATCAAGAAATCGTAGTACGTCCTGGTGATCACTGCTGATGAAATGAGCAAAGAAGAAAAAATATATTTTATGGTTGTATCTTCTGCTCTGCCTCCTCTGAGAACTGGAGTGTCCCATTCCCAATATGCCTTTTTTTTAACACAAATTGCAATCTGATGCTTTAAGTACTCTTCTTAAGGCAGCAGGCCGTTACTATGAATACATGGGGAGAAAGGGGGAGGACTACATCCTCTGCAGGTTGTTTCTCAGTTGTTTCTCTCAAAACTTTATTTACCAGACTTCTTTACTCTCACCCCTCTAGTTGTAGTGGGATTGCAACTCCTATTGAAGTTGCATTTGCTGTGCATTTTAAGAGTGCCAGGACAGTAATAGCTGTTATACGATGTGGGCCTAATAATTAGGTTGTAAAACAATGCAAAACACATTAGGACAGGGGTGTCAAACTCAATTTTATTGAGGGCCGCATCAGGGTTGTGTTTGACCTCAGAGAGCCAGGGTGGGTGTGGCCAGAGTGGGCGTCACTCATGTTGCAGGCACCTGTGGCAGCCTGAGCACTCTGCCAGAGAAAATAGGCCCCCCCAGAGCTCCATTTCTGGCTATGAAGGCCTCCTGCAAACCTCTGCCGGTGAAAAAGGAGGACCCTCCTGAGTTCCATTTTTGCCGAGAGAAGGTTGCAGGAGGCCGTCGCAGCTAGAAACAGAGCTCGGGAGCCCGTTTTCACTGGCAGAGGCACCGCAGGCCAGTCCCTGTTTCCAGGGTGGCTCCGTGGGCCAAATTGAAGCACCCCGTGGGTAGGAGCCAGCCCGTGGGCCTTGAGTTTGCCACCCTGCATTAGGATGTCAAATAAAAAAATAGTATTCTTTAAGGTGGGCAATTAAATATTTGTCATATCTGAGTTTGGGAAACTAACATGCTCTTAATACAGAGTCCAATTAATTTAGTTTTCAGTGCATCACTGCTACAATTCAAGGAGCTACTAATGGTCTTATGCCTATCATGCAATTTAAGCAGCTTGTCCTTGGCCCTGGAAAGGACATGTGAGAAACATAGTACTTATTGCACGTCTCCTGTTTCTCCAGACAAGTGCCATCTAGAAAGAAGCAATGGTGAACAACATGCTGGCAACTATATGCAATTCAGTATGGGGGTGGGCGGGGTCACCACATTGCCGCTTCACATTTTAACATAGAAAGTCAATAAAATCAAGTTGATGTAAAATCTTTCATGCATTACCATTTTCAATAAAAGACTCAATGCTGTGACTTTCCTGTCCCAGCAGGGGACAGCATTTGGCCAACGTTATCTAGGCTTAAAAGTTAGGCAAAGTCAATTTAATTATTTTTTGTATGGAGGATGTCCAACGTATACTAGAACTATAACCTAGTCATAGGGAATTCTGGAAGTTGATTCATACATCTTAAAGTTGTCAAGTTTAAGAAACACTGGCCTAGATTGACATGTTACAAAGCATCTTCTCCAAGAAGGCAGCGGTAAAACATTTTCTAATTACTGCCACGAAAATTACATGGGTATGGCCCTGAGGTTACCTGGAATTAAGTTCAGATTGACAAAGATGTTAACCTTTCTGATTCCTGCATCATCAAATAAAGCCAAAATATTCTAAAGTAATTACTTGGATTTTGAATAGGTTTTTTTTAACTGCAGCTTTTGAACATAACCAAGGATTGGATCATAGCCTATTAACTCAGATAATTTTGGGCCATTAAGCTGTGATTTATTTTAGGGGAAAGGTTAACAAGGAGGGCAGACATATCTCTTGACTTGCCTTTTGGCTTTCCACTCTGGTTTTGTTTGCTGGCATTAAGCATAGCTTGTTTCTTCTGCATTTCAGTGATGGAAAAACCTTGAAGATGAAAGAGGAATTAATCCAACGAGGCTTTTCCATGTCATGGAAACATATGCATTGGGAAGAGGAGATAGGGACAAAGGGCATATCAAGCAGAACATCCCAATACATGCAATAGAAACTATACCAAGCATTGTAACAAATATATATTAAGGTGTGAAGAGGAAAGCGGTAGGAATGGAAATTATGAAAAAATGAGACTACAGCTGTTCATAAAACAGTCTAGTTTTCAGGAAGGATTTTTAAAGAAGGACTCGATTTGTAAGGCTAAAAAGTTGCTGCAGGCAATGGGTCTCCATGGG
This sequence comes from Thamnophis sirtalis, assembly GCF_051295495.1. Lineage (NCBI taxonomy): Eukaryota > Metazoa > Chordata > Lepidosauria > Squamata > Natricidae > Thamnophis > Thamnophis sirtalis. Next base: position 43,183,051 of record NW_028261391.1, read on the forward strand.
ATGAGATAAAGGGATATGCTACTGCAATATTCTCCAGATATTTTGAGCCGATAACCCCTATAATTCCCTTCAGCCTAACAATTCACAGGGCTGGCAGGCAATTCTAGGAGACCCAACAGAGTAGAAGTTTGGAAGATACTAATTTCGGGAATCCTATGACTTTCCAGATTTTACTGAATTGTAACTCTCAGCATTCCTCATCATTGGCCATACAAGTAGTCCTCAATTTATGATACTAATTGAGCCCAAACATTTGGTGCTAAGTTGTGGTAATTGTAAGTTGAGTCATTATGTGACTGGACTCAATTTTACAACCATTTTTATGATGGCCATTAAGTGAATCACCTTGGTTGTTAAGCAAACCATGTGATCATAAATCTGAATTCATTTTTTTTTGCCAAAAAATAGCTTAAAAAAAAAATCACATGACCCTATGATACTGCAGCCATCCATAAATGCCATCAGTTGCCAAGCACACAACATGCAATCACGTGACTACTGAGGTGGTATGGCAATTATAATAAGGAAGAGTTACAATTAACTTTTTTTGCCCTAGACACTGGTAACCCAGCAGCATATTAAGGGCCGCTGTTCTCTAGCAAAGCTAGATTTCTAAGATAAGCACTTCAGTAAGATTAGGAAAAATTCAAAAATTATATGTGATAGAAATGTTTGCATTTATGTGACTCTTGAGAATATAGAGCCAATAACGAAGTGGGGACATTTTAAGAATTTAATACATAATTAAGGTGTAGGAAACCCAAAGGTGCTTTTTCAAGAGGCAACTGGGCTTTCGAGTAAGTGTGAAATTGATCTGCCTTATTATTTCATTGAGAAGTTGGAGCTGAACCAGAAAGTCCAGTTGCCTCTTTAAAAAACACCTATTTTAAGGACAACCATGACCTGGATGAATCAGAATCTTCATAGACAAGATACAGGGAACTTCAATGAAAGACATTCACAGCATAGTAGTTCCCAGTGATAGTTCATGGCTATTGCATACCTGTTTCCTGGTCAAGCTGAACCTGCTTCCTTTCATTCTCAAACGCCTTGAGCCAGCGTTGCTTCTGTTCTGGTTTCTTTGCACAGAATAAATGGACTTCTTCAGTGTCCTGGCAATGCAGTTTGAATGCATTTTTAATAGTAATATTGAAATCTTTATCTTTTCCATCTTCCACATCCAGAATTTCCATAAGATCCATGTTGATCCGACTCTTATAATAGAGGAAGTCACGCCGTAGGAGATCCTAAGGGGGAAAAAGCAAGCATATTTCAGCACTTCTCCAATGCAACAATGGTTAGCCAGAGAACAACAATTTCCCATGTACAGACTAACGATAATAGAGTTTTTTTAACTCCTTGTCTGATCTGAAACAAAAGTTACTTTCAGGATTTACATTAAATTCCTTTTTTTACACTTTATAGCGCACTCTGAGCGCTTTACAGAATCACCCTTTTGCCCCCAACCATCTGGGTCCTCATTTTACCGACCGTGGAAGGATAGAAGGATGGGTCAACCTTGAGGATCGAACTCCTGCAGTGGGCAATTAGCCTGCAATACTGCTTCCTAACCACTGCACCATCACAGCTCATATCCTTTAAGGCAGTGTTTTTCAACCTTTTTTGTGCAAAGGCACACTTTTTTCATGAAAAAAATCACGAGGCACACCACCATTAGAAAATGTTAAAAAAATTTAACTCTGTGCCTATATTGACTATATATAAAGTGTTTTTCCCACGGCACACCTTACACTATGTCACGGCACACTAGTGTGCCACGGCACAGTGGTTGAAAAACACTGCTTTAAGGATTCTCAGTTAGGTATTGTATTTTGATGCTTAACTGGATGGATACATATCATAGTTGGAAATATTTGTAGAATTCTTTGTCTTACCATACATCTGTAGAATTTAAATTCTAAGGAAGAACAAGGGTGGCAATTCTGCTAGATTTAATTTGATAGCATTTTCATCTGCATCTTTTCTCTTATAAATGCTAAATACATACGGTAACTTTCCTGCAGTGTTGCAGAATAGTTCACAACAGGCTTTTTGCATTAATGACCTGAGCTCAAATGCGCAGAAAGCCAGCCTGAAAGAAACTTCAGCCTTATAGACATTTTGGCAGAGTTCCCTCCCTGCCCCTCTCCCAGATTTTTTCCTTGGTCTATTTAAACAGTGGTGCTTAATATAATATGTCACCCCCAACACACTGTCAGGTTCTTGAAGCAAGATGCTTGAATGCCAAATGTTAAAAAGCAATTGAACAAAGGTGTAATTTTGCTGCCACCAGGAGACAGTGCACGTGGGCAGAGGCAGCAGTAGCTCTTAGCTTACCTTCTTGCAGCATACAAGTTGGTGATCAAAGAGGAAGAACATTCTTTGATGGCTTTTTGCTTGAGGCTGGGAAATTTTGGTTAACTCCCCAGAGTAGATGAGTTCAGAACTCTTAACAAGGACATCTTCACCCTGTCAATCAAAACAGAAAAGCACTTCACTTTCTTCTCCACAGAAGAGGATAAGGAACATACAGCAGCTTAGTACTGAAAATCTCTAGGGTCACAAATGGCTTATTATTCATCTTCCAACTTTGCACCCTCTGGGTTAGTTTCATTAAGACTAAAAATCAGGGCATTCACATAAAAGTGTTTGCTACTATTCCAAATCAATTGTTCTTCCTTTTTCCCTTGCCCTTTAAAAATAGGAAAAGTGTTTGAAACAATGTGTGATGATCTTAGTGTTATTTTTATAAGCTATTCTTATTTCTAAGAAGAATCTGACTCCACTTGGGAAGTGGTGTAGTTAATCTTATATAAATCAGTCAGTCTATATCAAGTGACTTATCATTGCCAATCATTCTTAAACATTTTATTATGTAGAATATCTACAACTTTAAAAATAAGCCTAAGCCATACTTTCCTGAGAGTTCCCATGGTTTCACATCATTTGGCTTTTGTAAGTCAGACTGAAATGGCTCTTTCACTCAAGCCTAGTGAGGCTAATCTTTTGTTGAGATTTTTGGCTGTTAAGCTGGCCTCTTATTCTATAGTAATTATTGAATATAATCGAGTTGGAATAATATTTTCTACTAAGTAACATGCTTTGAGAATAAGGGGATCTGTGATCCAAGATAACTAGTTGATGCTACTTTTGGCAAGTCAGAGAAGAAGTCTAGAGCTAAATTTAGGCACATACAGGATACAATCTCAAGCATGCTTCAATGAGAATAAGCCTTGCTGAAGTTAACACACCCCAGAGTAGATTCAGAAGTTTAGTATAAGTATGTTTTCTATACCCATGGGAGATATGATTTTATGTATTGAACTCCAATTGACTTTATTTCCCAAAATGGTATGATCACCAATTGTACAGTAAATCCATACTGTATTTTAATCTTCTTTTATGGTGTCTAAAAGGTCACAATCCAGCAGAGAGGAAATCCAAAGCACATGTACAATATATATGTACTTTACTCAAAAGCTTTAACAGCATTTAATTCAGTACATTTGGTTTTATTAGATTGTGGCCAGTATATGATTAGCTCATAAAAAGGTCTTCCCTTTATCAACCCTTGTTTTGTTTTCTCAGTAAGACAGATAGAGGAAAATGCTTCTCTACTTTAGCTTTTGACAGATGACCATATGATATGCTCGTGTTGATAGCTATTAAGGAAACAGTGACAATTCATATCACTTAAGGTTCTGACATATAGAACATTATAAACAGACACGGAGTCTATTTTTAACAAATGCCATCCATTTGAAAACAAGTGGAAGGCATTAATTACAGTCAAAACATTCCTGGGTAACTGTAATTCAGACTAAGAATTAATTTAGCTTAATTGTGGTTTTTATTGCTAAGCAAGGCCCAAGTAACAGGAATATTTGCAAACTTATAAATAGGTTTATTTAATTGAATAACAAGCAGACAGGAATTGTAGATTAATTTATCAATTAAAATATGTAAACATGTATTAATTTGGATGAGTATATGGTATTCCCTTGTCCAGGAGATGACTTATGATTTTGTGCACATCAGCAAGAATAATGCTCATGTGGCTCCTTGTTTTGAAAATGTTTGCATTTTACCTCCCAGTCTTCTATTGAGCTCTGCCACTGAGCAATTTTGTCTATATTTTCCAAACGCCTCTTCCTTTCATTGATGAGCCGTGCTACATTTTTCATGGCATTCAAAGCAGCTTCAACATCTTTAAAATCCCTACAGATGAAATAGTTTCCTTTAGAGATATGAGCAAAAATTGTACAAAAAGGTAAAGAGCTAGCCTTCCAGAAACTGGCAAGGAACTTATGGATCAAAATGAAATATATCTATCTCTATCTCGTTAGAGAAAGAGAGAGGGAGAGAGACAGAGGCAGAGACAGAGAGACAGAGACAAAGAGAAAGAAAGAGAGAGAGAGAGAGCAATGAATATGTCATCACCTCAATTTTAATTTTCTTTCTTTCTACTTATTTGGAGAACTGACAACACTGTACTTAACATTTTGATACTGGGTTATTAATTTCCTAAACTACAAACCTTTGCAATGGCTATCAATTATGCTGATTGTTCTTAAGTATTTGTTTTTCCAAGTGTTGAAGTAGCATTTACCCTCCCTCATCCTATTGATTCTTCAGGGAAACAGATTATTATTTTCCTATCTCTGTTGCAATGTATGCCACTTTCTGATAAAGACAATGGAAATTGTGGACAGAATCTCAGGATTTCATAGAAGGAGCTTCTGAAACCTGCAATAATCATTTGCAATCATTCTTTTGTTACAAGGCAATTAGTTTTTAAATGCTATTGGGGGGATGATATTTGCTCATTGAGGTGAATAAGATGTAAGATCTCTAAGAAAAAGACTGCTTAAATTTAATTTCTAAGGAATGTTACCAAACAAAAGGATAACTAAAACATAATGACATTTTTCTTTTCATCTTTTTTTTTTTCATTCCTCACTTCTCCTTACCTATGCTGTGGATTGGTATATTTCAGCAGTTCTGCAAGCTGTAGGGGATACTTGCAAATTTTCTGTACTGGCGTTAGGAGGAAACCATCCAGAGAAATATCAATCATCTTCTGAAGGAGACGGCATGCTTCGAAGAAATAGACGTATTTGTTCACTTTGGTAAGCCGGGAAAGCTCCATACAAGCATTTGGGTGATTGTTACAGTACTCTGAATAAATCTGGAATTCATTTTGCTGAATTGGAAGACAAAAGATTGAATTATGGAGAACAGGATCAATTTTATTTTTGAAACCAGAATAATCCAGCCTAACACAAAATACAAATGAACGTAGTTTAAAATATATGAGTACAACACCATGTGAAATCTTGAACTATACCATTAATTCAATTGGACAACAGAAGAATACTTTAGGCCAGCCTTTCTCAATTGGAGTTCCACAAGAAGTTGTGATTTAAAAAAAAAATCATTGTTTTTTTATTTCACATGTTATACAATACAAGTACTCACAGTAATAGGATTTTTTACACACCGCAACAGTTCCGTCGAAATTATGTCAGGAGTTTTCTCCAGGGTGGAAAGGTTGAGAAAAGCTGCCTTAGATGGACATTCTGAGAAAGTTGTTTTTTCTTATTTTTGTGGGCAAGTGAAAATGGTCACTTGGTAGCCAATTTATAAAAGCTGTCTGCCAGGAGATAAATTATAGTTCTGCCTCTAAACTAGAAAATCTGCCAATTATGAGGCTTAATATTTTTCTTGTTATATCACAAATTAGGTGTAAAATTATATTGATGCATGCGCTCACTCATATTTCTGGTGCTGGGCGAACCAGTTGTTATAGTATGCGATGCCCACCTCTGTCTATAATCTGGTATACAAAAGGCACTCAAACATTTCAGTCTACTGTTTAAGATTGGGGGAGATGTCTTGTAAATGTACTGCAATTCCTAATAATTCCCCTGGAGTTTAAAGCAGTGTTTTTCAAACTTGGAAACTTAAACATGTATGGACTGCAACACTAGTATTCACTGCTAGGTAAAAATAAGGAAAATTGGTGAATACTTTGAGTTGTCCTCATTTTTTTCTGTTGTCAGATTTTAAGCTTTAACATAAGTTTGTTTGTTTGTCAGTCATCTTATCTATCTATACAATCTATGATTGTAACTCAGCTTACAATCATAAAGACAAAAATTGTATAAACTAAAAACATAAAGTTAATACAAAAATTATTATTGTTTAAATAACAACAATAATTTACTACAATTATTTGAATGTCCTTGTCAGTGTTTTCTTCTTTCAGGCTACAATTGTAAGTATAATTTCCAGGAATAGGGTTCTCTGAGCTCAATGAAACTGGAGTGAGCATTCTTAATACATCAGCTATTCCATCACAGGTGTATGTGTGTGTGTGGGGGGTGGTTCTTAGAATTTCTTGTCCAGAATAGACATTGCTCAGAATTCTTGAAGTGAAGTTCAGGCACGTGAAGGGTATGGATAAATTTCACTGTGGGATAGTGTCACCTAGCTGCAATGCCTTATAAACCTGGCCTTTAGCTTGCTTACTTGCACAAATGTCAACTTACATATTCCAAGAAGCAAGAGCCAACCTCACTTAGGTGAGGGCAATCTTTGTTGAATTTCTTCTCCAAGGCTTTAACAAATTTTTTCTGGCATTTGTAGATATCCTCAATATTCCCAAATATAGTCTTCAACTGCTCTTCTGTGAACATGTCTGCTCTTTTACGGCATTGTTTTATATAGCCCTAGAAAGGATTAAGATTTGTAAAGCAGAGTCAAAATAATCTGCAATTCCACTCTCTTAGTCAGAACACTGTACACATGGAACAACAATATAAAGGTGCTGCAGCAACTTTGCTCCTATTGACGTGCAATTAAAAGACTAATTGTTATAAAAACAAACCTGGAATTTCTGCATTAAAATTCAAAAGACTGATACCTCTACTTTTAAGGTGCTCCTAATTAGAGACAGATATAACACAAACCTTACATTAGTTAAAACTAAATTTAATCTACATGTCATACTAAAAAAAAACAACCATATTCTACAATTGTAAGAAATAATTCACTGGCATTTTATTCAGTTTGATTTTCTCAGAATCCTAATAAAATTTTATATAGGATGATGATGAGTCACAAAGAAAATATGCATATTTCAGCCAAAAATTGAACTTATTTTTTCTTCTGTTCTTCTGTACACTTAACATTAGAACCATCATTAAAAAGGCACAACAAAGAATGTTCTTCCTGGGTCAACTCAGGAACTTCAGGATGCCCCAAGAGATATTGATACAGTTTTACAGAGGAATTATTGAGTCTGCCATTCTAGAACTGTCTGATTTGGTACAGCAACCAAATAACACAGGTACCGATTCCAACGGATAGTTTAGACTGCAGAAATAACAATTGTAACCAGCCTGCCTTTCATAGAAAACCTATATATTGCGAGGGTGAGAAGGAGTGCTGGGAAGGTATTTGCAGACCCCTCACATCATGGACATAAACTGTTTCAATTCCTTCCCTTGGAATGGCACTATAGGACATTAAACATAGAGACAGATTTTCCTTTTTGCCGTCAGTCTGCTGAACACTTAATTCTCACAATGCTGACTAATGTCTATGTGTGTTTACCCATGTAGCATGGCTGTAGTATTATTCTTTATCTTTTTTATCTTCTTTACTCCCCACCCTTTTTTATTGGTATTATTATGATTACTATTATCCTGCTGCTTTGCATGTACACAGGGACCTTCTGAACCAGAAGCTTTCTTGACTGTTTAATCACACTTGGTCCAATAAAGCATTCAATTCAATTCAAAATATGTCTAAGTGGTAGAAATTGTCATATTCTTTTGGTCTCTCAAATAAACATTCCCTAAGGGATACAGTACTAGAATGGATTAATTCAAGGATGAGTTCTGTCGAACAGCTAATATTGTACCCATTCACAAAAAAGGGGCTAGGGAAGAAGCTAGAAACTACAGACCACTAAGCTTAACATCTATAATAGTAAAGTTAATGGAATCACTCCTGAAAGAAAGGATTGAAGAACATTTAAGACCACACAACCTGAAGGACCCAAAGCAGAATGGCTTTATTGAGGGAAGATCACATCAAACAATTTCATTGTTTTTTTTTAAACTATGTTACAAATCTTTTGGATGAAGGTGGTGCTGGACATAACATACCCTGAATTTTAGGAAAGCTATTAGCTTCTGATAGTTCTATATAACGAGCTCCTTTAAAAGTTGTACAGGCTAGGGCTTAACCATTGGATGGTTCAGTGGAAAGGAAGTTGGTTCAGGAATAGATCCCAGTGTGTGATATTAATGGGACACTGTCTGAACAAAGACAAGTCACCAGCCCTGTACTACAAGGCTCTCTCCTAGGTCCTATTCTTTTCAATATATTTGTAAGTGATATAACAGAAGGATTTTCTAGGTAAGGTTTGTCTTTTTTTGCTGATGACACAAATGTGTGTAATAGAGTTGACGTTCCTGGAAGTATTCCTAACATGGAAAACAATTTTGCATTGCTTGAAAATTGGTTAGAAAATGTGGAGACTGCAGCTCATTGTTTCTAAATATAAGATCATGCTCTTGGTGAAAAAGGGTAGGGTACAGTATTAGGGGTGCAGTGTTAGACAGAACAACATAAGAAAATGATTTAGATATACTTATAGAGATAACTGCAAAATGTGTAAACATTATGGACAGGCAGTTGTGAAGGCAAACAAAACTCTGGGATACATCACTAGAGGAAACACCAGCAAGAAAAATGAGATTTTTAATCTTGTTATAAAGGGCTTTAGTTAGACCCCATTTGAAATACTGTGTCCAGTTCTGGATACCTTACTTTAAAAAAGATATTGATAAGATTGAGCAAGTCCAGAGATGTGCAACAAAATGGAACAAGGTCTGAGGGGCAAAACATATCAGGAAAGATGGAGGAACTGAGCCTGGAGAACAGAAGGGAAAAGTGGGGTATGATTTAAATCTTCAAATATATTAAGGGTGTGAATAGGATTCTAGAAAGCAGTTTTTTCAATATTAAGCAAAAATTAAGAACATGGGAGCATAACCTCAAATCATCCGAAGGGAAGTTCAAAAGTAATGTTAGAAAGAATAGTGGAAACTTGGAATCTATTTCCAATGGAGGTAGTGAGTTAATCATCAGTAACTGAATTTAAACATGCTTGGGATAGACACGTGTCCATCATCTGACAAGAATTAAAAATTTAAATTAAAAAAATTAAATTAAAACAATAAATACATTAAAAAGAAAAAAAACTCAATAGATCACTAAATCTTTTCTGCTGCCAGTTTTCTATGTTTCTAGGGCTTTTTAGAATTCTTTTTTTTTTCTTTACCATGACCCAATCAACAGCTTTGATCAATGTAGACGAGTAAAACAACACATATTACCTATATGCTTCATTACCTCACAGATGTCTTTTAGGTGTTTGATGTAATCCCTTTCTGTGCTTAGAATTTCATTAATAACATTGGTTCTCATTTGATCCTTTGTTGTATGCCCCATTCCATAGCGATGAGCAGCATTTCTTCCATCTTTTTCCCGACCGTCTTCTAACTTCAGAGGATAGTCTTCAATTGGTTCATCCTGGTTCACTCGGAGCTGTATCACATATGCAGTATTATCTTAACATTATTTAACTACTGAGAGGGAGGCAGAGTTTGGGCATCCATGAGAAAATATCAAGCCTGTGAGATGTATTCTGTCTAGTGAGAATTTGAAAAGCCTCAACTCAAGGTATAGACCTTAAAATCACTAATTAATCTCTGTTCCATCTCATTTAGAAATTCATTTGTCTGTTTTTCTATTATTACATCCATTTCAGCAGTAATATCTTTGCTTCCTTTCTGGAACCAAGAAAGTACTCTGACCAATCTTTCTCCAATATCTCTAGTATTGCTGCATTCTATTATTTTTTCAAGGATAACAAAGTCTTTTAAGCATCATAGAAGCACCAGTGTCAGAGGTAACTCTAATGAGCCATAGCCATATCACAGATGTGAAGAAGAAAGAAACTTTTACTAATAAAGAGATGCAGATCCTATCTTAATAAAGGATATGATTTCACAAGGAAGGGTTCTATGTTCCAGAACTCAAGGATTGGAGCTGGCTATGCAGGATTCTATGCAGGATTTTTGTGTATAATTGCCAGTCCTAAGCCTGGAAGAATTTGCCCATCATTACTTTCCATCCATGTAGTGTTCCACATCATAAATTCGATTTTAAAAATGGCAAAGCCTGTTGGATGTTCTGGAAACTGATATCCAATATATCAAGAATATGTTTTGAGAAGAAAATGATATTAAAAATTGCATAGCTCAGATTCTCTTATTGTATCCCTGTACTTCAGCCGCTCCTGAATGTCCAATGTAATACCACAATTTATTATATTAAAGATTAAGTATTTGTTGATGGTAAATTAGGTAATTGGCCAATAGGATCATTGATCAATGTTTTATCTTAGAAAATAACTTTATCCCCAGTATATAAAGAATCCATTAGAAGTACTTATCTTTACTAATGTGGATTTAGAGCAAATGACAACATATTATATGAGTAATTTAAGACAGCTATATAACATACTGTATATTCTTCAACTGTGCATTTTCATCCTAAAATATGTTTTTATTTTACTCATACATCAAGTATTTATAACTTTTCCTCTTCCACTCAAACTAAGCACCATAGAAGGGAACATGAATGACATCATTAACAATCTTGGACTGCTTCCCCAGAGATATGGTGTTGAACTCATAGGAAGTGATAGTTCTTCTAAGACCAATACAACTGCCAACATTTTTTGTGTTTCTGAATAAATATGGGAAGTATACAAAACATCCAATAATAATCCAAAAATAGATTTACACAGTTTAAAAAGAAAGACAGATAACTACAAATTATTGTTGTATGAGAAATATATTTAAACCAGCAAAATGCACACCATGAAACATTCAAGTTATCTTCTTTCAGTTCATTGGGTCACATGGGTTCTTACCCGTATGAAGCTAGCTGGGAACCAGCCTTCGTTCTCCATTATCCTGCCCCACCACCATTCTTTGTTAGTAGCATCCATGACTTCAACAACATCGCCAGCCTTGAAACCTAGTTCTTGGTCATCCATAGTGACATGATCCCAGAGTGCTTCTGCATAGACCACACCACCATCACTGATAAGCTGAAACAGAGAACACAAATATTTTCACAAAGTCACGTTGGAGAGATGAACCAGTTTGCTGGGGAGGGAAAGGGCGAAAAGGGGGAGGGCGTGTTTTTGCCCTATCTATCCAGTAGGCTTTAATGGAGATGTTGTCACTGATCTAAGAAACAACAAAATTATGGCTTTGCTGAAATAGGTGCACCTAGGTTTCTTTTTCCTCTCTTTTCTGTCAAACCAGGAACCTAAAGTTTGCTAACGATTACAAACCGATTAGCAACTACTTAGTTTTATAATGTCAAGCTTGAGGAAGGGCACAATTTGCTTTGTTGTTAAAACTTGCATCCATTGTGTTCAAACTACTTTTTCCCCCTGTTCAGTCATGTCCAATTCTCGGAGACTGCCTGGACAAGTCCCTGCAGTTTTCTTGGCAAGGTTCTCCAGAAGTGATTTGCCATTGCTGCCTTCACAGGGATGGAAAGTGATTGGCCCAAGGTCACCTAGCTGTACAGGACTAGAATTCACAGCCACACACCTCGTAACATATAGCATCTGGTCTCATTCTTAAGATTTCATCCTCTCCAGTTTCACATATATTACAATTTCATCAATATAAGATCACAGATTCCCCTCCTTGAACAATATGCAGCCTAAAAACCAGAAACAGTAATGTCTTTGCATTTAAAATACTAAAGGTCATTGTGACAAATAAAATAATAACCACTACACATGCTAAATGCTTGTCAACATCTGGGACTCTCATAATTTCCTGGGGTTATAGAAGCTGAGGAATGCTGGATGGCTGTTCACATGTATTTTGGAGCTTTATGCTGGACTAAAATTAACCCCAAATTCTTGTGTCAAAAGTTTCATCACATTTACATTTTTGTTCAGGTTGAGTGGCCCAGTTGGCAAAGAACACTTGAATAATCAGTCTTTGTGACTGTCGGTGTGCTCTTGCGAATAATTGAATTAAGAAGGGATGGAAACTCGTCTCTCCTAAAGAGATTTGTACTGTATTGCTAATTAAGAGTCTTAGTCCTGTGCCATATAAACCATAAGTCTGTAAGTATGCAAGAATAAACATTTTTCAATTTTTGGGAAAGACTTAGTGCTAAACAGACTTCATTGCTGCTTGCATTTTTCCAATCATCAATCAGCTGAAATGAGAAGGGAAAATCTAGACTGAAGTCAGAAATCTGAGTTGCCATGATATATTCTCTTTCCGGAGAAAATAAATATTTGAAATTTATATATAATAGGTAAATCTAATTAATCCAATGAGGATTTTCCCCTCAAAGAAGCTCATATCAATGCAACTCTGACGATGATGATTACATAGCCTTTCTAAAAATAGCATTTTCTATTTCATTGATCCACATTTGGGGATTCGCTACAGAAAACACTCTTTCCCCCCCCTCCCCCCTCCCCCCCCCTCTCCTTGCACTTGGGTATCCATTCATGCCGAGAGTATTTCTAGAAAAGAATCAGTGCTTTAAAAATAATCTTATAAACATATTACATGTTTCTATTGTTTACTATGGTAAAACTATTTCAATTTATTATTCTTAAAGCAGTTTGTTTATGTGCTGAAGCTGCCAAAAAAGCCAACACAGTCCTAGATTGCATTAACAGAGGGATAGAATCAAAATTACATGAAGTGTTAATACCACTTTATAAAGCCTTGGTAAGATCACACTTGGAACATTGCACCCAGTTTCGGTTGCCACGATACAAAAAAGATATTGGACTCTAGAAAAAGTGAAGAGCAACAAAGATGATCAGGCACCTGGAGGCTAATACATACAAAGAATGGTTGCAGGAATTGGGTATGCCTAGTTTAATGAAAAGAAGGAGTAGGATAACATGATAACAGTTTTCCAACATCTAAGTGGCTGCCACAAAGAAGAGAGGATAAACTATTCTCCAAAGCACCTGAAGGCAGGACAAGAAGTAATGGAAGAAAACTAATCAAGGAGAGAAGCAATATAGAACTAAGGAGAAATTAGAACAAATAATCAGTGGAATAACTTGCCTTCAGAAGTGGGTGCTTCAACACTGGGGTTTTTAAAGAAGAGATTGGACAACTATTTGTCTGAAATGGTACATAGGGCTTCCTGCTTGAGCAGAGGGTTGGACTAGAAGATCTCCCAAATCCCTTCCAACTGTTATTATCACATTTTTTTGAAAAGTATAATTGTTTCCGGGTGTAGGATCCTCACTGCAGCTCTATTTCACCTTACCCATCTTTGTTTCCTCAGGCTACCTTACAACTTTCTCCACCCATTACTTTCTGCTACCTCAATACTCTTGGTTCTTTGCTCTTTGGAGGGTTACTTTCCTGCTTCCCAATGCATCACTATATACTTCCAGGTGTCTCGCTGCTACCTCCCCTTCAGATTAGCTTGAAATATTTCAAAGTGATGCATTAGTTTGCACCCACATTTTTTAATGAAAGTCTTTGCTTCCCGTGGCAGTTGGTTGTAGACTAATTCTTTCCTTTGTAGTAGTTCTTGGGGGTGGGGGGTAGGATTATATTCACATATAGAATGGAATTTATCACAGGTATTAAGGCCCTTTGTCAGCAGAGTTAAAAGTCCCTGAAAATGTTAAGTTGTTTCTCCCTAATCATATTCCCCATTCATTTTGATCCCCAAGCAGGTCATAAAGGCTATTTATACCTATTCACTCCTGGCTCTTGCTTACACTACCAAAAAAGCTTATTCCAGAACTAAGTTCTTAATAGCTTCTAGCATGGATTGGTCTGTTCTCTAGGAGCCTTAGTGCATCCATAGAAAATAGCTAACAATTTAATAAACTCACAATTACATTTTGTGAAGATATCCAAGGAAACAGTCCTTTTTTATTTTTTGCAGGAAGATAATCTAGATTGCTTTTTCTATTGCCAAGGTATCAATTAAATGTATTTAGTAGCTAGTATTGTGTACTCAAAAATAAAACCAACTTCCTTTGCCCTCCCAGCTTTTTTTGCTATGCCACCCCTGCTGTAACTTGCAATATCAGGGATCCTGAATTTTTTTATTTTCTTCTGATCTGTAACAAGACTTCACACTGAGCTCAGAAAGCACTTTAAATGACTCACTAAGTCTTAGCAGAGTCAAATTAATTTGTTTTTAAAAGACAAAGATTTTTAGGCAAGGAATCCTTCTTACATCTGCAGATGTAGGTGGTATTAGAAAATGAAGAAGAAAAGTGATGGTGCAATTTGTCACAGGATCAGGAAGCCTGTCAGGTTCCTCAAATCACACGGAAGGTGAAAAAACAATATGGCTCTTGGATATGGTGGTTTATGTATTAGCATACAATCCAAATGGTGATACAGCTGGAACCCAGAAAAATATAGAAACAAAACTACAGTTCTTTCTATTTCAAGCTGGAAGGGTATTTATTCTAGATCTGGTGCCGTATTGTGATTGAGCGGTAAAACGTGAAGACGTGAAGTCCCCAGTTTGAAGCACAACCATAAAAATTTCCACAAGCATATAACAATTTCTCAGTGATATAACAACATTGATCTATCTTACAAGGATATGAAATTATCAAGATCTACTATGTGTACCATTTAGAAAGATATGTACCTACCTACCTATAGCCTGAAGTGCTACATTACTGGAAAAGTTGTACCAAGTGGTACTGATGAAGTTCACCACTAGATAAAACCAATGTAGTTCTTGATTAACAATCTTGTGCATATTACTACTGCTGTTTATAGCCCTTGGAAGTATTGTACAGTTGCAAGAAAAAGTATGTGAACTCCTTGGGATTACGTGGAGTTTTGCATGAATTGGTCATAAAATGTGCTCTGAACTTCATCTAAGTTACAACAATAGAAAAACACAGTCTGCTGAACATAATACTACACAAACATTAGATGTTGCCATGGTTTAATTGCACATAACATGTAAACATTCACAGTGCAGGGAGGAAAAAGTATGTGAACCCTTGGACTTAATAACTGGTTGACCCTCCTTTGGCAGCAATAATCTCAACCAAACGTTTCTTGTAGTTGCAGATCAGACCTGCACAATGATCTGGAGTAATTGTGGATCACTCCTCTTCACAAAACTGTTTCAGTGTAGCAATATTCTTGGGATGTCTGGTGTGAATCGCTCTCTTAAGGTCATGCCACAGCATTTCAATCGGGTTGACGTCAGGACTCTGACTGGGCCACTCCAGAGGGTGTATTCTGTGCTGTTGAAGCCATTTTTGTGTTGACTTACTTGTATGCTTTGGGTCATTGTCCTGTTGCATCACTCATCCCCTGCGGAGCTTCAGTTGGCAGACAGATGGTTGTACGTTTTCCTGCAAAATGTCTTGATAAACCCTGGAATTCATTTTCCCATCAATGACAACAATCCGTCCAGGCCCTGAGGCAGCAAAGCAGCCTCAAACCATGATGCTCCCTCCGCCATGTTTTACAGTGGGGATGAGGTTTTGATGTTGGTGTGCTGTGCCTTTTTTTCTCCACACATAGTATTGTGTGTTTTTCCCAAACAACTCAATTTTGGTTTCATCTGTCTACAGTATATTTTGCCAGTAGTGCTGTGGAACATCCAGGTGCTCTTTTGCAAACTTCAAACGTGCTGCAATATTTTTTTGGGGACAGCAATGGCTTCCTCCGTGGTGTCCTCCCATGTACTCCATTCTTGTTTAATGTTTTCCTTATTGTAGATGTGTCAACAAAAATGTTAGCATGTACCAGAGATTTCTATAGGTCTTTAACTGACACTCTAGGATTCTTTTTTACCTCATGAAGCATTCTGCACTGTGCTCTTGCAGTCATTTTTACAGGACGACCACACCTAGGGATAATAGCAAGAGTGCTAAACTTTCTCCATTTATAGACAGTCTGTCTTACCGTGGACACATGAATATCAAGGCTTTTGGAGATACTTTTGTAACCCTTTCCAGATTCATGCAAGTCAACAATTCTTGACCGTAGGTCTTCTGAGAGCTCTTTTCTGCAAGGCATGGTTCACATCAGACAGTGCTTCTTGAAACCAGTAAACCCACAACAGGTGTGTGTTTTTAAAGGGCAGAACAGCTGTCAGCAACACATCCAATATCATCACACTGATTGGAGTCAAGGTTGGTTCACTCCTGGCTCCAATTAGCTCTTGGAGACGACATTAGGCTAGGGGCTCACATACTTTTTCATCCCTGCACTGTGAATGTTTACATGTTATGTGCAATTAAACCATGGCAACATCTAATGTTTGTGTAGTATTATTTTCAGCAGACTGTGTTTGTCTATTGTTGTGACTTAGATGAAGTTCACAGCACATTTTATGACCAATTCATGCAAAACTCCATGTAATCCCAAGGGGTTCACATACTTTTTCTTGCAACTGTACGACATGCTGTCGAACCATCAGGGGTGTCAAACTCACGTTGTCATTAGAGCGTCACACGATGTATTGGGACTTTTTTCCCCTTCACTAAACCAGGTGTGGACATGGGCATGGCCAGCATGGGCTGCAGCATTATGGCATCTGACCCACGGGCTGCGGGTTTGACAGCCCTGTCTTAGATTCTTCCCTAGTGAATATTGAACTAAATCTGGCAACTATCATCCTTCATTTCATCTACCTTCCATTATTTTCTCTACCATCACATTTTTTATTTGCAGATATTGCTAACATTATTTCTAGAAATTAGTCATATTTATAGCATGCTCAAGAACTAGGTGTTGTACCAGAGCAAAAAAAGTTTACTCACTGAGGTACTATATCAACAAATCATGGCTGCAGAATTGCAAATAACATGGAACGCTTTCCTTCTTCCAATTCAGTTTCAGGTGTTTAGCCCTTAATGCAGAGAGGAGGAACTTGTTTGTGTATGCATCCTTAGTTGAATCAATAACAACAATATGACCATTGTATTCTTACATATTCCCATGTACACTCTAGCAAAACTAATACCATAATACTTGCTAAAGTATTATAGAATCAGATTGTAATCCATTTAATTTCATACAGAGGGAGAAAAACAAATGTGTTGTCGAAAGGAACACCCTTTAAAAATAAATTAAGTCATTAGTTTGTAATATCTGGCTATTGCAAAATATTCTGATTCTTTCTAAATGCTAACACTTACTGTGCTTATCATTTGTTGATATTTAAAACTGTTAAACCACTCTTCCAAACATGCTGCTCAAGAAAATAAATAATGCACCAAAGGCTATAATTTTGAGAGGTAACATCTTGCTTTCTATTTCATTGTTTCCAAGCCACTTTCAAAAATTATGTAGTGTGCATGGTGAAAACAAAACTTTGAGCCAAATAAAAACCAAGTTTTTTATTGTTTGAATTTTTTTTATCTTCACACAATGTTTAAAGAAACAGATAAATCAATAATTCTAGAAGCTATCCTTGCTAGATTTAAGGTTATATTTTCAATTAAACATTTTATGGAAAAATGCAATAGTGATCTTAACAATTTTCAAGCGCTAGTGTGCCTGGTTTGTCTTAATCAGTGAATATGGTTCAGAGGTGGTATTCAGCAGGTTCTGACCAGTTGTGGAGAAACTGTAGCAGAATTTTTTAGTAGTTCAGAGAACCAGTAAATACCAACGCTGACTTTTTTCTGCCTCCCAAGTCCCAGCTGATCGGGAAAAAATGGGGATTTTGCAGTAACCTTCCCCTCGAGTGGGGAGGAAATGGAGATGTTACAGTATTCTTCCCCTTCCATGGCCACCAAGCCACGCAATGCTACCAAGCACGCCCACAGAACCAGTAGTATGTTTTAATCCCACCACTGATATGATTATCAATGGAAGCTGTCCAAAAAGCATTCTGAAGCCTAATTACTGATCAGGCCTTCATTTCTCAAATTTATCTGGCTTGTTCTCATATCCCAATACACACACAATTTTTCTGGATGCAAAAAAAAAAAAAAAAAAAGGAATCTGACCACATCAAATATTTCATAAATTTAACACTGTTTAGGACAGAGAAATTATGAAGAACAGAAAGGAAATGGCATTTAGCACTGGATTTCAGTTCTTTTAGTCTCAGTGCTGAACTCGTAGAAGAAAACAGCAGTTTCATTAGCAAATATGGGAACAAACAAGAAGATATAAAGTCTTTTTTAGTGACTAAGAAGGAGGTTCTTGAGTTCTGAAAGGTTGAAGAATTTATTCAAAGGCTTGAATTCAAATTTTCCATTTACCATCACTGCAGGATTAATTAAACTTGAAGTATTTATTGAACAATTAATAGTTTTTGCTGATATAGTCCAAATCCTCTTCCTCATTTTTATCCTATACATTTATATATCGTTGTCTGAATTTCTGAATGGAACTAAGATGGCAATAAAAATATATCATTAATTTTTAAAAAATGAATTTTCCCTATTATAGAAGGCTCATTTCAGCTAACTTTTTTGCTAGTGAAAAAAAGGGGGGTCACTTTTCTGTCCAAAGTTCCCACCAGTCATTTTGTCCATATCCTTCTACACACATATGCTCTAAAATAATTAAGAGAATGGGATAATCACCAGTGAAAACAAACATTCCACAGTGCAGTTGTCAATTGTAAATACAGATTCCTGGTGTACTCTAATGATCCATCATTAATCCATTACAGTTAATTGGGTGTTGCTCATATTTCTGCACATATATTCTCAGAGGCCCGATAGTCTCAATTATAAAGCAATCCTGGTTTTAGCAGTTTGACGTTTTCTCACAGCAGTTGCAGACAAAGAACCATTTTCTTGTGTAGTTCATCAATTAGGTGCTCCTTAAGAAACCCATCATCTGATGGAGCCATCCATTGGGACACTTTAAAGCCGACTCGCCAAAGAGGGGGAGCACCTCTGCATTCAGCAATGTAGGGATACATCCAGAAGTCATTGGCACCTACTCAATTAACCATCTAGCCGCAGTCCATTTTTCTTGCAAAAGGACAGGCAACAGGAATAGGGTGAGCAGGGAGATAGCATGCTGATGAATAACCGGAGACAGGCGCAGATAGACAGCTATGACAGAAGAGATGCCAAACCAGAATCAGACAAGGAGGAGCTGACCTGCTGATCAATCTTGGAAACCCTCATATCCAACTACAGTCCTGCTTCTCAGAAGAATGCCAGAAGAAACATGAGCACCACGTTAATGATGATGAGAAAAAGCAGAATGACAAACACCACCACACGTTGTGTGTCCGGGTTCATATTGCACCGGAGGAATGTGTGAAGAGCACTCCATTGGTGCCTGCTCTGTTTAGATCCCTTCGCCATGCTGACAAGAGCCCTGGCTCTAGAAAAACAGTATTTTAGCAGCTTAGCAGCACTGTCTCTGGAAAGAAAGCCAAGGAAGGGGGGGTGCAAACAATGGAGTCATTCTGCAGCTTTCAGAAAGCAAAACTTAATCAATTTCCTGCAACCATCATTATTATCAACTTTCAAGCATAATGCATGCACATGCTGGAACGGTGTTCTTCCCTTTCCAAGAAATTCTTATCTTTGTTTTATCTCAGCAAATCATCAGCTTTTCATTTTATCTTCCAGAAAAGAGCAGCCTCATTGCATTAGCTGAGTGAAGCTCCTGTAGCAGGAAGCCTCTGTGTGCTGAAACTCAGCAGTGAGACTGGCTTCCCAAAGAGCTTGTCAGCTATTTGCTAAGCACTGTAGCTAGGATACAGGCAATCCTTAGCAACTAGAGAAAGGATGGGCATGAGGCTTCCAGGAGAGCTGCAGAAATGGATATGACGAATCATCCTCACAATATAGCTGCGCGCGCGCACACACACACACACACACACACACACACACAAACACAATATACATAAATTATGTAGATAGCTGGAAATATATTGCAGCTAAAACAATGAAAACCTTTTGGTACCTTAACATAGAATTAATTAAATTTCTATACCACTTGTCTCACTAATACAGCAACTCCAGACAATTTACAATATAATAAAAAGTTTTTAAATGTTAAAAAACAATTAAAATTATAAAAATTGAGTAGAGAAATAAGTTAAAAAAAAAACCAAATATGATGGGCAGCCTTGAGGTGAGAATCTTCTCTAACCTGTCAGCCACCTCCAACATACGTAGGCTCCTATGGGGCCCCATGCCCAACAGCAGAATTCAAGTTTTTAGGCTCTTCCAGAAAGCCATGGGTATGGGAAGATCTCACCTCCAAAGGGCAAATATTCCAGAAGGCAGGGCCACAGCAGAAAATGCCCTTGCCCTGGATCCTGCAAGTTAAAATTCTTTGACCAATGGGATCTGAAGTAGCTCTTTCCACTGGAATGAATGAGATGGCTGAAGTCCCTCAGGGTGAGATGGTTCCTCTGATACCCTGAACCAATGCCAGAAAGGATATTAAAAGTAAAGTCCAATACCATGAATTGTACCTGGAAGCAAACTAGCATCCATTGTCACATATGCTACCTGAAAGGCTTCCAAAACAGTCTACACAGCTGCATTCTGTACCATAATATGGAATTATGGTATGAATACCCATGAATTACACTTCATCCATTGATTACAATTAGATCTATCTAATTAAATGGATCATAGTCTTCAAGAGTTTAACATTACTAAAAAGAAGATTGTGAAATTTAGAAGATAATTTATGTAAGTAGTCAGGAAATATTTTTTTCTTACAGAAAATATTTCCTTCTTACAAATTTTCTTTAGAAATTGCCTGATGAAGTTCAGAATTTATGCACAATTAAAATATTTTGAGAAATAATTAATCACAATAACATCAAAAACATGGCAGAAGAAAAATGTATTAGTTATGCTAGTTTCAGAGAGAATAAATATACCTGGTCCATCCATTCACAATGATCCTGGCAAGGAACATTTATTTATTTTGGTCAACAAAACCGTTTCTCTCAGGTGACTCTATTCAGTACTACAGAATGATATAGTTTCATCTAGGTAATAATACATAACAAATAATAATACAATATTTGCATTGTTCAGGAAAAACAATAGAGACAGGAGTGCATCAAATTTGAACTGTGATATTTAGCTACTGTTGTATGCTAACACAAGCTTCTGTATATTTTACCTTAGTACTTTCCTGTGTTACTTGCCAACTTGCAAGTAACATTTGTTGTATTGTAATGTAGTTTGTAATATACTATTCACAGATGAAACAGATCATAATCATGTATATTAAAATTTTACTTACATGTTCCCTCTCACAGTTTACTCTCTTGAACACAGCTGTGAGCACATGCATGTGTTTTCATACTTTTTAAAGAATAAAAAGTAAAATCATGAGTCCAGAATTTAAGAATATTCAATTCAAACATCAGTCTTGCTTTGAAATTATAAGAAAAAGGTTGACATCTTGCCACTACCAATTAAATTGGAGGACTGGTTCCTCCTTTGCCAAAAGCATCCACCAACCCACAAACATTTAGGTACGTTCCTTATTTGTGATTTACAGTACAACATCTTCATAGCATTACCAAGCCACTGTTGAAGTGATTTAAAGCCTTTCCACCTTATTGTGGTTTGGCCATCATGATTTAATAACTCTAGAAGACACTATAAAATGCTGGTGTGGAAAGAATCTTATCTTTCTCTCATATGAAGCATTTAAAAAAATGACACCAACAAATCTTTAACTCTTCTGGAGACCAAGATAAGGCAAAATGTGTTATTCTGTCTATTCAGTTTATAAGAAACTAATCCTTATTTCCTTTAGCCAAGGAATGAAGTATAGTAATGGTTGGCATGTCAATAGTTTGGAAAAGGTCCTTTCTAATATATACTATATTTTTCTACCAGCAAATATTTTTTTAAAGATTTCCCTAATATGACATTATGGTATCTTTTTTTAGAACAATTACAAAGTACAATAGTTGTGTAGGTATGATTAACAATGCATCCAAGTAGAAACAGCAATGATATATGTTTATATTTTTCACTTAATTCTTTTTATTTTTTTTGGAGTTTCTACAATTTTGTCCTGCCAACACATGGAAATAGCCCCTCATTAACAAAATGCATGGGTATCAAGTAAAAAAGTATAAGTTATGCCAGTCAAGCAAAATTATCTTCCGTAGGCAATATATAAAGCTTCCAATTATTCCTCATTATCTTTCCTTCTAGGCTTCTTAGTATCTTGATTCTTTTCTGGACACCCTCTAGTTCACCAATATTCTTCCTAAAATGCAGTGCGCTAGATGCACATTGTAGAGAGGGAAAATTGCTATCTTACCTGACATTATATTTTTGCTGAAGCAGCATAGAATTGCATTTCTTTTTTAAAAACTGCATCACATTGTATTTTGCATTTGTTCCTGTTGGAATTCAACTCAGCTTATCAAGATCATTATGAATCATACCATTACCTAAAGAAGTTACTAATTTTCTAACCTTGTGTCATCAACAAATTTGCTATTTTTCCCATCTTTAATCCAAGACATTTATTGAACAGTATGGGGCATTAGAACACAACCCAGAACTGAAACATTACACACTTTCAGCTTTTCATGGAGTTATTGGCATATACTTACTTGGTGTAATTGTTTAAACAGTTCTTCTGATTTATGATAAAATATTTCCCAATTTGTTCTACTAGAATCTCATGGGAGTTTTATCAAGTGCTTAAAAAAATCAGTGTACACTATGTCCACAGCATTTTTATAGTTTATTAAACCAATCACTCTGTCAAGAAAAGAATTCAAATTCATTTGGAATGTCTTGTTCTTGAGAAATGGATACTATGCACTGCTTTCACAAACTGACTGTTTAATCTTCCCAAAAGTTTGTGAAACTAATTAATTGGCAGTTATTCAGGTTGCACAGAAACAATCTTTTCACTTCTACTTTCCTCTGTCTTTACATCCATCTCATGATTCTTCAAAGATCAGACAAAGGATTTCCAAGATGACGTCTGCAGGCTTCCTCAAGTTTCTCAAATATAATTACTTTAGTTTTGAAGACAAACTCATTCATGCAAGCTGCAGTAGATGCTCTAATTGCCACTCCCTCTTTTGACAATTGTTTTGCTTAAGTTGATTTAAGCAAAAGTTGTTTTGAACAAAGTTCCTTTTGGGGAAGAAAAGGCAATGTAGGAATTCAAGAATTATATCTTCTGCCAATCTCCTACTATTATTATCATATCATGTACTCTTAGCAGGACCCCAGCCTTTCCTCTTTTTTTTACCACTGATGCAGGGGAAATCATCATTTTTATACTTTTAGCTTTCCTTGAAAGCCTATATTTCCTTTTATGCTTCAGGATTTTTTCCCTTTATTATAAACTACTTGGTGGTATATATTTTCCTTTTAACTCATAGCTAAGTTAAAAGTTCCCTCTGCAAACACAACAGTTTCCTGTTCTTATTGCCATGAACTTCCAGGATCATTTCTGAGAAGTGGCCAATCCTCCTGTACTCTCATTAATCTGAGATTACCATGGGACCCCACCTAGTATTTCTCAAAGCTTGATGAAATTGACTCTTCTGAAAACTAATGTGCATCCTTAATTTTTTTTAAATGGACACCTGTTTCTATACATTTTAAAATGCTAAACACATGCCTGTTTATATTGACAAATACAATTTGTGATGCAGAGCTGAAAACCTTCTTTGTCATTTGGGGCGTGGTCCATCTTCAAGTAAAATTTGTTTAAGATATACAGGTTTTTGAAAGATATTTCATTGTCAGTAAAAGTAAAACCCACTGACCTTCAGCAACTCTTTCTTTTAGTAAATAATCATAAGATCATGCTACAAGGTTCACGCTAGGATGGGTTCACTTTCTGTTTTAATAAAAGGTGAGAAAATTCAGAGAGACTTCCCACCTCTTCATAAAAGGAGTCATTGGTGAGAAATCAATCTTAAATGAGACAGCAAGTGTTACCATGTCAGAAAAGAAATATTTGAAAGTTGACAATGTGATAGAAAGGTCACTGGGTATAAATCAGACTCCAAATAATTACTTTTCTGAAATGTGTTGCATTGTCACTGACATCCAAAAGCAGTGGTGGGATTCAAATAATTTAATAACAGGTTCTGTGGGCATGGCTAGGTGGGCGTGGCTAGCCTCATGGTGCCACAAGGGCCAGATTAATTCTATGGCTTCTGCAGGCCATAGTTTGAGGATCCCTGCTAAGACACCAGCCAAGGCATGTGAGGCCAATAAGGGCGAGGCAGGGTAGGGCCAGCCAGCAATTTAACAACTCGTTCGGCCGAAGTGGTGCCAGTTGAATCCCACTACTGAGTACAGTATGTTAACAGAAAAAGGGGATACAAAACCTTTGGTATTAGAGATCTACCACCCCACCCCTGGCCATTGGCCTCCAAACCTTTCAAGCAGTTTTTTTTTTCTTTAATAGAAGAAATATTAGTTTATTATATTAATTTTATTCAAAATTCATATTTGTCCTTTCAATAACAATAATAGGATGGATAATAACCTCAAGTCTATTTAGATTATATTTAAATACCACTCAACCTATACCGTATAGGGGTGAATTTATTTCATTTTAGGCATCAAGAGCCATGACAGCTTAAAAATGAAAGAAAAACCTGAAGAGTTGAAAATTGCAGTAATAAAGATAGAAAAATTAAGCTGCAATTACATGACATTTGAAATTATTTATGGTGGATTTAAGAGCAAATAGCAAGTTTTGAGATGCTCTTGTTGGCAGGCTGCTGAGAGTGTTCAGTCTCTCATTTAGTTTTGCTCTTCAGGTGGGGAAAAGAGTAGAATAGAAGTGAAGGGACAACAGACTTTCCAGATTTGTCACACCAAGGCCTAAGGTACAATGCCAATTTTGGTGTGGTGTTGCAAGGGTTAAAAAAAATACCACAATAGCAAAGATACTTGAACCATTTCTTAATTTTAAAAAATACAACTATAAAGTTCATTGTACCATGAAACTAAAAAGATATTCATAATCACTAAAGCCCTGGATTTCATTTTTAGGACATAAAGACACAATTCAATTTAAACATTATTTAATTTACAATATAGGATAAAAATAAAATATGCCATACTGCATTGTAAATAGGCCAATACTTCTTCAGACTCCACTGCAAAGTGCAATCTAAGGTTGGTCATTGAATCAATTCCATTTTGAATTGAAGGTATTAGTCCATGCCTGATATAACCACTCTCTACATGTAATATACTTTTAGTAAAAGCTCTGTGATAGATGGGTTGACTCATTATCTCAACATGGAGAAATTAGCAGGAACATGGGAAGAAGATGGACGAAAGCTGAAGTGTCAGGTCAAATGTTTCTTTTTTTTACTTTCATCTTCATATTGAAGATTTTTTTTATAAAATACCAAGACTTGTATGATAAGCTTATCATGTGCTGCTGGTAACTGAGTGGTGGATATAGAAGTAGTTCCAAGGTGAAGATAGACAGTACTCACCTGCTAATTATTTAGATGACCTGTCAAAGTTGTTCTGTGACCATTGGCAGGAAAAGGGATATTTATTGTTTTATTGTGGTTTTAATGTTGTAAACTGCTTTGAGACGCTGTTAAAATTATTATTATTCCTTAATAATGCATAATGAGGAGCAAAACAAGGCAGTCTCTACAATTTTTAAAATTTAAAATCATCAGGTCCAATGGTGAAAATCAGACTGCAGAGAAATAAATAAGATTTGTTTACTCTCTCTCTACCAGCAATACCAGAATTATGTCTTTCATTATCTTTGGAAGAATAAATAAATAAATACGATATCAGATAAATTCTACTGCAGCACTGTAGTCAAGAAATGGAAGGAAGCCAGTATTGAAAATTTTAGACATTTGATATTTCATATTAGTAGGGTAGAAACCATTTAATAGGAATAATTCATGAGTACATTAGACAATATGCAAGGTATTTAAAAAGATGTCATTTTTCTCAAGCTTGGAAACATTTTATTAAGTTTGCTAAAAGTTCAAACTGAATTAAGAGACCTTTGTATCAAAAATGATGAGGATTTTGCAAGCAAAAGAAAAATGATTATTTTGAAGTGAAGAAATGTCACGAATCAACATTTATTTTGGCAATGATATATGATTTCTAAATTAATTGTGTGATGTTTCTGAATACAATGCTTTTATTCTAATCCAGGGCTTTCAAACGCATGTCGTCATGGCAGCATCACATGACATATCAGGATTCCCCCCCTTCGCTAAACCAGGAGGGGGCAGAGCCAGCACGTGATGCATCTAGTCCGCGAGCTGTGAGTTTGACACCCCTGTTCATTGTTAATAGTGTGATTTTTTATACACCATATTTTTCAGAATATAAGACTACCTTTTTTCCTCAAAAAGGAGGCTGAAAATATGGGTGTGTCTTATACATCGAATACAGTATTTTTTGCCTCCCGAAGCCCCGCCCCATTTACCAAAATGGCCGTGCATACTCTTATGGATGCTTTTAGGGAGCTCCTGGGGGCTGGGGAGGGAAGAAATGAGCAAAAAATGAGCCTTTTTTACCCCCCCGGCCCCCAGGAGCATTCTGTAAGCCTCGATAAGGCTATGCATGTACTTTTTTTTTTTTTACAAAAAACGGGCACATTTTTGTGAAAAACGGGCCATTTTTTGTTCATTTTGATCCCTCCCTAGGAGCACTCTGCAAGCCTCCCCAAAGTTATTCATGCTTTGGGGGGGGGCATTTTTGAGAGATTTGCAGAGTGCAAAAACTTTTTTTTTCCGTTTTGAAAAGCTCTTTAACTGATTGATGAGAATTACAAGGTTTTAGGTTTTATAGGTTTTATTGACATTTGTAGGCCGCCCTTTTCCCTGAGGGGACTCAGGGCGGCTCACAGAAAACCAAGGGAGGGGGAATACAACATTAAGACGACAACATATAATAAAATCAACACCATACATTCAATATTCGGGCGGGGTAACGGTCCTTATCCCCAGGCCTGACGGGCGAGCCAGTTCTTCAAGGCTGTGCGGAAGGCTTGGACGGTGGAGAGGGTACGAATCTCCACGGGGAGCTCGTTCCAAAGGGTCGGGGCGACTGCTGAAAAGGCCCTCCTCCTTGTAGTTGCCAGCCGACACTGGCTGGCCGATGGAATGCGGAGGAGGCCCAGTCTATGCGATCTTATAGGTCGTAGGGAGGTAATCGGCAGAAGGCGGTCTCTCAAGTATCCAGATCCACTGCCATGTAGGGCTTTATGGGTGAGTAAAAGCACCTTGAAGCGCATCCGGAGATCGACAGGTAGCCAGCGCAGCTCGCGGAGGATAGGTGTTATGCGGGTGAATCGGGGTGCACCCGCGATCACTCGCGCGGCCGCGTTCTGCACTAACTGAAGTCGCCGGATGTTCCTCAAGGGCAGCCCCATGTAGAGCACATTGCAGTATTCCAGCCTAGAGAGCACAAGGGCCCGAGTGACTGTTGTGAGTGCCTCCCGGTTCAGGTAGGGTCGCAACTGGCGCACCAGGCGTACCTGGGCGAATGCCCCCCTGGTCACAGCCGCTAAATGGTGGTCGAATGACAGCTGTGGATCCAGGAGGACTCCCAGATTGCGAACCCTCTCTGAGGGGTATAAAATTTGACCCCCCAGCCTGAGTGTTGGAATGTTGGCCAAATCTTTGGGAGGGAAACACAACAGCCACTCGGTCTTTTCTGGGTTGAGCACAAGCTTGTTAATCCTCATCCAGTCCATAACGGCCTCAAGACCCCGGCCCATCACGTCAACCGCTTCATTGATTTGGCACGGGGCGGACAGATACAATTGAGTATCGTCCGCATATTGATGGTATCTAATCCCGTGCCTGCGGATGATCTCTCCCAGCGGTTTCATGTAGATGTTGAATAGCAGGGGGGATAAGACCGAACCCTGCGGCACCCCATAATTTAGGGGCCTTGGGGACGATCTCTGCCCTCCCACTAACACCGACTGCGACCTGTCCGAGAGGTAGGAGGAGAACCACCGTAGCACGGTGCCTCCCACTCCCACCTCCCGCAGTCTTCGCAGAAGGATACCATGGTCGATGGTATCGAAAGCCGCTGAGAGGTCAAGGAGGACCAGGATGGAGGGATGTCCTTCATCTCTGGCTCTCCAAAGATCATCCATCAATGCGACCAAAGCGGTTTCTGTGCTGTAACCGGGTCTGAAGCCAGACTGGAAGGGGTCTAGATAGTTTGCTTCCTCCAAGGACCGTTGGAGCTGAAAGGCCACCACCTTCTCAACAACCTTCCCCAGAAAGGGGAGGTTGGAGACCGGGCGATAGCTGTTAAGAACAGCTGGATCCAAGGATGGTTTCTTCAGGAGGGGTCTCACCACCGCCTCTTTCAATGAGGCGGGGAAGTTCCCCTCCCGAAGGGAGGCGGTTACAACCGCCTGGATCCAGCCTCGTGTCACCTCACTGCAGTTAGCAACCAGCCATGAGGGACACGGATCCAGAACACAGGTGGAGGAACTTACAGCTCTCATGGCCTTGTCCACATCCCCGGGGATAACGTCCTGAAACTCAACCCAGAGCTGTTCTACTTGGTCCCCCTGTGCCTCGGCTGGAACTGCGGGTGTGGAGTCCAAGTCCGACCGAAACCGAGCAATTTTGTCCGCTAAGAATTGGGCATATTCTTCCGCTCTGCCCTGCAGGGGTTCCCCCGTCTCCCTTTTGTTTAATAGGGAGCGGGTTATCCTGAACAGGGCGGCTGGACGGGACTCAGCGGATGCAACCAGGGAGGCTATGTGTGATCTTTTAGCTGTCCTAAGTGCCCTAGTATATTCCCTGGTGCAGGTGGTTACCATTGCTCGGTTCGATTCGGACTTATCGGACCTCCAATGGTGCTCTAGGCATCTCCTCCGGCGCTTCATTTCCCGGAGCTCCTCGGTGAACCAAGGAGGCCTCCGGGATCCGCCGCCTCGGAGGGGCCGCAGTGGCGCAATCCGGTCGAGGGCCTCTGATGCTGCCGAGTGCCACGCAGCAGCCAGAGTCTCCACCGGACTGTGGGCGAAAATGTCAGGAATAACCCCAAGCTCTGTCTGGAACCTTGATGGCTCCATAAGACGCCTGGGGCGGAACCACCTGGTCGGTTCCTCCTCCCTACAGTGGGGGTTTGGCCTCCGGAAGTCGAGCCTCAGCAGGCAATGGTCTGACCACGACAGGGGTATGATGTCACTCCCCCTCAGACCAAGATCATAAATCCACTGCTCCGAGAGAAATACAAGGTCAAGCATGTGTCCCGCTGTATGGGTTGGGCCTCGAATTACTTGGGTCAAGCCCATGGCTGTCATGGAAGCCATGAACTCCCTCGTCCCATCAGAGTTTTCACCGAGCGATGGCAGATTAAAGTCCCCCAGGACCATCAGCCTAGGGAACTCAATCGCCAGCTCGGCTACCGACTCGAGGAGCGAGGGGAGGGCTGCTGCAACGCTGTTGGGAGGCAGGTACGTTAGCAGCAAACCCACTTGACCCTTGAGGTCCAACTTTAGCAGCAAAGACTCACACCCGACAATCTCCGGAGCAGGGACCCTGCGAGGAACTAACGACTCCCGGATAACAGCGGCCACACCCCCACCCCTTCCCTGGGCTCTCGGCTGATGCAGCACCTGAAATCCCTCTGGGCACAGCTCTACAAGGGGGACTCCTCCCTCTGGGCCCAGCCAGGTTTCAGTAATACATGCCAGGTCTGCCCTCTCGTCTATAATTAAGTCCCGGACGAGAGGAGCTTTATGAACAACAGACCTGGCATTTAGCGACAACAGCCTGAGGCCAGGGTCCTGACTACTCACGCCATCTGGTCTTGGAGTGGGACTCCCAGGGCCGGAAGGAGGGATCTCTGTAATGTAGCGAACCCTCCTTCCCCGGTAATGGCCTGCCCTGAAGTCCCCGCCGTATCTGCCCCTCCCTGTTACGACCGCAATACCCCGACCCTCTCCCGTGTCTCTAGTCCCCCCAACCACCCCTCCAGCCCCCGCAACTCCCGGCAGGTCCTCCGAATCACACATACTCATACACTCCCCCAAACAGTCCCCACGTAATCGTTAAAAACACAAAAATATACAACAATATAATCATAAAAAGTGGGACATTCATTCATCTCATACATACCTCATGCATAGCCCGTACAAAGAGAGAAAAAAAAGAAGAAAGTAAAGAAAGAATAAAGGTTAAAATAGTTGCGCAATTAATTAAAAGTTTTTAGGTGCGAGTTCGGTTCGTTACTGTCAACTGTCCATCTGTTGCCCAGACCAAAGTGTCCTTCTGGGAATAGAAACCAGTAGTGATGATGGTAATAGTCAGGGCTAAGACAAACAGGATCACAAGCCCTAGGTCTATGGGTGAGGAAAATCTGGTAGGCGAAGTCCCAAGCGGCAGGGAACCAATGTTGGTAAAATAGGCAGCGTTGATAGAGAGAGTAGTGTTGGTAACCAAGGCAGAGTTGGTAAAAGAGACAGTGCTGGAACAGGGGTCTATATTGCTGGAAGAAATAGTAACAGTACCAGCAGCGGTATTGATAAAAGGGGACAGCATTGGTGAGGGAAGTAATGTTGTTAAAAACAATGGTGTCGCTGTAAAGCCGAGTTAAGTATGGAGGGGAGGGGCATCCGGAAAAGGCTCCAGCCACGGCATGTCCAGTCAGCCGCCCGCTTTGCCTAAGCCGGACAAAGCCCCCGTTCGTATTTCCCAGCTCCAACCAATGATGATAAATCCTCAGCCCAGCCAAAGTCACCATAAAAACCCCCAGTTCTCTGAGCTGTCCGCCACTCTGTCCACCGAGTTGTTCTCCAGGCTTCAGAGCTTGTAAAGATGAAAATAGGGAAGGGGTCAAAGAACCCCTCCGTTGTTGAAGCCGCCGCGGTACGCCCTTACTTGTCTCCGCTCCCAGTGCCACCATGGAGCTGCTGCGCTTATCGCCTGGGATGCCCAGCCACCGCTGGGGCCGCCGGAGCCACCATAAAACGCTCTTCGTCGCCCCCTCCTCCACCATGACCATGCGGCCGCCGCGCCCGCCGCGGCCGCCGCGCCCGCCAGCAGGGACGCCCAGCCGCGTTGGAGAATTTAAAATCCCGGCTCGGCCGAAGGCGTCGGTTTTCCTCAGCTCGTGGCTCGTACAGGTCCTCCGAGTTTCTGGCATCCCGGAGGACCCTGGTGAGGGCGGTGAGAGGCTAATTCCACGGGCTCCTAGAGCTTTTTTCGCCAGGTCTTCTGCGACGAAGGAGCCCTGGCCGCCATTCCAATTCTCGCACATGCGCACAAGTGCTGTGCCAGCAAAAACAAAGTCCCAGATGCTGCAGATTGTCAGCTATTTCCTTCTCCAGCACATGGATAAATACACCTGGAAACATCTCTACCTACCTACCTACTCTCTCTCTCTCTCCTTACTTATCTACTGTATTTCTCTCCCTCTCTCTCTATTTCTCTCTCTCTATCTACCTCTACCTACCTACCTACCTACCTACACTCTCTCTCGCTACCTACCTACCTACTGTATTTCTCTCTCTCTCTCTATTTCTCTCTCTCTCTATCCCTTTATCTACCTACCTACTTATCTAACTACTCTCTCTCTCTTTCCTTACCTACCTACTGTATTTCTCTCTCTTTCTCTCCCTCTCTGTCCCTCTATCTACCTATCTACTTTTTTTTAATAATTTGCTTCTTCAAAACCTTGCTGTGTCTTATACTCCGATGTGTCTTATACTCCAAAAATATGGTATTATCTATAATAACACAAATATTATTATTTTAGTAGCTTAGCTTAATATTTTGATACTATTTATTTGGAGAACCAATATGGTGTAGTGGTTAAAGCATCAGGCTAGAAACCAGAAGACTGAGATCTAGTCCTGCCTTAGGCACAAAATTAGCTAGATGACCTTGGGCCGAACTCTCTTAGCTGTCATGAGCAAAAAGCCAAAACAAAAACAAACCCAACTAGACTCAAAGCTGTCTGTTTGTTTGCCTGTGTGTGTCTATATTTCTTTAACAATTTAGTAGGTTAAGTTTTCTCTAGAACATACGTCCTATTTTACTTTATCTTGATTTGTATAATCTTGTACTAAAAATTATTTTACCTATGCAACTCTGTAAGTTTTTTAAAAATTGAAATATTATGAGATATATACGTAACCAGACAGCAAATGAAAGTCTTCTGTGAAGTCAACATGCTAAAAAAAAAGCATTAAAAAGCAAAACCTGGGAGATGTGTTTGTAGTAACTAACCTCATCACTGGACAATCTACATGATTATTAAAAAGCAAAACACATTAATCCTGCTAGTTCTTCAAAGTAATAAACACCCTTCATTAGAAGTAGAGCAGCAGTTAAGGTTTTATTTGTACAAAATCCTTTGTTACAAACTAATTTTTGATCTTAAAATAACTGCATTTGTCTGAGTGATTATATATAGTTTCACAGCATACTTTCAATACACCAACTGCTCAGCACAGACTAGGTTTTCACAGTACAGCTGCCTTGGTAAGTTTATGCAGAAGGCAAGCACTGTCTTTGTATACCAAAGGTTTTTGAATGAATGTAAGAAAGAAATAATTTTCCATTGTGTACTTATTTTACTGAGTCAACTGGGCAGCCTCTATTTTTTTTTAAAAAAAAAATTATTTCCAAGCTGCTCAGAAAGACAAAATGATAGGCTACGGGCTATAAATCAATTTCCCAGAACTACTGAAGGCTGTCAATATTTCAAAATGTTCATGATAAAACAACCACCGTATGCCTGATACAATTGCCTCACAAGAACTAGCAATGCAAAAATTTGATTTCAAAAAGATAGGCCAGAAGGTATGCTGGCCCCACCTATTCAAAGTGACCTGGGAGGCAAAAAAAGGCATTTTCATGAACACCAGGTGCAGAATTGCACCTTACCCTCCTTACTGACACATCCCTCACTGCTAGGACAATGTCAGAATTCTTTCTTCGATGAATTCTATCAAATAGAATTAGATGGCATGTTTTAGCCACTATTGGAAACCAAGCCAAGGCCTCTGGGTTTTTGGCTTTAGCACAATATATGCATTCAGCCACTGTGTTTTATAAACCATGGATCATGTTAGGACTAAATGTAAACTAGGTAACTATGGCTTGTTCAAAAAAAAATTCACAACTTGCAAGACTCATAAATCTCATATTTACAAATGCTCAGAAAATCAGAGAAATATAGCTTGCACTCATAAAATCTCTAGGTAATGTCACAAGAATTTCTATTTTCCTTTTATATGAAGCAAGAATGACTTAATGCATCAGCTGTGTATAAGATTCCCCAGTCATTTTCTGAATGTACAACTTAGATTCATTCTAAGGGATAGCTAAGCACCTTAGCACCTTTTTTGAAATAAATCTTGCATCAGAAAATATCAAAGTGTTTAGAACTCTCTACCACGCATCTACTGGATTGCATCAAACTCACTATAGACTAGTAAATTAATTCAAAACAGGCCATTAATTGGAGATGATGATCATGATCATGAAACAATCATTTTAGATCAGAAAAATGCTAAGTTTACCAATTGATTCATATTATCTTAAAAACTGACTTTCCTCCACTCACCAATCCAGAAATAAGGTCATAAGCTGAGACTTTCTTTTCAAACTCCTGCCAGAAAGATGAGTCAGATAGAACACAAAATGTCCTTTTTTGAAAAGTTATCTGTTACCTACTTTACATGGCAGCAATTTGTCTCCTAGGGGTCTTTCACTCCAACCCTCCGAAAAGTTAAAAACAGATCAAATCAAAAATTGTTCATGTTACTTCCACCAATCATGAGATACGTTCCTGCAGTTCTTCAGAATATAAGAAAGCTAAATGTGGCCCTTGACTCCTTTGAACTTAACTTGTTGATCTAAATGGATGATACTTCATTATTTAAAGGACTGCTTTATAATTGTTGACATGTGCCCACTTGCAGGTTTAGACAATTATTGCTTTAGCAATGTGGAACGCTTCTCTCCCGGGAAGTGTTTTAAGCATTGTTACTAAGTATTTTCTTTTTGAAGTGTTAATGATATGGATGTTTAAATCTGCTTTCAATTTCATAAGGATATTGGTCTATACTTTTAAGCTGCAATTTTAAGTCCTGCCATGAGAAGAGATAAGTGTGTTTTTAGAAAAATGCACTTAACATTAAATGTGTTTTATTTGCCTTAATTACTAAAAGCTGCAGTACCTCATTAATAGCAAGTTGTTCTCCTCCACCACCTGGGTGGCCATAACGATGACTTGAACTTCGGAATTCTTCATATAAATCCTCTTCACTCCCAATGTCATCACTGGTTTTCTCTAATGATCCATCAGCAATTACTAAAATGACAAATACAAATATATACATTTGTTTAAGAATGTTGGCTAAATCAGGATGGAAGTAATGTGATTAATATGTTGAAGTCATGAATATAAAAACTATAAATAATCAATCTATACGTTTTTAAAGTTTAATTTAAAAAACAAAGCTATAATTTTAGGGCTATGAAATGCTTTAGATTTGAAGGAAAAATGTTGCAAAGCATGTGCTCTATCACAGTAGAATCCCAGGAAGAGACACCTTTATCTTCAGGAGTTGCAGAATCCAGCATGTTTCCCTGTCAATAATTTATAAACAGATCTAACAGAAATATTTTACAGAGGTCTGGTGAGGAAAGTGCATCAGCTACTACTCCTTGGAAAAAGGATAAAAATTTGGAATCTATCTACCATAGCATGCATTTTCTCATAATACATTAATTTCTTCTAAGGGTTCTTCAGCAACATTTCACCCCATCCCACATATAACAGCTTCAAACCAGACATAATTATACTCCCATCTGCCAATCTCAAAATGCAGAGAATGTACAACATCCTGAACAATCAGTGATAATCTCTTCTCCCTCCCCGCCCCACCAATGATAGAATACAAAGACCTATTTCTGACTGGAAAAATATCCTATTATAAAATAAATTGCAACTGAACTTCTCCTTTGTCTATATTTCAGCATACAGTAAGTGTCGGTGTGCAATCAGGTGATTTGTGAAGAAAAATATTAAGAAGTTGTTATGATTGAAAACTACATGGAGAATGGTCAGTCTCAGCTCAGTGAAACAAAAACATTGACATCCTTTGCTGTCATTTCTCTGTTGAAGTGGTTCCCATACTTGGCAACTTTAAGACTTGTGGACTTCAACTCCCAGAATTCTCCAGCCAGCAGAGCTCTGCTGGCTGGAGAATTCTGGGAGTTGAAGTCCACAAGTCTTAAAGTTGCCAAGTTTGGAAACCACTGCTCTGTTGCATTAATTATAACTACCTCATGCCCCCCCCCCCAAAAATAGTAAAGATGGAAATTTAAGTTCATAAGTAATTTAAAACCAGGCTTTCCCAAATAATTGTGACCAACACTATATGTTTCTAGGCAGCTGAATGATAGTGGTAGGAGACAACTAAGTTTTAAACCATCTATTGAAGCTACAAATTCAACAGGATGCTAATCTCTTCAGGATAGCTTGAATCTTGGAGCCAAAAGTAGAATGAGACAGAAGCTCCTGCCAATTGGAAAACAGATTGCCTATACAGTATGTGTAGACACAGAAATTCAAAGAAAAAGATAAAGTTTTCTGTTATTTTAATACACAGAATAGAATAAGAAAACAAATCATTTTCTAAAATAATTGACATTGTGAGTGTTATCAGGTGCAGAGAAGATTCCAAAGTGGGGCAAAGCATTAGCACAAAGTACCCAAAGCGGTTAGTCCATTAGCTGGCCTTAAAAGAAGTTGCAATCTACTAAACCCATGGACAGTAACAGTACATGACCTTAAAAGACTCCTTTTTTGAGTATTAAGATGTTACAGCTGAGAAAGAGTAAGAAACAGTTGCTCAGCCCTGCCCTATTATAGATAGACAGGAGACCACACATTTCTCTTCTTTTTCCATTCTTGCCTCAGTGAAAACTTTTGTTGCATCCCAATTCAGTCACAGAAGCATCATAGAGTACTGAAAGATACGTCCATTTGAAATAGTAGGAAAGACACTGCTAGTTAATATGGGCAACCAATGAACCTGAAAAAGTAATAGTATAACTAAGAAAAAAAAACTTTGTGGTTTCTGTTATAAGAAGAAACAAATATTTCCTGTATATACATTGAACTCCACCCCCCACCCCACCCCCCATTTGTCTACTCATTCTTGATTCCTGGAATCCTTTTGGGTCTAGATATCTCATTCTTTGGTTTGTCTTAATGCCTTTCATTTATTTATGACAACACAGGCTTTCAAATGTTTTAAACACCAACCACAGTGATGTACAAAGCAACATCCAAATAAAAATTGTAGCATGAAAATGATACTGAGATGGATCAGAAGCTGTGTAGAAACAACAGAAACTTTGTGCAAAGATCAACAGCACAATGGAAGTCACAATTGCTGATCTATGGTGATAGATTGGGAGAGGTTAATCTCAGTAGATTAATTTTTCACAACCACTGTTACCATTGCATTGACGATGTAAAAAAGATGTGGAGATTCTAGAAAGAGTGCAGAGAAGAGCAACAAAGATGATTAGGGGACTGGAGGCTAAAACATATGAGGAATGGTTGCAGGAACTGGGTATGTCTAGTTTAATGAAAAGAAGGATTAGGAGAGACATGATAACAGTGTTCTAATATCTCAGGGGTTGCCACAAAGAAGAGGGAGTCAAACTATTCTCCTGACAGTTAGAACAATTAATCCGTGGAACAGCTTGCCTCCAGAAGTTGTGAATGCCCCAACATTGAAAGTCTTTAAGAAGATGTTGGATAGCCATTTGTCTGAAATGGTATAGGGTTTCCTGCCTAGGCAAGGGTTGGACTAGAAGACCTCCAAGGTCCCTTCCAACTCTGCTATTGTATTGTATTGTATTATTCCTTCCACATCAATACTGAATAAGTCAAGCTTCCTTTATTATTCCTCCAACATCAATACTGAACAAGTCAAGCTTCCTTTACATGAATGATCTGATGGTGTACAGAAAAAAAATCAACTGAAATAGAATCACTGCTCAACACTGTACTATACAATCAAGATAGGGAAATGAAATTTGGATTTGACAAATATTCTACCCTCACCATCAACAAGGGGAAAATAGTGAAAATAGTGAAAACTAAAGGAATCAAAATGCCCTATAGCAATAACATCAAGGGTCTGAATGAAGAAGATAACTACAAATATGTGGGCATTCTTCACATTTACAACATCAAGCACACTGAAGTCAACAAGAAGATTAGAAATGAATACATTGTGTGAAAAAGATGTTAAAAGTCCAAATTCACTGGTGGAAATACAATCAATGCAATTAACATATGGGCCTTCCAGTCATTAAATACATAGGTGGAATTATGGACTGTACTCAAGCATAATTAAAAGTCCTGGATATGAAACCTAGAAAAATACTGACAATGAATCATGCCTTTCATCCCAGAGCAACACTGTACTTATCAAATATATGACCAACCATAATAAAAATATACTGTCCAACTCTCTTGTCCAACAACAGTGGCGAAATTACAATTGTTATGACGTTTTAAAAAAAGACAAAAAGCACAAAAGTACAATTGCAAAGATAACAAACTCAGAGGGGAAAAAAAGGAGCATTAATTGTCCAATTTGTAAGAAGTGAAGTTGATTACACATGCCTGCCCTGCACTATTATTAGTGCAGGCCTCCACACATACCTGCACTACTACTAGTTCCATTGCCATGCCACTATGTCATCAGAGTCAATCATGATGCAATAGAGTTTCCTGCTTGAGCAAGGGATTGGTGTTATTGACCAAATGTACAGAATAACCATCTGTATTGCAGCATTATCCTATATACAACTCATCACCATCAAAAGCAATAACCACAAATGGTTGTATTCTAAACATTTCAATGGCATTCGCAAATCACTTCTGAACTCTTCCAAGAAAACTGCAGGGACTTATCCAGGCAACTGCAAGGAGTCAATCCTGACTTAGGCTCAAATACATGTGTGTGTGTGCACGCGCGCGCACGCACACACACACACACACACACACGGAAAAAGAATCATGCAGGGCTGTAGAATTAGCAATGTCATCCTTGCACCTCCTGAACATGAGTAGATTGTTACTTGTCTGAATAACACCTGAAGAGGGTTTCTTTATATAAACATGTATGTGCAAAAGTATATCAGTTTTATAGCTGTGTGCAGCTATATGCATGGATCATGCATATATCATTTTTGTCCATTGCATGCATGTTGCAATAATGAAAGTTTGTTTGGTGTTTTGTACACACATATACAGAGTATAGTATGTGTATACATACTGTAAAACATATGAATAGTATTGATCACGGCACATGAAACTGTATCAGGTTTGGCTCTGTCCACTAATCCACTAAGCAATTTTTTCTAGCTCAGTGATTTCTGTATGTTTAACACCATTTTGTCACTTCTTTGCACCCCCAGCTCTGATGGAGAAAAAGTCATTCTAACAAGGTCAGTTACTAAGCCAAGCTATTGAAGCTTTTGAAAAAATAAACGGTTCATGTGGGAGTAATGTCTTCTTAGATCAAAGAATTTCCCTGTGAACTGTTCCCTTTTCCACAGCATGGAATTTTATTGTTTCATCAAATGTTTCATTATTTTTTTCTTCAAAGCGCTGTCTCTTCCTGTTCCATTACTGAGCTCTATAATTTTCAGCTTGACAACAAATCTCTCCTGCCATTTTTACAGCTTTCTCTCCCTCCCTCTCTTTTGTTGCTGTTCTTGCCCCCCTCTGTTGGTGTATGAATTATACTGAGATGGAAAAAAAAGTTATAGTATGTGCTAAAATCTATTCCATCTATCCTAAGCCATCTTGCAACCCAATGTGTTTTTGTTAAGGACATATTTGTTTTCTTGGCTTAACTCCTGTTTAGGGGTCAGATCCTTCAGTGTTCTAACAATCCTACAAAACGTTATTTTACTCTGGATTAGCTGTTCAAGCTTAGTTAAAGAAAGCTGCAGTGGCAGATTTCAGCTAACTTTGTGCTGCTTGCAGCAATTGCAAAACAGCTGCTCAAATACTAAAAGAAAGAGAAAGAAGTAAAAGGAAAAGATTTTCCTTGCAGTAATAGGAACAAGGAAGGAAGGAAGGAAGGAAGGAAGGGGAAGGGGAAGGGAGGGGAGGGAGGGGGGAAGGAAGGAAGGAAGGAAGGAAGGAAGGAAGGAAGGAAGGGGAAGGGGAAGGGAGGGAGGGAGGGGGGAAGGAAGGAAGGAAGGAAGGAAGGAAGGAAGGACAAGAGACAAAGACATTTTATGCTCTAAAATGGAGGCAGGAAAAAAGCCATTGCATTCTAATCACTTTTTTATACAATTTATATCCCACCTTCCTGTCAAAGACATTTAAGATGGATCCAATTTTTTAAAAAGCATAAAACAATTATGTCATTAAAGTTGCTAAAGCCACTATTAAAATTAAAGTAGAAAGTAATGGCAAAATGTTTAAATCTTCTCCTAAGCAGAAATCCAAAAGGTTCTTTACCTAGCTTTGAATCAACACCCACTCCCATGCTTAAAAAATAATCGGTTTCTGAAAATGACAATATTTTTAAGACAGCCTATCCTGCTTATCTTAATGCTAAGATAGCTTTACATCAAAACAGGTAATTCCCCTGATAATCACATATTAAACAATTTAGAACTGTAATGCTACAATTGTGTCCAGGGAATAAATGGCAATCAGTGCAAGGTTTTGAGATGACCATCATACACCCCAGTATTTGGGATAATCAGAAACCTAACTAGTACTTCTTGTATCAGCTGAAGATTTTGGTTATGTCTTAAAGGTGGCCACACAGAGAACTCACTGTAGTACACTATTTGGAATGTAACTGAAGCATCTTTAACTGTTAACAGGTTTAAGGCTTTTGGAATAGTTGCAGTACCTGTACTAGAAATATTTGTGCAAATGTATTTCTTGCCATTTATATCCTTGGGAGTCCAGAAACAGCTGGAGGTAAAGGAATACTTTCAGACTGCAGATACAATTTCCCCAAAGAGTGACTTCAATCAAATGGACTTAAGCAGAAACACTGACATAAAGAAAGTGGCAATCCAAGATAAGTAATGTGTTTAAGTGGTAACAACCAGGCTACTTATAATTTACATCCATGGATTTTGGAGAAATTTGTGGTTGTTACTTTAATGATCCTTTCTATATAATGTTGTAAGTTGCTCAGAATCACCTTGCAGCAAAATGGACAGCAAACAAATTTAATAATAAAATAAAATAAAAATATCTGAGAAATCATTGTGGATGAGCATAGTCCCAGAAGAATGGAAAAGACTAAATACAGTTTCTATCTTCAAAGGGAAAAAATCTGGGTAAATTCAGGCAAGTCAACTTGTCATCAGTACGACTAAAACAGTGGAACAAAATGTAATAATTATGTGCTTATTTAGAAACCAATGCCCTGCTTAATAGGAACTAGCATTGTTTATCAATAATGTCAAACCAAATTAACACAATCTTCTTTTTTATATGGTGACTAGTTCATATGACACAGTGTACACTGGCTTCAGCAAAGCTTCAACAAAGTCTTAATAATAGTAAGATTCATGAGCATTTTGAATCTGCCAGTTCCTTCAGAACCCTGGGGTGTAATCTGTCTGGTCCTGGTGATTTGAACTCGTCTAGGATAGACAGGTGCTCACTTACCATTTTCTTCCCTATTTCAATTTGTGTTTCTAATCTGATTTTTGTGGTGCTGTTTTTGATAGGTTGGATTGTTTTAACCCTTTGTGTAAAGACAGATGCAAAAAATGAGTTAAATAGTTCTGCTTTCTCCCTGTTGCTTGTCACTTTCGTGCCACTTTCTCCTAGCAATGGACCAATTGTTTCCTTAACCCTTTTCTTGTTTTTAACATGTTGGAAGAAGTTTTTTTATTTTTTACTTTTGTGGCAAGCCTTTCTTCATTGTGAGCCTTAGCTTTCCTTACTTCATCTTTACAGGCTCGGGCTATTTGCTGATATTCTGCCTTAGTTATGTCCCCCCCCCCTTTCCACTTTTTATACTTATCTTTTTTGTCTTTCAATTTGTCAGAGAGTTCTTTATGCAGCCATGCTGTTTTCTTTTGGGAGCTGTTATTTTTATTCTTCATTGGTATTGTGCTAGACTGAGCTTTTGTAATCTCATTTTTCAAAATTTCCCAAGCTTCTTGAGTTGTTTTCCCCTTGAGGATTCTCATCCATGGAATTCTTCCCAAGCTCTCTCTAAGTTTATTGAAATTAGCTCTCTTAAAATCCAAGACTCTAGTTTGACTTTGTTCTACTACTTGTGTTTGCATAATGTTGAATTCCAATATTGCATGGTCACTTGCCCCCAGGGTTCCTATGGCTTCAACACCTTCTATCATTTCCTCTCTGTTAGTGAGAATTAAGTCTAATATGGCTGATCCCCTTGTTCCCTTCTCTACTTTTTGGGAAACAAAGTTGTCTGCTAGGTTCGTTAGGAACCTGTTGGATCTTCCACTTGGGATTCATCCCACCAAGTTTCTGTAATGGCAACAATATCGTATCTGCCCTCATTTACTTGAATTTCTAATTCACCCTGTTTATTCCTCATACTCTGTGCATTGGTGTATAGACATTTGAGTCCATTTTGATTGACCCTGAATTTACTGTCTACCTAACCTGTGTTATGCCTGACTGCCCCTATTTTCTTGCCACTTGCATGATTTGTGCACATGGTATGGCACTCACTATTAAATGCTTGGTTTTGTTTGATCAGTAAGAAAAATTAAATGCATGAATATGGGATGGCTGGACTCATTCTGGGCAGCAATAGATACACAGGGTGATGACACTGCGATACGTGCACATACATGGGCAATGTGATAAAACTGCCAAACAAGCAAACACAATCCAGGTTCGTGTCAACAGAAGTATATAGCATCAAGATCAAGTTAATTCAGTTTATTTCTATACTGCTTTGGTATTGAGTATATTTATCCTCCAGAAGATAAGATTGTGGAGAGTCATGATAGCCGTTTTCAAGTATCTACAGAGATGTTATGAAGAGGGTGGAGTAGAACTGTTCAGAATTGTTACAAAAGGGGTAGAGGATAAATAATGGATGTAAATCACAGGGAAGCAGATATAATGAATCACTTCCTATTCAACAGTGGAATAGGCTACATCAATTGATAGTGGACTCTCCTTGACTGGAAATATTTAAGTAGATGGATGACCATTTATTGAAAATGTTATAGCAATGGATTTCTTCCATAAGCAGGAGGCTAAACTAGATTGATCTTGCAGGTCTTACATTCTATGATTCTAAGAACAGGGAGACTATTTTTCAGCATATTAACTGAAAATGGAACACTATTGAATTGCTTTCTTTTCTCGGTTTCTTCCCAGTGGCTACTGTAATGCAAAGAAAGTTCAGGTTTAATTATCATGATAAAACTGTTCTGATGATAATCATAACAGATTGCTCCCAAGGATCTACTGGACCTAAATACAGGCATTATTCATTCTATTTCTGTTTTACACTGTATGAGTAAGTCAACATAGTTGATGTTGGAGAAGAAATCTATGTAATTTCACAGTTTCATCGGGAATACATTAGTTTCTGTGGGAGTTTCTGTGACTTGATCTTCCTAGAGATACATGGAAGAAAAGCCCTCAACACAGAAACCAGAAAAAGGTAATAATGATCCGAGTCTCATATAAATTCTCCAGGGTCACTCTTATAAATGTCAATGTACCTGATCAATTGCTTTGTTATGCATGTCTAAACATGTAAAATTAGAAAGATCAAAGGTCCAGAATTATCAGCCTAAAAGGCAAATAGCAACTAAAGGGGGAGGCCATTTGTAGCAGGGACCAGATTTAGCTTCCTCTGTACTTTAGCTGTTTATCCTCCTAGACTATATTAGACATAGCTATATACACACAATTAGGTTGGATGGTGATTTCTAGGCCTTTTTTTTCTTTCACAAACCCATAATGTCCTTTTTCTCTGAGCTGACTATATGCATTAACTAAGGAGGCTTCTTCTTAGAGATATTTGGATACTGAGAACTATCTGTTACACCATATCTCTATCAGGGATGAGAAATAATTTCATCATAGAATAAAACTTACTAAGAGAAAATAAATATTGATGGTTTGCATTTACTAAACACTATGTTGAATGACTAGGTTAAATGGGACTAGGTTGAATGGGACATGGTGGCTCAGTGGCTAAGACGTGAGCTTGTTGACCAGAAAGGTTGGCTGTTTGCGGTTCGAATTCCTAGCACCGTGTAACAGAGTGAGCTCCCGTTACTTATCCCCGCTTCTGCCAACCTAGCAGTTCGAAAGCACGTAAAAATGCAAGTAGAAAAATAGGAAACACCTTTGGTGGGAAAGTAACAGCATTCCATGTTCCTTCGGTGTTTAGTCATGCCGGCCACATGACCACGGAGACATCTTCGGACAGCGCTGGCTCTTCAGTTCTGAAACGGAGATGAGCATCGCCCCCTAGAGTTGTGAATGACTAGCACATATGTGTGAAGGGAACCTTTACCTTTTACTTTTACCTTTAGGTTGAATGAATAAAGT
Organism: Thamnophis sirtalis; assembly: GCF_051295495.1. Lineage (NCBI taxonomy): Eukaryota > Metazoa > Chordata > Lepidosauria > Squamata > Natricidae > Thamnophis > Thamnophis sirtalis. Next base: position 43,226,705 of record NW_028261391.1, read on the forward strand.
CTGGCTAGCATTTGTTTTTGCTCAGAAAAGGAATACTCTTGTAATCTGAATAAGAGAAGTTCACCTGTTGTATGTTTAATAACCTCCATAGCATTGTCCCATCTCAGCTAGTGTCCTACTGATATCACTAGTCACATTCACATTCATGTATATTCAAGTTCTCCCGTACTTTGGTTGTCTGTACACAAACTCTCCTAAGTGTTTTAAAAGCATTTCTTCCCGATCTTTTTTATTCTACAGTTTATTTAGTATGGAGGTAAATGCTTTATGATTACCAACATACATGCTAACAAAAATGCAATGAGAACATGTATGTCTTTATAACAAATTGACATTTTAAGAGTTCAGGGCTGTGCAAACAATATCTACGGGGAACTGGGAAGTATTTGCACCTATATCATTGTTTACCAGCCAAGGTGGCCGGTGGTTAAATGCAGCACTGCAGGCTACTGCTAGATCAGCAGGTCAGCGGTTCAAATCTCACCGGCTCAGGGTTGACTCAGCCTTCCATCCTTCCGAGGTGGGTAAAATGAGGACACAGATTGTTGGGGGCAATATGCTGACTCTCTGTAAACCGCTTAGAGAGGCCTGAAAGGCCTATGAAGCGGTATATAAGTCTACTGCTATTGCTATTGCTATTGCTACCAACACAAGTTGGGGGAAGGAAAAAGAAGAAGCTGAGACATAGGATGTGAAAGCCCAACATGTGTCCTATCAGTTTATGAAGGAAAAAATATTATTAGTATTTATATTATGATAGCAGAGGTCTCTAGAATAAGCAACAGGATGTAGTACAGACTTCACATTGTATTCACAATGTTCATTGGAATAAATAGCATTAAAAAAAATCACATGAAATGGGATACTTGTAATGAAAACAAGACAGCAAAGAAGTAAAGATTTAAGACTTACGATCTGTCTACTTCCTTTGCCCAGCAGGGTTTTCTATCATTAAGAAAAATAAAATTTAAGGCTTTTTCCTTCATTATTTTCACACTGTCTGATTCTCTTTTCTGCAGAAACATTGATGGCAATTATCAAAGTGTACGAGAGTTACAACATAATTCTTTACTTGTTATACTTCATTTAAAAAAATAAAATCACAGCTATTTAGAACAACAAGTATTGCTTTAGGCTACAGCTCTTAGCCAACTGCAATTTGTTAGCCTATGTATTTTTGAATATTGTAAATTTTCATCAGTATTTATTTTTCATTTGGATGCATATGACCATTACATTTCTCAAAACAATTCTGGGTAGCAGTGTGTGTGTGTGTGTGTGTGTGTGTGTGTGTGTGTGTGTGTGTGTGTGTGTTTGTGTAAAAACCCTTATATGTGTATATAATCATTGAAGTATATAACCTACAATCCAATAAATAGCAGCTGAGAATTTTTAAAAAAACACAAAACGATATCAAACCAACAGAAGTTCCCTAAATAGCATGTAGTAATTTCTTTTTTTTTAAGCTAACTTTTTGAGGACATTATTTTAGTGGTCACACTGCACAAGTTCTCAAACAGATCCATGTGAAACAGTGAAGGAGAAGAAGCACAATTGTGTTTTTTCAAAGATTGTACTTGCAAAATCCTAATAATGCAAAATAGTGATAGTTTGAAAAGACGTAGTGCTTTTCGACTTTATGTACAATAAAAGTAAAATAACTCAAAATCAATGAAATGACAGAACTGAACACGAAAAGAACAGCTGACCAGGGTAAGAAGGAAAAAACATGTTTGGGGAAAAATATTAACAGGAAACTTGTTCATTCCACAGAACTTTTTATAAATAAGCCCTGCACTCCTCATATGAAATAGGAACATAAACAAAATCGAAGGATATGAAAGCCTTTTTTATAGAATGTTGATCATAGTGGCACCATTCACAGACAACTATATTAGTAAACCAGTTTCCCATAACTGGATACTTTTCAGATGGGCTGAAATTAGAATTCAGATTTCGGCAACAGCCGCATACTACAAAACACTACAGCACACAGTTGCCTTGACAGCATGTTGAAAGAGCCACCACTACCATCAAAAAGTGAAACTACTCTATTTCTTCCCTTCAGTGTACCTATGTTTATTTTTGGGTTTGATTTCTTTACACATATCTTTGAATAGCATTAATAATCCAAGAAGTGTGTCACTTTTACTCATCTATCAAAAGCCCAATCATCTCCTGGGCAAAGATGCTGTCAGTTCTTATTGTGTTGAAGCTAGTGACACCAAGAGAAAATGCTAGCTGCTGTTTTTGTTTATTAAAGTTCAGAAGTTCCTAAGGGGAAGTAAACAGCAATGTCTTCATTCTCAGAGCATAAAGGTCCTTAAAATAACCCTTAATACCCAAAGGAAACCCAGTGTATTTTCTATTCCCTTTTGCTCCAATTCCACTTGAATGGAGACATAAGCAAATTTACCGCCAAACATTTTTCATCCTAAAATACTTTTTTAAATAGTATAATACATTTTTAATAATAATAATTCATAACACCCCAGACTTAACCATGGTCAATAGGAAAGACAAAAAAGGTAGCGAACCTGGAGAAAGCAAAATAAAAGAAAAAGAACTGGAAAAAATACAAAGACCTGAAAACAGAAGTAGGAAGTTTTAAAAAAAGGAAATACAATGGCAACAATGATACAGTAGGTGCCTTGGGTGAAATCGCAAAACATGTGCAGCATCACTTGTACACTACTGGAATTGACAAAATCACCATCAGTCAATTGCAAATGGCAGCTTTACTTGGAACAAGACAGGTACAGACTCCAACAAATAGTTAAGACTGGAGGAAAAACAACTGCAACCAGCCTGCCTTCCATAGAAGACTTGAATATTACACAGGTTAGAAGGAGGGCTGACAAAATATCTACAGACTCCCCACATCCTGGACACAAACTGTTTCAACTCTTCTCCTCAGGGCACCAATATAGGACATTGTATGCCAAAACAGGAACAGTTTTTTGTTTGTTTGTTTGTTTGTTTAAGTTTATTTATAGGCCGCCCTTTTCCCTGAGGGGACTCAGGGCGGCTTACAACTTATATAGGAAGGGGAAACATACAATGACATATAGGACAATACATAATTAAAAGAATAGAGCAACATTCATCATTCGGGTGGGGATGGATTATAATCTTTAACCCCAGGCCTGACGGGATAGCCAGGTCTTGAGGGCTGTGCGGAAGGTCTGGAGGGTGGTGAGGGTACGAATCTCCACGGGGAGATCGTTCCAAAAGGTCGGAGCTGCTACTGAAAAGGCTCTCCTCCGCGTAGTTGCCAGTCGATACTGACTGGCAGATGGAACTCGGAGGAGGCCCAATCTATGCGATCTAATGGGTCGCGAGGAGGTAATTGGCAGTTTTTTCTCCTCGTGCCATTACTCTGCTGAACACCTAATTCTCACAGTACTATTTTATGTCTAAGTATATTTACCCATGTTTTTGGCTGTAGTATTATCATTCTCATCTTCTTTACTAACCCTTCTTATTGGTATTATTATTATTAGTTTTTGTTTTGTATGTACACTGAGAGCTCCACACCAGATTCTATTCTATTCCATCCTATCCTATCCTATCCTATCCTATCCTATTCTATCCTATCCTATTCTATTTCATCCTATTCCTGTCCTATCCTAAACAGCTTACATCCTGAGATGATACCTTTAACACCATCAAACAACATCTGTCCTATCTCAGGTCATTGGGAAGGACTCAATAGGTGGATAAAATTGCCAAATCTAGTCTAAACATCCGGCTGACTATGCAACAAACCATAATAACGGTCATTGTTAACCAACTTCTGTACTACAAGCCAGGTAGCACGATCTTCACACTGGCATCAAACCAATGACGTGAAATATTAGTAAAACTAGCTCATGTATTACTGTAAGACTGATGAAAAGTATCCACATTAGACCATTTGCAGCAGAAAACATAACCTTAAAACAGTGTTTCTCAACCTTGGCAACTTGAAGATGTCTGGACCTCAACGCTGGCTGGGGAATTCTGGGAGTTGAAGTCCAGACATCTTCAAGTTGCCAAGGTTGAGAAACACTGCCTTAAAAAGTAAAAATAGTAAAAAAGTAAAAAATATCTATTGTATGATATGATAAAAACAGTATTTTATGCCATATTAAACAGGTATCCTAAAGACTGTCTGTTTGTATAAGCAACTCTATTATGACAGCTAGTGAACTGCCCTGTCTTAGATTGGCTGAAACTTGACAAAAGCCTTGCTATTCAAATGGCTTTGGATATGTGACATAGAGAAATAGAGACCACACAACAAAAGGTTCCAAGCTGTCATGCATTCACATGGAGTGGGGGGGGGGTTCAAATATTTGTTTCTGATAATTGTAAATATCTGACAATTAGAAGGTGAAACTACAAAAAGAAAGAAATGAATATGTATATTCAAGAACACTAACTTGAAAATTCCTCAGGTTTTTTTAAAAAAATATCTGATTAGGTCATAACTGCTAAAATTAAGTCTGTTTGTCTAACAACCACCTGTCCATTATCAGATGGCCTGGGGAACCCAGAGTGGGATGGAGCCCATCAAGTGGCTCATTTGACTAGAGATGGTCTCAATGGTTGGGGGGGTAATTGGTTTTATTTTTTATCCTGGATTTCTACTGTTTGTAAGTCACCCAGTGTCACTGTGAGTGAGTGGATGGCCATATAAATCTTCCAAATAAATAAATAAATAAATAAATAGGAAGTGGTGGAAGATAGGTTTTTGTTAGGTTTTAGAGAGTACAATTGTGCAGAAAACAGCAGCACTTTCCCAGCTGATTTCTGTTGCTGTTATTAAAATTATAACATTAACAGATGGCATCAAAAGTCTCTCGTGTCGCATCTGTTTCCAGAAAAATAATGAATTTCTAAACAAAAACAAAAACAAACATAAGAGTCCTATACATGATGTTTAACTCTGTTTTCAGCAGTTGTCAACCCTAAGGGAATTCAGTTGTTCTGTCAAAACATCTCAAGTAAAATTTCAATCTATCATCATTTTACTTTAGGAGGGAGAGAACAGAAATTAAAACTGAGGCTTTAAAAGATAGTTGTTTTCATTTCAAACTGACTATCTACTGTATATGTTGAAAATACTGGAACATAAAGTGATTCTAAAATCTAAGTCTGAGCAATTTGCAGACTGATTTTTGAATTCATCTGAGAAGACATCTCTCTGCACTCATGGATGATCTGGCCTACAATTAAGTAGGTTACTCTCTGTTCCATATACTTTTGCATGGAAAAAGCACTACAAATGATGTCTCTGCAGATTCTCAGTCATCCAAGTCTATTTATGGGAGTTCTGCCTGGAATCCCCATGCCTGGAATACATAAAATGCTGGGACAGCAAAACTTTCTGTGATCTAATCCATAGATGCTCAAGGGGCAAAATAAAATTAATTTCTCCTTTAATATGTTCATCTTATGCCTAGAAATATAAGACATGATGCCACAGTATATTAAGGTATACTGATCATAAAATGCTTAAAAAGAAAAAGGGGCTTTGCTACTGGGTAATATGATATATCCTTTTTAAAGACTCTCATGGAAATTGTGGGGGAACGTTGATCTCTTCACCTCATATTGTAAGCAGTAACTTGCTATTATAACTTCTTTTCTTCCTCAGAGCCATAATTGTGCAAGGTCACTTCTACAAGAAAAGTATTAGATGAGAAAGATACAACTTGTCTTTTCTTGTGATATTCTATTAAAAAGCTCCAGGAACATTTTTTTACTAAATTATATCCATGCAGATAACATATTCTAAATAAAACGTATCTATTTGTCACCACTGACCTTAATCATCTGCCCAAATAGCTTTTCCTCCCGAAGTGTTTAAGAACAAAAAATATTAGTTGGTCTTATCCTTTGATTAGGCACAACTCTTATCACTACTTATCTGTCTCTATTAAATCCCTCACTAGTTCATCTTTTGGAAGGACTCCCATTTGCTTTTTTAAAATTGTGTAAATCTGCACCAGAATTGCCACACTTCATATTTTAGCCTTCCGCTTTCCATTTCTAAAGTAACCTGGTGTTCAGGTTCAACTCTCATTATCCCCAACTATCTGGAGGAAACTGGATTGCTAGAACACCGCTTTGGTGAGTAAGGCTGCAGATTTAACCACACTTATTCCTCACTGATCTAAAAGGCCTTTGTTATGATGAACATTAAGTTGAGAGGTCGTCTGAGCATTGTTGTTTTCTTGCAGATGTTTCATTATCCGAACTAGGTAACTTCATCAGCATTGCTGATGTTACCTGTAAGAAAACCATCCCACTCCGAGAGCACCAAAGACACCTCATTGCAATCCTAAAGTACAAATACAAAGTCCTAAAGTACAAATATTCTTCTTTATGGAAGATTAAGTTGTATTAGACAGAGTGGAATAAGCATCCACCATACAATACATTGCTGAATAAGAAGAACCTCTATAGTACATAAAACATAATTCACTGAACAATTAAGCAGCTGAAAGGAATTTCTTTTAACAAAGTGCACATAAAAAGTTCATTATCACATCTAAGAAATGGAATCTAAATGCCAGATGGGTGGGGGTGGGATGCAGAGTGATTTGTTTCAGGCAATGATTAAACACTGTGTGTCTTATATGTTCATGAAGGATATGAAGCTCCTGAAATGGAGGGATGTGGGGCTTTATTTTTAAAAAATCCACACAACATATTGATTAATAGTCATGAGACAGCTCACTTTCATTAAAATGCAGGTTCTTAAAGAGAAAGAACAGAAAGGCAGAAAATATTAGAACAGCAAGAATTACAATCTTGCTAAAAGACTGGCTTTTTTTCAGCAGCAGTTTTATAAAGCCTTTAGATTGGAGGAAAGAAAAGTTTCAGCTGGCAAAATTAATTGGAGCTAGCAAAACAAAAGGCATAACTAAATTGTACCTATGATAGATGCGTTTAAAAATCAGCAATAAGTTGACCTGGATTTATGAATAAAAAAACCTAAAATTTCTTTTGAGTTGAATCAACTCTTTGTGACTTTATGGACCATCCATTTTGTTTCCTTGGTAACAATAAGAAAGTGATTTGTCAGTATTTTCTGTAATCTTTTCTCCAATTTCTTAATCTACCCTACCAGATCCAACTTTGTTTCACTTTGGAGAATAACCAAAGTCACTTAGATATTGAAGCTAACATGACCTTGTATTCTGATATTAGAGGAAAAATAGCTGACCCATTTCATTACACTATGAAATGCTGGTCAACTAATCATAATCAGTATGAACTAAATGAAGTCAAATATAAATGTCCCCGGATAACGTTGCAGGATCCAGTCTGGGTCTTCCAAGCTTTGACACATTCTGGTGAGAGAAAGCAGTTCCCTGAGGATGAGCTCCACTACAAGTCCAAAAACTCGAAAGACTAAGCCTCTGGTCCCAGTGACCGTCCCAGATTGGATCCCGCATCAGTATGAAATGTTAACAAATTATGATGGACTACTGTTGTACACTGGAGAGGTTTGCTATATAAATGAAAAAGAAGAGCAGTTTAAAGCACGTTCTAATTCTCTAATTTAAATGATTTTCAGTGACCATGTGCTCCTGTTTCATGAACGCATATATTGCATTTTTATGTATAATGTAATTACTGATTTTATACAACCATGCATAAATACAGAGTGGATGATTAGGAGTCACTATATCATCCATTAATTTCCCTAATGTTTAATATGTATGCCAATTCTACATGTAATTTTACATACTTCACAGACTTTAAAGATAATATCTCGCAGGGGTCATAACTTAATAGAACCATATCCAATATTAGTCAGTAGGAATTATGTTCATGCAACTGAAATAGCTGCATTAAACTCACCAAATTTGCTCTATGTGGTCCTCTGCAGCTGATAAAGAGGGCTGCAGATACATACATGCATACTACAGTATTCCCTTTCAGGGTGAGCACATTAAACAACATACAAAAATTATCAATAAACAAATAAATTGGAGGCAGTAGGAAAAAGGAAAGGAAATCTAACACTGGTTTACATCAATACCATTATTCCAATTATTTCTGCTGTTGCAAAAATCATTCTTGATCATAGCTTGTCCATATAGGAATTCATATACTGCCTTTTATTCTTTAGTGGGTTTTTTTTTACTCTTTCTAATGATCTCATCAACTGCATCCAGAAACAACTTTTTTGGTTGGATAAACAAATTACATCTATTTTTCCAGTTACAAATATATTTTTCACAGCTTTTATTACTTTTCTTCAATTGTTTATGGACTCTAACATTTATGACACTCATTTAAAATCCAAATTTTACAAAAATATGGAGGTAGTCCTTAACTTACAACAGTTCATTCAATAATTTTTTGAACTTGCAATGGCACCAAAAAAGTGACTTATGACCGTTTTTACACTTATGACCATTGCAGCATCTCCATGGTTATGTGATAAAAATTCAGATCTTTTTAACTAACTCATATTTACGATGGTTGCAGTGTTATGGGGTTGAGTGATCACCTTATGTGACCTGATATGTTGAACCACTTGGCAAAAGGCAAGATCTTCACTCCTGACAAGCAAAGCAAATGGAAAAACAAGATTCAATTAACAGCCATGTTACTAACTTAACAACTGAAGTGATTCATTTAACAACTGCAGCAAGAAAGCTCATAAAATGGTGCAAAATTCACTTAACTGCCTCACTTAGCAACAGAAATTTTGAGCTCAATTGTAAGTCGAGGACTACATGTACTACAATTCCCATACAAATGTGCAATGTGAGAGCACTCCTAGACTCACAACCCGTGCTTGAGGAGCAAGTGGCAGACATGGCTAAGAGGGCCTATGTACAGCTTCATTGTATGCATGTTGCACCTGTTTCTGGATTGGCAGATCATGCTGACAGTCATTCATGTCTTAGTCACAACCAGATTAGACTACCACAACGTGCTCTACATAAGGCTGTCCTTGAAGAATATCTGGAAGCTTCATTTGATACATAATTCAGTAGCACAGATACTTATGTGCATTCCTAGAACAGTGCAAGTACACCTCTATGCCAGGGGTGTCAAACTTGTATCATCATGGTGGCGCCACGGGACGTATCCTGACTTTCGCTAAACCTGGCATGGGCATAGCCAGCATGTGACACATCCGACCCGCGGGCCGCAAGGTCAACAGCCCTGCTCTATACTATGAACTGCATTGTTTGCCAGTTTGCTTCCAGTTCAAGGTGGTGCTTTTGATCTTTAAAGCCCTTTACGGCATGGGACCAGGCTATCTGGGGGAACACCACACCCCAGCTCTATCAGCCTGCACCATTAGACCTGGCAGAGAAAACATACTGTCAGTCAGGGACCTGCATTTGGTCGGTTCCAGGAGATGTGCCTTCTCTGCTATGGCATCTGCTTTATGGAATATTCTCCTCCCTGAAAGTAAATTATCCCTTTTGATACTCCAGAAGGCCTTGAGGTTATATTATTATGCCTGGGGTTTCCAGACAACTGAAGACTACTTCAGATGTGCCATTGCTGATTCTCACTCTCTTTTTATATCTGTATTTTTTTATATTTACTTTTTAAAAGTTATTTATATTTTTTATATATTTTGTTCTTTTTTTATAATTAAATGTTTTATTCATTTTCATTTTCAATTTTGTACATTCACTTATATACTGGATATTTGCAATAATAATAATATAATAGTAAGTAAAAAAAACAAACCCCAACCTAAACACAACTCATAAACCCAACCTATCACTTTCATACACCCCTTCTTCTCCCCCTCCAACTTTCCTTTCTCCCTCCAACGATCACCCCTCCTACTTCCCTTTCCCCTCCTATCTTCCTTTCTCGCCTTCCTCACCCTCCTTCCCCTCTCATCCTCCTTACATTCCCCTCTTCCTCCCTCCTTACTTCTCCCTCTTCTTTTCCTCTACTTCTCACTATGGTGCATTTCTCTATTCCTTACACCAAAAAGAAAAAGGAAAGAAAAAAGCAATAAGAAAAAAAAAAGAGAAAAATAAAAAGAAAAGATAAGGAACAACAGTATACAAGTGTATTCTTCTTGTTCTATATATTGAAGCTATATCTCCACCCACCCACCCACCCCCAATGAACCCCCCTCCCTAACCCCCTCCGACTTCCCAGGTCACACACCCGGCACAGTTCAGTACCATTCACCTTCAAAATATCTTATTAACAATAATAATGAAAATAAAATAAAAAGAACACTCCGAAAAAGAAAACAAAAACAAAAAAGTAAATTTAAAAAAATTGAAAACTCTTTTGCATTATGCTCAGCCTCCCATCATTCTTAAAATTTAAACAGTGTGATTCATTCCATTTATATTTTGTCCTCGTCCCTTACTTCTTTGATATTTACCCCCATCTTCCTGTAGAATCTCCAGATAGCCTTTCTTAACCTTATATTCAAATATTAGTTTATACAAAAATCAATTTATCTTCATACTTTCGCTACTCATCTTCCTATCCTTCGTTTCACGTCTCCATTCCTCCCAAGCCCAAATTGCATAAGGTTAGGATCTCGCTCTTCTCTTTAAAATCCTGAGCTTTTTATATTATACTTCAAACATGTAAATTCGTAAAATATATGCCCAAAATTCATACCAGTTCGTTCAATCCCAAGATCCCTTCATCAATATCCCGCTCCACCTTCCTTTCTGCCCCACACTCCATTCATCCCAAACCGCAATTCAAATAAATCTTAGTCCCCGCTTTCCTCACAGAAAACACTTCATGCGCAGTTTGGATTGAAATTCAAATAAGTCTTGTAAAAGTCCCGTATCAGTACACAGCTTTACCATTTCATACCAAACAGAAATCCTAAAGTTTTAATCAGTCCAAAAGCTTAGAAAGTATTTTAAAGACGTCGCTGGGTCTATATTCTTTACTCTTCTGTCCTTCCGGAAAGAAAAGGCAACCCTCTGCCTTATAACCACGTGTCCCGCTGCTTTGAAAATATAACTGAATCCTCAGTTTCCGCTCTTCTGCCTCTCCAGTAGGGGGAGAACAACTCCCTCCTTCTTGTAGCCAAGTGACTTGCTGCTTGTCTTTCCTTCACCTTGTCCTTCCGCGTTTCCGAGTGAGTCAAGAAGCCCCGCCTTCAGAGTTTTATAATAAAAGTCCCGAGCTTCCGAAACAGAATTAATACGAAATCTTTGATTTTCAAATGTAACTGTGATTCCAACTGGAGCTTCCCATTTATACTTTATTTGACGATTTCTAAGTTCTTGGGTTAAAAAAGTATAACTTCTCCTTGCTTGCAGCATCTGAAGCGGGATATCTTTAAAGACGAACAAATCGTGGCCATCGATTCGGAGCCTGCTATTATAAAGCTTTTGTGAGATCGCATTTCTGGATTCTCTTGTGAAAAAATATATAATTATGTCTCTTGGAAGCTGTCGTTGCTCTGCTACATGCGAATTTTGGCGATAGATTTTTCGAATATTCCAATCAAAATTAAGTCCTGGGCCTCCCACCACTTGGCTGAAAGCTTCTACAAAAGTCTGTTTCAAATTTTCTCCTTTCTTTTCAGGCAGTCCTCTGACTCTTATTGCAAACGCCTTTGTATTATAATTTATCATTGTAAGTTGTGTTTGATTATTAATAATCTCTTGTTGTAAAGCTTGAATATTAGAAGTCAAATTAAAATTAGCCCTCTCCAAAGTTTCCAATTTCGTCTCCATTTCTTCAACATAATCTGTTAAAGTAGACGTGACTTCAAACATATTCGCATTTATCTGGGCAATTTTGGTATGTATTTTATCGCATAAATCCAACACAAATTCTTTAATTTCTTTTCTAAAGTCATTAATTATTTGAAAGAGAAGCTCCTGTGTCAAGAAATCTCCAGTAGATGGCGTAGGAGACAAAGGCAGCGATTTGGTAGCAAGTTCTTTAAGCACGAGGGGGGAGGATTTTTTTGCCTGTTTAGACCTGGGAGACATTATAGATAAAATCTGAGAATAGACAGATAAACAGTGTCTTCAGCTGGTCAGTTCTCAATAAATTATTTGTAGATTTTGCTCATTAATGAGTAGCGGTCTCCGGGGAAATAAAGCCTGTTAATTACGTCATCAATCACCAACACAGTAAAAACGCCATTTTGTATCCCAATTGCGCAGAGAAGTTCAAAGGAAAAACAAGGCTGGTGTTTAGATAGTTAAAAAAAAAACACATCACAGAAGTGCGACCCGCTCGTATTATCTTAAAAACAATTTATCATTGTCCTGAGTGCGGGAGTCGGCTGTCTAGGGCTGCAAAAAGGCAGCTGCGAAGAACTGGCTGGAGATAAGAGCTCAGTTACGCTGGATCCATTCTCTGTTCGCAGCCCAAAAAAAAAAAGAAGAGGGCTGTGAACTACGAATAAATCCTAACACCTGAGCTTCTGCCTGTCCCTTTCTGCCAGAAAGGGATGATATCTATTGATCTTAATTAGATATACAGACCAGAACTTTAAGAGGGGCTCCGTTGAGCTCCTCGGCGACAGGCTCCTCCCACAGGAAGTCAATATATTTTGTTCTTTTTATATGTGATTTTATCTGTTTGTTGTGCATGCAGCGCCCTCTCTGTGGGCACGTGAGCCGTTGTCCCAGTTCACCTCTGCCGTGCATGCGCACATGCCTCCCACTGGCCAGCTGGTCTTCGGGACTCTGCTGCACATGCGTGGGGGGCATGTGGGAGGCCATGTGTGCATGCACAGGGGCTGGGGGAGCATGCATGGTGGCTGCATGCACATTGCATTTTGGGGGTTCGGGCATGTGCGCACTTTGGGCACTCGGTCCAGAAAAGGTTAGCCATCACTGCTATATACATGTGATTAATAAAAAAATGATAAATAAAATGAATACATTGAATGCACAGTGTGTTCACCTAACTGCTTCTTTCCTCCAAATCATTCAGAAGTTCGTTTTTGGCTTTTAGAGGTCTAACATTTTGGCTAATAAACACATCATTCTTGAAACACAGAATTTACATCCTATTAAAATAATAAATGTTCAGTTTACCCTAAAATTGAATTGTTTTATCCAATAAAAATGTCAAGCATCTTTAGCAGCTGTTAAGAGCAATTGAGTATGAAAAACTTGTCTGAAAAGGAAAAGAATCTCAAAGATAATCCCAAGGAATGATGCTCCATGGCATATCTAACCCATACTATGAGATTGCAGGAAGAAACAAGAACAGGAACTATACCTGTAGATCAAACAGTTCAGGTGATTCAAGCCAATAATTTCATCTTGAAAGCCATATAAACTGCCATTTCCATGTTAATATGAGAAACAAGAAAGCTTCATTAAGAGATTAAATGCTAATTAGAATTTTCATGAACGGCTGCTTTCAATTTGGCATAACTAGGTGGTCTTCAACAATCCAGCAGTTATAAAATGAAACCTTGAAGATCAAGAAGACAAACTGGAAAGCATTTTGTTCATTAGCACTACAGTTATAAAAACACTCACCTAAAGCACACAATGTGTAAGCCTTTTACTTAATGAATCCCTGCTATTGAAATTTGTGCTCATGGTTTATAATTTAAGAAATTGGGTAATTATGGTTTATTCAGCCAGTCATGGATATGCAAAGTACTGATTCAAAGATCCACTACTTCCGTCACTGTAAAGGAATTTAAATAAATTATATGTCAGGTGACATTAGAGGGCCTTTTATCTCACCCAGTAACAAAAATGATTAAGGGATCATCATTTATTTGTTACCTTTTTTCCTATCTTATTTTCTTCCCTGTATAATTCAGAAATCTTATGCAAGGAGCTCTCTATATTGTGGAGAAATAGTCCTTGATCTACAACCATTAATAGTGGTCTTCACACTTGTGACTATCGCAGCATCCCCATAGTCATGTGATCAAAAAATTTGGGGAATTGACAATTGGCATGCATTTACAATAGTTATCGTGTCCCGGGGTCATGTGATCACTTTTTGCAACCTTTCCCAGTCAGCTTCTGACAAGCAAAGTCAATGGGGGTACCTGGATTTGCTTAATGACTACTTGATTCATTTAACAACTGTGGCAAAACAGGTCTGAAAATTAGGTGCAATTCATGTAACAACTGCCTTGCTTAGCAACAGAAATTCTGATTTCAGTTATGGTCACAAGTTGAGGACTTACCTGCATAGTGTGTAACACCACAAGTGATCTGTCCAGAAATACCTAGATAATTTAGATGAACATCTAGTGTAAATAAACAACTGCTGACCGGCAAAAATCTAGAAAGCCAGACCAGTCATATTCCATGGACAGCTACAATCCATTCCTTTAGCAGGGAAATCAACATAAGGGTAAAGCAAGAAAGGTAACTTTGAAGAAATAGTTTCCTATTATTAGTTTGCATCTAAATTTTTTTCCAGACCAACTTTTTTTTCCTGCTTATAACGTAGTAAGATTTTTTTTAGCAAATGGATGATATTTTGTAGATCACTATAACCATCAAAGATCATTACCCTGCATATTTAAATCCTTATTCCCATGTTGTGTTCCTGCACCATTTTTATTTTAATAGATCTTTAAAAATTAAAAGTCTGTTAATAAAAAATCAACCATGATGTGATTTTTCTATATTTAATTTGCCGCTAGAAAAGGAATGCAATGCTTCTTGGCTAGCAGCCAGGTCTGAAAATAATCAGGGCTGCTTCAGACAGAGCAGAAATTCTTTTTGCAATTATTTTTGCTCTTCACAAGTACATCTCATTTGCTCTAGTCCAAGAACAGTAATTTTGGATATGGACAAGAAAACAGACTGGTGCCATCCTCTGTATGTAATTCATATGTTTGTATCCCACTTTCTTTTTCCAAGAAATAAGAGCTTGTATTTTACAGTATCTCAGTGGACCAACAGATAACAGGGAAGAACTGTCTATATGTATTTGTTTTAATGATGTGTAAGGAAATAAGATATTAGGCTGACTTGCCTGTGTCTAATATAAATTCTATTAAGGAACTCCTATGGGAGCTGAGAGTCATAAAGGATGCTTACTCTAACAGACCTTTGCAACTTGGTAACTGCATAAAGATTATAAGAGCCTCTTCCAAATGTGATTTACAATATTATTCATTTTTACAAAATTAGATCTTTTGAAAAGGCTAGCTGAAAAGATTAACTCAATGTATTATATAAGCCCTCTATTGCAAACAATGATAATCTGTTTCTGTTAGGATTATTTTAGCATGTCTGTTGGGAAGAGGCAGTTTGGTGGGACTGATGCAGGGGTGGGTTCCTGCCAGTTCTAACCTCTTCTATAGAAGAGGTTCCACAAATCTACCGTGCCATTTAGAACCGGTTCCAGCTCCCTTCCCCCGCGCGTCCACACCACACTTGCCGCACCCGCCGCTCACTGATTGGCTGGCTCACCAATCACCCCGCCCGCCTCTCAGAGTTCTATCTAAACCTTAAAGTCTTAAAGCTGTCAAGTTTGAACATCCCTCGGTTTTTTTTCCTAAAGGGTTAGGGGTGCAAGGGTCTTGTAACTTGACAACTTTAAGACTTGCGTTTAAGACTTCAATGCCAGAGTTCCTGAGCCAACATGACTGGAGGAGGAATTCTGGGAGTTGAAGTCCACAAATCTTAAAGCGGTCAAGTTTGAACACCCCTGGGGTTTTTTTTCCTAAAGGGTTAGGGGTGCAAGGGTCTTGTAACTTGACAGCTTTAAGACTTGCGTGCTTCAAATGCCAGAGTTTTTGAGCCAACATTTTGGTTGCTAAGCAAGAGCGTTGTTAAGTGAGTTTCATCACATTTTACAAGTTGGCCACGCCCACCTAGTCACATGACTGCCAAGCCACTCCCACTAATTCACATGGCTGGCAAGCCACTCCCACCCAGTCACATGGCCGGCAAGCCACTCCCACAAAGCAGGCCACACCTACAGAAGAGGTTCTAAAAAATTTTGAAACCCACCCCTGGACTGATGCTAGCATTGGGAGAACCCTAAACAAAAAGCAGGTGGTGGCCCTCACTCTTTTTCTGATACTAGCCTATTCTTTATTTCTGCTAAATTTATTGTTTTCTTTCAATTTTCTAGCTCAGTGGTTCCCAAACTTGGCAACTTTAAGACTTGTGGACTTCAACTCCCAGAATTCTTGGAGTTGAAGTCCACAAGTCTTAAAGTTGCCAAGTTTGGGAACCACTGTTCTAGCTGAATGGATAAAATGAACCAGAGGAATAAACTTGCAAAAGACTGGGAGTCTTTTTAAATCAGCCTGAGTCATGCAAACTGCCCAAACTGCCCAATCCTTGTTGACACAGCAAATTCTGTGATACGTGGCAGCAGAACTATTATGAGACTGAATTTAGTCTCAAGATAAGCCTTTGATATGTGGTGGAAAACTAGGGCTTATATCTTACCACTGTTCCTCTTAAGTTGCTATCAATTGTGTATTGCCACTTTGTCTCTAAAATGAAAAATTATGTTGGAAAGGTATCATATTACATAAAATCTCCAACTAGACCAGTGTTTCTCAACCTTAGCAACTTGAAGATGTCTGGACTTCAACTCCCAGAATTCCCCAGCCAGCGAATGCTGGCTGGGGAATTCTGGGAGTTGAAGTCCAGACATCTTCAAGTTGCCAAGGTTGAGAAACACTGAACTAGTCATTGGATTTTCCCAGCTCTCTCCCACCAGGGCTCTACAAACAGTATGGCTGGCTGAGAAATTCTGAGACCTGCATCCACAAGTCTTAAAATTGCCACACTTGGAAACCACTGCACTAAGCTAAGTCTAGCAAATTTGAGTTCCAAAAACACATACCACTACTAGTTGGCATCTGCCACTTTCTATCTGTCAAGATTTTTGCAACCCAAACCTGGTAGTCATACTCTAAGCAAGAGTCTTAGCTCTTTTTCTCATTTCTACCTCCCCAAAAGTCTTAGAGAATGAACAAAGAACAGCTGAGCAAACAAGAAATTCACTAAGTTCCTCAGGATTTTCTTTTTTGCTCTCATTTCTTTTCCCCATCAATTCAGATATGGTTACATTATCATCTTACCAAATAATCCAGTTACATATAAGATAATATAAAAGGTTTTGTGAACAAGGAAAAGTAGTAGTAGTAGTAGTAGTAGTAGTAGTAGTAGTAGTAGTAGTAGTAGTAGTTAAAATACAGTATTTTCCATATACTTCTAAAAAGCTAGGCAGAAATAGTTATATAACTATTGCAGAGACAATGACCCTACTAAATATAATCAGTGGCATATTTGTATGGGCTCAAACCACTTTTCCAAACATGTAGGCAAAGCTAGGACCTGGAATAAATCTAATAAATTCCTAGGAGCCAACAAATAACTTCCTTGACTATGTTAAAAAAAACACCAAATGAAATGAAAGTTTCTCATGGTCAGAGGGCAATATTAGGTATTGCCTCTATATAGCTCTTTATACAAACTGGGGAGGGGGACTATGTGGGTATGAAAAGACCATAATTGCAGTACAATTGCAATAATCATTTGGAATAGTTAAAGGATTAAAGGTCCAAAAGGGAGGGGCAATGGGGCACCTATTTCTCAGGAGACATTTCTTATGGCTTTTCTTTGGTATATGATGGGTGAGCTGGTTCTTCATGGAATTTACAATTTAGTCACTTAGTCATTTAGATGAGTTATAAATAAAATATTCACCTATCAGAAAAGCCATTCTTGCATACAAATAATACAACTGTTTAGACACTTTGTCAACATCTTATCTTCTTAAAGAAAAAAAAACCGATCAAGATTATTATTTCAGGTACCGCCTTCAAGCAATTACAACTTTATGCAATATGGAATGAAGGTTTTAAAACTACCAGATATTTAGAATTGGTCTTAAGAGAAAGAAGTTTGCTGCCTTGTCTACAATTATCTGTACCCAAAGTTACATCCAAATCTAGAAAAATGACTATACCATTTATTTTTGATATGACCAGTATTTGTTTTTCTGAGCAACAACATATCCATCTGATGATGGGTAGATAGGCTACAATTACTACCCCAAACAATAGTTTAAATGCCACTGCAATAATCATAGCAAAGGACTTTTAAAAATAAATAGAAAGACTATACAGTGAAAATTATATTTATAAGTATTTTTAGTTCTACCGTGTGTTTCCCTGAAGAAACAAGATGAAAAAACAAGTTATTTTTCAAATAACTTATGTTCTGAGAGCATCTGTCAGCACCTAATTGGTATTATCGTGCTTAATAAATTTATGTTTTGTTTTATAAGAGCTAACTTTTTTCTAAAAGAAAGATATGAACAAGAAGATGTATCAATTTAGAATTTAGACCAGTGTTTCTCAACCCTGGTCACTTGAAGATGTCCGGACTTCACCTCCCAGAATTCCCCAGCCAGCCATGCTGAAGTCCGGACATCTTCAAGTGGCCAAGGTTGAGAAACACTGATTTAGACCAAACATAGAGTAGAACAAGATTAGAAGATCTAACTAGAACAAATATAGTAAAATAATTGGCTCAAAATGATTTACATAAATTGTTAAATTATTTCCTCCAACATGATCTTTTAAAGAAATGTTTCTAGATTTGTTGAAGGGGAGAGGGAAGATGTGTCAAATAACTTTTCTATAAATGTTCTAATTTAATTGCTCATTAGAGTCAAATAAAAGCTTCAAACAATTTTCATGGAACTACAGTATATTATCAAGGCAATTTTAACTGATGCTACAAATCTGACCAGCAAACACATATATGACTTATTTCACTAAGAACAAATACCATTGTACCCAGTAGGAAGACATTCTATGGATGTTACCCAAACTATATCTGAGATCATTGATCCAGGTAATTAATAAGCATTCCCACTTATTCTACTATGCTGCCCTATGATGAACTGAGGACAGTAAGAGGAAACATCAGCAAAATTAGACCATGATACTTGTCCTCATGTGTAGAAATAACTGTTAAGTCATTCTGACAGAAATGCTCATCAACTATATTTTTGAAGCCTTGCAGAATGGTTGACCTCTCTGCAGATCAGAATATAAAGGCTCCCTAAAATGCCTGCAACATAAAGAATAGCACAACAGTTGCCTTTAGAAGCAAAGCCTCCAGAATCTAAACCAATATAAAATGTAAAAAAAAAAACTTGTGTCTACCATATGGTGACCCAGTCATTCTAACCCCAACCCCAAAGACACCCACCGGCATCAACTAAGCAAGTGAATGTCAACACTTCACGAAATAGTCTTCTGGCTACTTGTATGTTGTCATGAACTGAGACAGTTCCTTGAATCATGGTATGCCATGAAGTTATTTCTTTCAGACAAAGTCAAGAGGAAAACTTAGGAACTTGCTATCCATGTTCTACCGCCAACTGGATCAAGATGACACTTTGTGATGGTTAAGTGTCACATGATTTGTAACTGGCCATTTCTGTTCTGTTTTCTCACTATATCAGAAAATCATTAACAGAGAAATATACAAAAAGGCAATATTTTCTACTCCATGAAATATTTTTATTTAATCTATTAATAACAAAGAGTTTTGGAACATCCTTAAAATGTAACATAAACCTTTTTGCATTTATTTACTTACCACCAACTATCCTGTTCATTTTCTGACAGATCTTAAAAATAACTCTTCCTTTAAGCTCACTTGTTTTGTACATTTTGTTTTGCATTGTTAATGAATGACAATCTCTGTCTCTAGTTCTTCTTACTTTTTTTTTTAATAAGGATGTTTTTGTTTTATGCTTTAACTGCCCAAAGTGATTTAAGATGGGCCAACTAACTTTGCAAAAACAACCCACATAGATAAAAACTAACAGTTGCCCCAGCAACTTTGCAATAATAACAAAATTAAAATCTGAGACACTAAAACAATTTAATCATATGTTTTAATTATTTTGAAAGCCTTTGGGAACTCTCAACTGAAGAGGACGTGCATTCTACAAAACTAGAGCAGTTGCAAAGTCTGTTTCATCAGTTGCCTGCAGTATTATTCTTGCTTGATAGACACAGAATTCTCAAAGTGGAATGAGTTGCAAGGATTAAGCTCAGCAGGAATCAAATCAAGTCAAAAAGCATGAAAGTTTATTTCTGTCTAAGACCACTTCATCACTAGTGACTGCTCGCTATTACTGAAGTAAGATTGTGCACACTTTGGATTTCATTCATAGTCTACTGGTTAGAAACATAGAGCCTATTTACAATTATTTAAAGCTGGGATTCTTAGCCCAGGATCAAATCTATAGCACTAAGCAAGCTGAATGTAATAATGTAAGAATTGTAAGAATTGTTCTTATTGCATTGGTACAATGTTTGTTGAATGGCTTCACAAGATCTTTCATGCATGGGTAGCATTAAAAAAACAAAGAAACAACTTCTTTCACTAAAAACTTCTTTCATATCCCTCCCTATGTCAGATAAATTTACCACAGCCCTCTAGATTATGTTTCACTTTCAAAGCATTTTAAATAGAAGTATCGTCCATTTCAAATGGAGGGTTCAGCAATTTCCTTTAGAATTTTTAAAATAATAATTATGAATTATTATTGCAAAATAATCTGAGATAAAGAATGGGATTCATATAATGCTTAGTGATATCATACATATATGAACAGCTCTCTTCTAAGTGCAAAATTGTCCAACAATACTCTGGGTTCACTAAATGGCAATACAGTTTTCTTGTTTGTGGTTTAAAGGATTGTTTGAATTCAACTATTGGAGGGTTGTAAACCATGGTTTATATTTAGTTACTCTCTAAACCCAGTCAACTGAGATATATTTAGTAAACCTTCACTAATACATAGAATAACACAATATCTCAGTCCAGTCATAATTTTTGCCTTTATTTCCTATAACAACCTTGCTGTTCTCTCTGATACAATGTAGTTAATAGACATGATGGTTACAACCAGATATTCATAGATCTATAGAATAAATTTATTGCAGGAATAATATCTGTTTTCTTAACTGATTTTCCACAATAAAAGATTGTACCTATTGGTACATCACACTATTTCCATATTATTTTCAAAATACTTCCTGCAGGTGCTTCCACAAGAACAAAAGTCTCCTGCAGTGTGAATTGTGGAATTTAAGAAAGGTGTTTTTTTTCCTTCCAGGAACAGTCTTTGCTCAATAGGATATATTGGCTTCCTTGACTTGCAGCTCTTCCTTGAAGAGCAGGTGTCAGCTGTGGTTAGGAAAGTCTTTGCATAATTTTACCTAGTACACCTATTGCACACTTTCCTACCTCTGAGAGCTTTTCTGATCACACACTGACTCACATCTTAAATTACTTTGTAGTTGGATTACTGTAATATACTCTGCATGGGGATGCCCCTGAAGATAAGGTGACCAGACGTCCCGATTTTGGCGGGACAGTCACGATTTATAACAATTTGTCCCATGTCCCAGGGCGTTTTTAAAAAGTCCCAATTTTCTGGCTTCATGTTGAAAGCCTAGTGGATTTGCTTAAGAAATCCTAACCGGGGCAAGACAAAATGCACTCTGTCTAAACCCTCTCTCTGTCTCAGTACTTTCATTGAAGATATTAAAACATTAAAGCAAGAAAATGGACCCCCCCCCGCGCGCCCCTTTTACCTCATTTTATAAGAAAAGATGACCCAGTACCATAGAGCTGCAGGAAATACTTGGCTAGAGAAGTCACGAGTGTTCCTTCCTGGATTTTCCGGAGGGGAAGGACACGGAGGTTGGAGGTCGGCTCGTGTGGAAAAAATGGTGGCAAAGTTTCTTTGAAAAATGTTTCCCTGACTAATTTCACCATTTTAATTTGCTCAGTTCTTTGTATTAATATCTACATCATTCTGGATTGACTTGGAGTGCTCACTTGTGCTGGTAAGTGAGCTGTGTTTTTTTCTTTTATTTTTTTAATGTATTTTAAAATAATATTTTATTTATTGTGCATAGGATTTTTTAAAAATAGTTTTATTCTGTGTGGATTCTTTTTTTAAAATTGTCTTAGACTATTTAAAAAAGATTCTATCCAAAATAAACTGAAGTGAAACCATTTTTAAAAATTCTATGCACAATACTTTGAAATATATTGTGCATAGAATTTTTTTAAATAGTTTTACTTCAATTTATTCTGTGTGGAATAGTTTGAAATGTTTTACTTCAATTTATTCTGTGTGGATTCTTTTTTTAAATTGTCTTAGACTATTTAAAAAAATATTCTATCCAAAATACAAAATACCAGCTGCAGTTATTCACTTAGGAACTGTGGCAAGAAAGGTGGTATAGTGACCAAAGTTACAATGGCATTGAAAAAAGTGACTGATTACCATTTTTCACACTTAGCAACCATTTTCACACTTAGAGACCGTTGCAGCATCCTCATGGTCACACGATCAAAATTTTGATGTTTGGCAACAGATTCGTATTTATGATGGTTTCAGTGTCCTGGAGCATTTTAATTGCCTTTTGTGACCTTTTGACAAAGTCAAATGAGGAAACCAGATTCACTTATGTTACTAACTTATCAGCTGCAGTTATTCACTTAAGAACTGTGGCAAGAAAGGTGGTATAGTGACCAAAGTTACAATGAGGAATGCAGCAGCACATGCAGTAATGGGCAACCTTTGGCGTGTCCATGTAACATTTGTGCTTCATGAGCAGCACCAGTTGCTTCCAGATGCTGGAAGATGCTGATTGTTACCTATAAAGCCCTACGCATCATCCATCATTTGCAGAACCATCTGTGTTCCATAATACCTGCCTGGTTGATTTGATTCTACAGAGTTGGTGTGTTCTAGGTTCTTTTAACAATATAATCTATCAGGGCTCCAGAAATGGACCTCTAAGTAGCAGTGCCTGCCCTTAGGGACAAGGCTCTTTCTGAGATCTGGATGTTTTCCACTCGATTGTTATTTAGAAGAGCTATGCTTCTAGTTCTTCACCTGGCCTTTGACAAGGGAAAATAAGACCCATCACATTTGCCATCTTTTATTGATTTATTATAAATTATTTGATTGTTGTGAGCCACCCAGAGTCATTGAGAGTCAGGCAGTATACAAGATTGCTTTAATTGCAAAGACAAGCTGTGATTTGTAGAGATATCTTGATTTTATTTTCTGTAATATAAGACTGCAATGTTCCTTTTATTGTCTTATTTTCCCTCTGGTAATATATTTTACCTTCAGATAAGAACATCTTGCTGACCTTAAAATGTTAAGCAAGATCAGACTTGGTAACTAATTTGATGAAATACCTCAGAGCTATAGGCTAGATTGGGAAAGGCGGAAAACATCTACATGTTGTTTATCTTATCTTATTGCTAATTTCACAGAAGCCTAATTTGTTCAATATTGCTTATACTAGAAGTGTTAATGCCTAAAGATTACCATAATTTATAATTATTCAAATTTTGATTTAAATATAACACTGAAGTCTTCCCAGAGAGACATATATGTTTTAAAAATATATATAGAAAAATATATGTTTTAAATATAGTTATTTTTTCCCCAATATCTTTGTGCCAGAATGGCCAACTTCCTGTCTGCCTTCCATGGCTGTCCCCACTTCCTTTTGCTTTGCATTGAGTACCAAACAAAGAATGAGCACCGGACAACATTTTCACATCAAAATGCACTGAGTACCAAATTCAAAAAGTTTTGAAGCAATCGAACACTGAGGTACAACTGTACAGCATTAATGGGACAATGAGTGCAAACAGAAATTCAATTCCCATTGACCAAATTGATGTCACGTATTATGGCACTATTGATCATCATTGATGCTGCGCTATAAAAACCTGAAGCTAAAACAAAAGGTTTTGAGAAAATAGAAAAGCAAGAATAACATGTAAGCCCTTTCACTCTCAAGCTGTTTAATAATAGTTGTTAAATAGATTACATTTCAATGAATCATTCTAATCCTCTATCATGGCATCAGATCATATTAATGTAACAGTATCAAATGCAATTATTTCAATAACAATAGAGTAGCTTATTTCAAATATAGACATGTAAAAACTTAAACAGTAAATATACAAAAGGAACACATATTATTAGTTCCAGTTTAATAGAGCAGTCAGATTACTAGCCCTTTAAATATGATTCGTTGTAGGAAATCACAGAGCTGGAAGGGACTCTTTAGACCTTGAATCCAACTTCTATCTCAGGAGAAGAAGCCAAATTCAGCCACCACAACCCTTATAGCCTGCAAGTCACCAGCCCTCTGCTTCATTGGTTTTCCTGCCAAACTACACATATGTATTTCTGGGATATTTTTTTCTACCATTCACTTGTAATCAGCTGTAAGTTGACCTGATTATTTTATGTCCTATCCTCTTGAGTGATGAGGGGAAAAGTCTTAATATTCTTCTGTGTGACATTGTTTTAAAATTTTTTACAGTACTACCATTTTCTCTTCTCTAGGCTAAACATACCTAGTTTCTATATACCGGTATGTTCCCAGGATTTACCATAATTTGTAAGCGCCTGAACTCTATTCCAAACTTTTTTCAAATTGTCTGTGTGTGTAAATGTGTGTTAGAAGAAGGCTTAATTTTTCAACTGAAATCTGACAAATGCAGGACATTTCTCAAAGAAATGGTACAACTTAAACTTGCATTTTCAGCTAAATCACACTGCTGACTCATATTCACTTCATAATCAACTAATATTCTAAGGTGTTTTTCATAACAACTGTTTTTCTAAGCAAGGTACCTCTAATTCTATATTTATGCATTTGATTGGTGTTTCTTAAATGCCTACATTTGCATTTATCTCTGTCACATTTATGTTTTTATACAGCTCATTTATGTTAAAATCATTTTTAATTTTATTTCTATCTTTTAAGACATTAACTTATCAGGTCTATCCAACATATCTGACAAGATTCTCTTCATTTACATTAAAATCACAGTGTTTGGCAATAAAAATTCTACTACTATGGCCGAGAACAGTATATGTAAACTACAGCAGAATCCTTGTTTAATCTGATAATTAACTAATTATTATAGTGAATTAAAATAATTACAATTATTAATTAACAGACCAATCATTTTTAAAATGCATGTCTAATTTTTCAAAGGAAGAGCTACGCAGGGACCAGTTTTTCTTTGATTGTTGCCAAAATTACATTCTAATCAGCTAATACTTTGGAACATGATATGAATACACTGAAATCAGCTCAATAGCAAGTTGAAATCTTTCAATTGTATAGGTGACCTTACAAAGGCCAAACAGGATATAGTATTCACTGTTTCTCCAGCTCAGCCTTGCCCACTCTGCCTTCTTTGGAGGCTTTCCAAAGTTGAGATCTCCAAAACTAGAAAAAGTTTGTCTTGGAGGCCTCTGGTGTCAGGCTTTATATTAGAGCTTGGCACCAAATCATAGATCTCCTGACATTATGCAGTACTTGGTTTGACTTGACAAAGGACTCAAGGGCATGATTCTCTTCTAGATCAAAACCTTTATGACAGAAAATAATGAAGCCTCAAACACAAGAGTTGATTATGCACTACAGAGGAAAGAATTCGGAGTCAACAGTATATACTGTAGATACATTTCTACAGAGTTTAAATTCTCATCTTTTCCCTACCCAACATCTTTTCAAGTTAATGTCTACTTCAATTGGAACCCTTGTCCTCTTTATTCTCAGTATTCCTAGTTCCCATTTTACCAGCTTCAGCAAAAGGCAAGGGAATATCCAAGATCAGAGGCCCTGTCTGAAGCCAGAGGTTTCCTCCAATCCCAAAGGGAAGTTCAGCATATTCTGTGGCCTGCAGGATGCTGTCCCATGGAACACAGGGTTGCCATCTGCTTATTTATTTTGAGAGTTATTCTGGGAATATAGTTATTTTGCTTGTTTTCTTGAATTCTTGACTCTCTGATCCTGAATATTTCACATGCCTACAGATAACTGTATAATAGCTAAGAATGTAAAATTGTTCAGCTTATTACTAGTACATTATTGTCATACTGATAATATTCTTTACAAATTGAAATGATATATGGAAAAACAAGAAAAAAATCACTCTCCACTCTCTCATATTTGCAAATCAAAATATTTACCAAGAGATGTCCAAATGTGGTGGAAAAGCAAAGTTGGACAGAATTTCTCAACATTAGTTTTGGAGAAGGAACCACTTCTGGACTAAAAATGTATATTTCTTTTGTTCTTCATTCTAATGGAAATGTTATTGTTCAGGAGTGCTGCTGTTTAAAATTAGATTCTCTACAAATGTTCACACAAAAAAGTCTTTTTATATGAATTGACTATGATTAATTACTTTGGTAGCACACAGTAGCAAAACAATGAATAGCTGTGTTAAATAAGATAATTGCAGTTTTATTTGTATTATTTGTTATAAAGAGAGAGGAAAATATACTCCATTCAAGCTATGAATCTGGCATTCATTGGGATATTTGGGGACAAATAATTTCAGTAGTGAATTCCATTTGTGCAAGCCAACTATGTATACAACTATATTGCTTTTAATATGATAGTTTGTAGAAAACAACTCAGTTTATGTTAAGAATTCAAGAAGCAGAAGCATTTACCAGAATCAGTTGTTTGTCAGGTAGTATTTGAATTGTCGGAACCGAGATAGCTTACAAATGCTAGGGATTTCAGGACAACACATGCCAAATTAAAAATTCAACCATATTATGCATATCAAAACTTTTTTAAAAAAATACTCAAATCATACGTGGCCAACACTTTCTTAATTCAAAGATATATTTTCTTGGACTTGCAGAAGTATAGTGCAAGCCTAAGAAAAGGCACATTTTATTTAAGGAGAGCTGAGAGATACAATATTCTAAAATACCATTACTAACTTCTGATCCAAATACTGCATACTTGCAAATTATCTTGCGGGTAAGAGAAACTTTCGAATTAACAACTTCTAATACCTTACGGATAAAAAAAATTCCATCCTAAAAGATTTACCATCTTCCCTTCCCTTTCATTTCATTTCATTTCATTTCATGGGGTGTGTTGTTCTTTGTTTTGTTTTAGGGGGCTGGTCTTCATAAGATTCCCGACTTCCCCATCATTTCTCTAGCTCTATCCTTTATGCCATGGTTGATAAATATTGACCTTGCAAATTTCTGTCTTCTCTATTTTTAGGTTACAAAATGCTATGTGAAAGTGGAGTGCTTGGGAATAATGTTTCATCCTTGCCAGAACTATTACGTACCTGTATTCAGTAGAAAATTGTGTTTTGTTTTAATCAGCAGCACATTATGATAATTGCTTTTGAGTGTGACTTATGATCGCTTTTCCAACACAGTGGATAAAATGACTGGGTTTTGTGCAAATTCTGTTTTGGTGGCTTTTATCAAGTTATGAATAAATGAGGCAAGGCAGTTTATCTCATTAAGTTCAGCCAGCTACTTGTAAACTGGAATCAAAAATAAAACCATTACATAGCTACGGTGGGATACATAATCAAAGATTACAGGGGAAAAACATCAGCATGGGCACCAGAGTTTAGAGGGAAAATAATACTGTAAAGGATAAAGCAGAAATAGAATAGAAATAGAAATGAAACATGGTTGAAACACGTAAGAAAGGGCTAGAGTGGAAAGCTGTTCCAGCACTTAACAACAAGTTAAGAGCAATGGGTAGAAGCATAACATTTCTTGGCCTTTATACAAGCACACCTAATATTTATCTTTGAAATTAAGTTCCTAATACTTCAAGGACTCATGTTATAAGCTTCTCCCCAGAAGCATGCTCTCCCTTCTATTGTGTTGTTCTCTACCCAAAGCCACTGTATAGTCTAGAGAGCAGCAATGTCCACTTGAAATACAATTCTAGATAAGGAAGACAACTGAGTGGGTCATTAAGTCCTTCCAAAGATTGTCCAAATCCCAGACCATATCCTGCCTTCTAATCAGCTGCTTTGGCTATTCATCTTGCCACTCCATTTTATATCCTCATGCCTCTTCCTCTTATCACAAATATGCTCTCAGAGGATAGTGAGCCCAGCCAGCTTCAGAATATTCTCCAGCACATTTTCCAACTAGATGCAACTTCTTTGTGTTCCTCAAACTCTCATGCTTGATCTCACTATTTGTCCTCTCTGCTCAAGTTCTCTCAGAAAAATATATGATTTTCCTGGCTTGATTTTTCAGATAAGATGGCCTCTCCCAGTTATAATTATCCATACTCCACAAATAATAAGCAGTTTGTTTTGGTCCAGATTGACTTCTCTTTGAAACAAATAGTAGTTTATTTAGATATTGTACCTTGCTTATTTAAGAGGAGACTAGACTCTGTTTCACTATTGTATTGTAAGCCATAATTTCTGTTCATGTGACACAAGGCACAACTCTTTGTAAGTAAAACTTCTCCCAATCATATCCAAGGAGAAAAGATGGTGGAAGTTTGGGAAATTAAGGCTTTGCTTCATTTTGTTCCAGCTAACGCTTATTGCAGTAAAATATGGCTTGCTTGTATATGAACCAGTATAATGCCTAATTCATATATTGCACTATGACTGAATAAACTAAAATTTACTTGTCATAAATCATTAAGAAACCTCAATTATTGGGTACGTTAAAATCATTACGAAACCTCAATTATTGGGTAGGTAAAACAATTATTGGGTACTTAAAAGTCAAAAATCAAACACACTAAATTATCCATTTGCAGAAGCATGAATTCAGCTATTATTATCAAGAATAAAATGAGATTATTATATGGTCAGAAATGGAAAGTCTGTACTACACACAATGGAATAATGGTTGGTGAACATTATAGAACTTGCAGAAATAACCCTTTATTTCTTTGATTAGTGAAAAGGCAATGCCTGTGTTTATTGCTAACTGGAAACCTCTTATAGACCTTTTTGTGTGAAACAGAAAAAATCAATTTATGAGTTATGAAATTGATTTGACAGGATTGTATAAAAATGGAGTTTTTGGCTAGAGCAAGATTTATATAAAATAATTTTATAACTGTGCTTATAATTGCTGTAAAGAGAATCAGAAGTTACCTCTTTGTACTTCCTTTTTTTGTTTTTACACTTTTAGCTCTTTCTCTGATCTTTTTCTTTGTCCTTTTTCTTCCCTATGTATTAATTTTTTTTTAGTTTTTTATCTTCTTTCTAAAAAGTTGTAATGAAATTATATTTTTAAAAAGAAATAAAATATATGTGCATTAGATAGAATTCCTGCTGAGCAAACCATTTGAACAGTTTTTATATTGTTTTGGATTATATTACTTAAGAAATGGAAATAAAGACCCTTAATGGCTTCCTAAAATGAGCATAAATGACCTATATCTTCAGTTCAGTAGCTGTTTTTTAAATTTCATTTAATTTCAGGTTGGATAACACCTTGGTGTAAATTACCTCAGACAGATAATGTGAAGACTTAGCTTCTAAATCTGGAAAAGGTGGAAAGAAAGAGAACTGCAAGAGGCAATGGGAGGCAAGAGCTGAGGTGGCGCAGTGGGTAGAGTGCAGTACTGCAGGCCACTTCAGCTGACTGCTATCTGCAGTTCAGCGGTTCAAATCTCACCGGCTCAGGGTTGACTCAGCCTTCCATCCTTCCGAGGTGGGTAAAATGAGGACCCAGATTGTGGAGGTGATATGCTGACTCTGTAAACCGCTTAGAGAGGGCTGAAAGCCCTATGAAGTGGTATATAAGTCTAACTGCTATTGCTATAATGGGATCCCATCTCATGGAGATAGTCATCATGGAGAAAATCTCATCTAAGTCATCACTAAGAGACTACTATCACTTGATAGCATGTAATCAATCAAACGATGTTCAGTAAAACTAGAATGAAATCAGGATAGTAATCTGATAAAATAAAGTGTTGCATTTTGATATAAAAGTCAGTATTTACAATGGAGGTAATCCATTATTTTAAACAGATTAAGAATTAACATACTCAGACTAGAAATTTAGGTAAACTTATATATCTAGGAATTAAAACATTAATGCAAGTTGGGAGAAGGAGATTTAAGAAGTGTATTAGAATAAATTAGAATAGATCAGCATTCTACCCATGTCCTTTAGCTTGGTTTCTCAGATTAAGCCTAAAATACAATATATGCTGTGATGTATGTGATGGTGTACTTGTTGCTTTGAAATGGGATCAAATGCCTATTTTATTTTCTTCCTACTTTATCTTCCTTGAATTTTTTTTCTGAAGACATGATTCCAATGCCCCAAAGACAATTAAGTAATGCTTCGCAGTCCATGAGTTCTATATAGATCATGCTGAAGATAGATGTTTCAAAATGTTTCAAAAGAAACCCCCTTAGACCAAACAGGAATAAGGCCAGCCATGTGTTACCAATTTTCTCATGAAAAATGTGCCTTGAAAAATTACAAGGATTGATGAATTATTGCTAGCTATTTTTCTGAAAAGCATCAGAATACTTGCCTCACTCTTCTATTCAGAGAATTCCAACATTGTTGAAATTGCTAGAAGAGCTCCAATTTCTTTTCATCTCTGCATAGCATCATTATTATTCAAAATGATGACATTGAAGTTAAATCTAATAGCCCTTTTCAAGTATTCTGGAAACCAGAGCAATCTTGTTCAGAGACTCCAAAGTCAAACAGACTGATTGTATTTTTGGGCATCAGCTTTCACGTGTCTTTTCCACAATCTATACTGGTGAATTTTCACAGGTACATGAAAAGACCTCAGCTGAATGCTGAGTAATAAGCCAACGTATACAATATGGCAGTGGTTCCATAGACTTATACAATATGGCAGTGGCATAGACGTATACAATATGGCAGTGGTTCCATAGCCAGCTCTGGCTGGAGAATTCTGGGGGTTGAAGTCCACAAGTCTTAAAGTTGCCAAGTTTGGGAACCACTGCAATATGGGAAGGCAAAATCAGCATATACCGTACACAAGAAATAAAATACTAGCAATAGCCATCTGAGTCAGAATAAATGATCACAATGCCACAGCAGCACCTTTTGTCAACTGGATCTCTCCAGAGGTCCTGGGCAGCCTATCTGTCTTAAACAAAATGACTATTGAAGTGATAAGAATCCTAAGAGGTTACATTCAATTTCAATTTCTTAAGGAAAGCATATGTGGTAGAGTTCAATGAACAAAGAACTAGCCCAATTCTCCTACAAAATTATAACAAAATTTGTGGCTTTAATTTGTGGGACAGTAATAAAAATAAAGTTAAAGTATAGGAAGTTTATGTTTTCAATCTGAGCATGAACCTTAAATATTAAATATTAGTAAGTAGAATACCCAACTTTAAAAGAGTTCTATTGCTAAACACATTATTTCTGCACAGGTTGATCCCAGTTAGTGCTAGTAGAAATATACAGTAATTGCTGGACTCTTTCCAACTCAAAATAATACAAGCTGATACAATATAAGGTGAAAGATAAGAGAATGAGGGCAATTTTAGTCTCTTTTTCATTTTTTAAAATCTATCTATATAACCTAGAGCCTTTATATTCATCTGATTGTCACTAGCAAACTGTGGGATGCTATTTTAGAGACCTACAGAAATGCTTCCCTTCTGGGAGTCTTTGAAGTGTGATTGCTCAGTCAATTTACCATTGACAACAGCTGCTGAGAAACCAAATCTTCAAGAAACAGAAAGTTAAGTAAAAATATTTTTTTAAAAATTCTCCTGACAAGGTTCACAAGATTTCACAACAGCTGTGTGGAATGTGGAAATGTTTTAAAGGTAAAAGGAAAAGGTTACTCTGCACATGTGTGCTAGTCGTTTCCCGACTCTAGGGGGCAGTGGTCATCTCCATTTCAAAGCCGAAGGGCCGGTGCTGTCCGAAGATGTCTCTGTGGTCATGTGGCTTGCATGACTAAATGCCCAAAGCTCACCAAAGCTCACCTATCTTTTATGTATTTTCAAACTGCTAGATTGGCAGAAGCTGGGACAAGTAACAGGAGCTCACTGTTACGCGGTGCTAGGGATTCGAACTACCAAACTGCCGTCCTTTCTGGTCGACAAAGTCAGCGTCTTAGCCACTGAACCACCACATCCCACTTTACATTCTTTTTATTTATTTTGTATAGTGCTAGGTAGGACTTTTATCAATGCAACCTTCCTAAGATTGATACCATTCTATTCATTTAGAGGAAACCCATCTGAGGAAGATAGCTACACTAATAATAGCAAGCAAAACATTTTTCACCGGTATCAGGGAAACACCACCAGAAATGAATGAATGGATGAATGAAGAGAGAGAGAGAGAGAGACAGACAGACAGACACACACACACACACACACACACACACACACACACACACACACAATTTCTTGGCACAATACATTGAAGAAAAATAACATTTTCATTTATGTCAACATCAAACCAGGAAGAATGGCTGATGTGAACTAATATAAGTCTGCAACAAGGATCCTCAAAGATAAGAGCATGAGGGCAGTTAAAACCATGACAGTTTCCATAACAGAGTGGGAGAGTGAGCCTTTCTGTATCATACTGTGATATTTAGACCAAAGCCATAGCAGAAATTTGTCACAAATGTTGCTGCTACAATACATACGTTAATTGCAATGTAGATATTGATAATGTTTCAAGAAAACTGGGCCTTCGTGTGCCAAGGAATAGTTTTCATTCTAATGCTATAATTTCTGCTAATTATATTTTCCAGGCTCTACTGCTTCATAACCAAAATAGTACTACCCATGAACAAGATGGAGATCTTGGCAGGTTTGAAGAAGGTTTCCAGAAGATACGCATATAAATGTTTGGAGAAACAGTTTATAAGATATTACAGTGCTGTGAGCAATCAGTAATCTCAGAAGCCATGAAATGTCAACTGACCATTGCTGGGGGGGAAAGCAATCAAATGGATACAAACCTGAATATCAGCAAGCCAACATTAGCAAAACATTCACACTATGACATAGTTTTTCAGGTCCCACTGAAGAGGTATAATAACACAGTCTATCATCTAGCATCTGCCCATGTATTTTATTTCCTCAGGGCATCATAACCATATACGACAGAAAAAGATGTAAGGTTATTTAATCAAAACAGATCATTAGAAAAGATTTGTCATTTAAATAGGAATTTTGTAAACAGAAACACAATGCTGTATAAAGTAGCAGCGATCCTTTTAAAAGCCTTTTAAATTGTATCGGCTAAATTTAATGTTTTCAGTAATCCGAGCTTTTTTGATAGAAAAATATGCTGGAGGAGAACTAGTCTTTTGATATACTTGAACACTGGAATCAAAACTATCCAGAAAGAAGTTGTTTATGGCAAGTACAGACTAGTCAAAACTGATCTAAAAAGAGTAATTAGAAAGCCATGATAAGAAACAAACTAGTCAAATATTAACAGTCAAAAAAGATGGGTACAGTTCTCTCTAATGCATTTACATTCAGAGCTTTTATATCCATACATTGTTTACATCACTTGAAAGGCAGAAACTGAAAAGACATAGCGAAAGCAATGAAGTAGAAGTAGTACTTAAAAGATGAATAAGAAATATTTCTCAAATAAGACAAAATAAATAGAAATCAGACTATGGCATGCAGTAATAACCCATGCTAATCTTCAGTGACAAGACATTTCATGAGAGAGAAAATGTGCTATATTTTAGATTTCACAGTAACTTTGTCATTGTAGAAAGAGAAAGTGGTGGAGCACATATGCAGACTCCTACCAGCTTCCACATCTCCATCCTTCCTTTTCTCTTCATTCCGGAAGAAGAATCAGGCTTTCAGTAGTAAAAGGCACAGGAATAAAGCTTGTTAAATTTTCTTTAATGTATTCATTTAGCGTTGTTATTGTTCATTTCCATTTCACACAAATTCTCCTTGCTTCCTTTTCTATTCCCCAGGATATCAGAGAGTCGCCCTTTAGCTGTTCTTACCTGAAGTGGAATGAAGACTTTCCAGGCTCCAGTATCTGGAAAGGACCCCTCGCATCCCACTACCACCACTGCACACCACTCCGCTGCTCTCTGAATCTGAACCTGGGGAGAGGCCAGAGCTTCCACTGCTACTACAGTTGGCTCCACTGTCTCCACCCGCAGATTCGCAGCTGGAGTACTGCTGGGTCCTCATGCAGGCAGGCAGATGGAGAGCCAGGAGGCTCTGCTGCTCCGAAGGAAGAGGGAGAGTCAGCTGCAGTTACATACAGGGCAGTGGCCACCAGGTCTTGCGGTCTAAGAGCTGTGTGGGATTCCTCTCCTCCGCGTTGCCAACCGGCTGCACGATGCAACCTGACATCATAGGGGTCCACCAGGGAGGCTCCCTTGCTGACTGTTAAAAAAGCCTCAGCTCAAATTTGCAGAAGTAGGCTTATTTCTAAGCTGATTCCAAGGGATTAAACAAACCAAGGACAGGACAGAGAGAGCTTAAATTGCAGGGGGAAGGAGAGGATGCAATGCACCTCTATAGAAAAGTTTGAAGCAGTTCCAAAAGGCTTGGGGAGAGGAGAAAGAGTTGCTTCACTGGCATCTCTCTCATCAGCAGACAGTAGTTAAACAGAATGAAGGGAGCAGCATGCCTGTAAGTATATAAGTAGATATTCAGAGGACTAGCCTGCACATCTTCATACTATTCTGGTTTGTATCTAGAATAAGCTAACCCTGAAGCAATGACACTATCCTGCAAAGCTACCACAGTCCATTCTACAACAATTAAGAGGTGATCAAATTCAGAGAGATGAAAAACTAGCTCATCAGAACAGTGTGACTGTGGGTGCTGGACAACCTCATTACTCCAATATGTATTTCATGTTGGAGATCTGAGGGGGAGGAATTAAAAAGTTTCCTATACAAAGCATTTTTTTTAAAGAAAGGGGCACATATTAATAATCTGACAGCACAACGCAACAGGAACAGGGTGGTCTAGGGTTGTTCAGAGTTTCATATGCTCTATCTTTCCAGACTGCAAAAAAAAACCATGGAAGAGATTCCAACAAGCTTAGCATGTGCAGAGAGCCTCAGGTGTTTAAGACCTGAAGAAAGATGCAAAGACCTTTACTAAGGATGGCAACATATTCATATGTTGGTGTCTGTTTCTTTAAGATACCTGTATTTCAAACAAAACTTTCCAGAGGAAAATATATATCCCACAGCGCTAGGAAAAAGTTTAGCTTTTGAAGATTCCTTTCATGCAGTTTTTTTTAAATTAAGAATGCTCTTATCAGAAAATAGTTGACAAGCCTTAGAATTCACTAATAGATTTCAGCATTATTATTTCTGTACTCTACCATAAATAAAACATAAAATAGGAGAGTAATATACCACCTTTTTGAGTATCTGTTTCACTCACAATAGGAGAAAAAAAATAAACGTGCCGCTGAATCATTTTTCCTGTGTTTTTCTAAAACAACTGTGGGGTTGGTTTAAAGGAATTTTGGAATTAAGACATGTATACAAAAATTGTATTCCCTGATGAAGAAATAATTTACCTTTTAAACATCAACATACTTTGACCAAGGAGTCCCTGCTAATGTTTCTAAGAGTAGGGATCTACAGCCTCTCCTGGGGGCCCTTTCAGGGTTGGCACGTAGCTGTCAAACATCAAAAGATAGCAATGAAGAATGCATTGGATGCAGAGAGGAGGACTAAATCCTTTAAAAAGCCACTTATTTCACTTCAGCGTCACAATTTGTGTCCACTGGATGTCTTTTTTCTTTAACAATTCAGTACTACAGAACACAAATCCACCCAGATTAATACCATAGTAATGGTAAAAATCAGCAGCAGATCAAACATAAAAGTAAAAGTTATCTTGAATATCCAACATGCTGTCTCTCTAAAGCTTTCTGCTTTATAAAAGAACGGTATTTAGAAAAAAATTTAAAAATTGCTCTGGGACAGTCTTGGTATTTTTTTTTCCTGAAAGCATGTATATATTGCACTTTCCATCCCGAATAAGATTTTTCAGATAGCGAACAAAAACTGAAATGAAATGACAGGGAGATAAAACAACCTCTCCATGAAGAAAACTAATGAACAGCCACATCTTACCATCTCATGTTAATTTTTCCTAATTGTGATTCTGCATTATACAATAGCAGTGACATAACTAATATGAAATCTACAATTGTAATAGAGCTCATGCATATATACACACACTTACATTCAAGGAAGGAAGGAAGGAAGGTGTCTATTGTATATCTTAACAGTTAAGGTACCAATTTAGCATTGAAAGGATACTAGAAAAAAGGAAAATAAGTATTCTTGTCAGCATCAAAGACCCTACATCCATGAGGGCGAACCTATAGCAGGCGTGCCACAGGTGGCACATGGAGCCATATTTGCTGGCATGCCAGTCGTCAGCTCCGGCGCGCATGCGCATGCTAGCCAGCCGATTTTCAACCTTCTGGAGGGCTGGAAGAGGCCATTTTCTCTCTCCTCAGGCTTCAGAGCCTGGGGAGGCAAAAAAACAGGCCCAACAGCCCAACCAGAAGTTCAGAAACAAATTTCCAGTTGGCCTGTTGGGCCTGTTTTTCGCCCTCCCCAGCCTCCAGAGACTTTCCTAAAGCACGAGAAGGGCAAAAAATGGCCCCAACAGGCCAACCAGAAGTTTGGAAACAATGCATTTCTGGCTTACAGAGGGCCTCTGGGGGGGCAGGGGAGGATGTTTTCACCCTCCCCAGGCTTTAGGAAAGCCTCCAGACACTGGGGAGGGGTCATGTGCATACGCACGGGCTCTGTGTGTGCATGCATGCGCAGGTGGGCATGGAAGATTGAATTGGTGTGGACACATGTATGTTTGCAATAGCACATGCACTGGGACAATTTTGGCAATTTATAAGAAAAAGGTTCGCCATCACTACCCTACATGCATATACACCCAGGTAGACTAAAACAGCAGGAAAACACTAACAATGGCTCAGATCAATCATTAAAATAAATGGTTAAAAGATCATCTGACAAAGAGGAAAACTTTCTGGTCCTGACTAGATGCTTTATTTGAGACTTCCAGGTTTTGCTGGATTCTGCCCAGTATCTAAAATGATTGACTCTTTCATATCTGAATCCCTAGGAATATTTTTCCTCTTTCACCTAAACACCTGATAAGTATTTGGATAAGAAAGAATCAACCAAAAGGCTAGGTATGGGCAAATAACTGGAGAACCTGAGGGCTTGCATAATCTGTTCACCCTTGTAATTCAAATATCTTTAACAGTGACCAAATATATACGTATATACATGGGATCAAGTGAACAAAGTTAGCCAAGTTTATACCTGAGGCAAAATGCCTTTCCATTCAACACACACAGAAGTCAACAGCATGAATGTATTTAACCTTACGTTAAGCACTGGCAGTGGGAATGTATTGCCATCCTGCCTAAGGGCAACAGAGCGTCATAGTTGTATGTGGAGATCACCTGACACATATATTTCCTTTTCTTTCAGCTTCTCCTGTCTCAACTGTAGTAGAATACTATGCTTGGATAATGCTAGAAAGCATTTTAGGGCAAATCTCTATGATTCATCATTTTTCCATAATCCAAAACAAACAAAACAGAATAACATAAATAGCATTACAATTGCTCCAAATTGTAAAGCATGTGTGACTCAAAAGTTAAGATAGTTTTAAATTTATTTTTATTTATTTATTCAATTTCCATAGCCACCCATCTCTAATTTTAAAAAAAATCTATCACAATGAAAAAACTAAATAACAAAAAAACCACAATAAAAACATCAAAAATAAATATACATAGCAGCTAAGATACTTGGCCAGTTAGCAAAAATATCCAGAAATGGGGCCCTTGACACATTCAGCACCTCACATTCAGGATCACACAGCCAGGTTTTTAGGGTCTTACTCACTGATTGGATAGAAATGTGGAGAGGAAACTTTGACAAAAGTAGGCAAAAGGATTTGTAGAGACATTAACAGAAACAAAAGGCATTTCAGTGCTGGGAAAGAAGGGAGTGTGACAAAAAGAGACTCAAACTAACTTGCTCAGCTTGTAGGGGAAGCAGAGTTTCTATTTTTCTGCCAGTTCAAAGAAGGAAAGAATGCGTATCTACTCAGCCAGGAAAAAGAGTTCTAGGACAGGCTTGAAAATGACCTTTGCTGCATATTCTCAATATTGTTGGCAGGAACAGATACTAAACATTGTTGTTTTAACATAACATTTATTGCAAGTGCAGGCTTCATCCTTAAAAACCACCTTTAATGTACGTAAGAAGTTTAGCTTGTATCCATTATAAATGCAATGTATCTCTAGGATATAGTTTTCTTGGCTGAAATTGAATTCCTGATCCTAATGCCACCTAATTCTACTATTAACTATTTTTTATATGTTACTGCTGTTACCTCTATGCTAGGCGTATCAGTGCTATTCTAATGTTCAGTATTTTAATGGATCATTGTATTTCTTTAACTATTCACTAAATTTGGAAAAGATAAACATATTTTACAATCGTATAGATATACTGAGTACATATAGTATTTTGTGTGTGTGATGTGTGTGAGTGTGTATAGTATTTAGGTTATAGATATGTATGATTAACATGCATTTTAGAAGATGCTGGAAGAATGTGGAAGTAATTAAAATTTGCTGTGTGATGTCTTATATAACATAATACATAGAACTGCTGCAGTTCCTCAAAAAATTAGATACAAGTTGACTTGATTAATTATACTGTATATAAAGATGTGCCCCTATCTTTGGTCTCCAATCTGTATCCACCATATTCCCATCTGAATTTGTTGTGTCTGAAAATTTTAATAGCTTAAAACAGCTATTAAA
The DNA here is from genome assembly GCF_051295495.1 of Thamnophis sirtalis. Lineage (NCBI taxonomy): Eukaryota > Metazoa > Chordata > Lepidosauria > Squamata > Natricidae > Thamnophis > Thamnophis sirtalis. The sequence continues at coordinate 43,265,351 of NW_028261391.1, forward strand.
AGTTTGTCACTTTGAATTATGTATAAAAAGACAGATTAAAATATAATAATAAAAGTAACAACAATTTAAATTCTGGGTTTTTTTTCCCAAATTGTGTTACCTAATTATAGAGCGTTTCTAATTACAGTAAGCAACAGTGAACAGTCACTGAGAGTAAGGTGGCATACAAATTTGATAAATTGTTGTTTTTTGATGCTGTAGAAGATCATGTAGGAAAAGAATTCACATATCCGTGCAGCCATTTTGATCATGGCTTTCTATATTCTCATGCTTTTCATTTCACATCTAAAGGGTTATGCAGGACAGACCATAAAACAAGTGATTTCATTTTGTGAATTCCATTGCTGACCTAATCACATAAGAGCTTTCTCTCAGCTTGCAAAAGACCATAGGTGTACTCACTGTGTTATACCAGCAAGCAAGGAAGTTTGAAAATCTACCATTTGTGAACTGAGCTTCCTTCACTAAGAAGCTATTTCAGTTACCCAGAGGTGAAGTTTGATTTGTAGAGCTTCACAAATCATTTGTGCACTCTTCCGTGACTTGGTCACATAATATTCTATTACAGTGTACTAACAAATATTCCTTTTATCTCCTTCAACATTTCTCAAAAGATTGTAATATAGGCAATTGGAGTGAAACTAATTTATTACAGAAACCAGAATTTTTTTACCTCTTCAGGCTGAGTACCTTCATTCTGGTTATTTATTTTTAAGGTATTATTGATAATTAAGGTATTGTGGTTTCATGCCATATTGACAAAAACGATCCCCAGATTCAGCATCTTTCAGTAAAGTTTTTAAAAGTCTGTTTTCTTTTTTAAAAGTATATGGAATTATCTGTTTAATTTGGTGTAATTTGATCACTGCACTGGTTACTAGTAAGCTTAAGTCTAATTCAAATATAACATAGGTGACCCTGCTGTATGTAACTTATGTGGGAATGAACTTGAGAGATGGGGGAAGGAATGCTAGAAAATATTTATATGTTTGTATGAGAGGTCTGTAGAAACTGAGTACCCACCCCGTTCCTAGAAAACTATTCTAAGAAATATTAAAAAGGCAGAAAATTGTATTTTTCCTAAAGGAGAAACATGTTTCTAAAGACATAAGCTAAGAGCCTCAGCTCCCTGCCCTCACCCCCTCCCCCATCAAAGATATTTTGGTACCAACATATCTACAAGACAAAGACTGGGCCAGTTTATCTACAACACAAAATAGCTTCAGCTCCAGGGTGATAGGATTAGCCCTCAGTCAACATCCAAACCAGGACAAAGCCATGAAGCCATAATAGGAATTGCCCCTTCATTACATCATCACCCAGCAAGATTCAACCAGGCCTGGGATTCAAGACAACCTACAAAGTTACCCCTACATGGGCCCATGGGAGTCTGACAACCACTCAGAGTACACTTCTTACACAGGAACAGGAAGTTCCAAGGCAGGGCCCAAGAGAGGGTATAAATCTTTCTCCCTCTCTCACTCATGTGTTCTTTTTTGCCCAGGATATCAAGCCATGTGGTCCTGTCCACCATTAAACCATCTTTCCAAGCAGTCTCCATGTTTCCAGTGTCTTTCTTCCTATTTGGAACTGAACCCAGATGGACATTTTTTTCCAACCGGGCATAGCCTGCAGCTGCAGAAGAAGTTCAGAAGGGACCCACCCTAAATTCTCAGATTGTAAATGAGAGCGTGGGAAATTTGTACTTTTAGACTTGAAAAATAGATGTCAGCCTTCTCAGGAAATCTACACAGGAGACACAACCAAAGGGGCCAATTCTATTTTATTAATACAAACAAGCAAATATACAAACTTCCAGATCTCCTTTATAGCTTGAGCTAGAATTAAGCTGTCATTTCAGTAGTTAATACTAGTCTATGGAACAGTGTATTCGCTAAGATGACTCAAATAATAAGCCCCCAGCTTATTAACTTTGGGGAACCTATAAAAAACCATTATACTTTGGTAAACATTTAGTTGATATATGTGCCTTTTTATTAGATATTCTTTAAATATTTGGTTGGTTATATTCTCTAAGTAATTATTGATGGATTATGTGGAGATTATTGATGGATTATGTGGAGATTCTTTTAGCACATGGATTTCACAATAATTATAAACCTCCTTGAGGATTTTATAATTATATAAATTGCTACATAATCAATAAATTATAGTTTCATTCTTTTAAAATCAATATATATGATACTGTTAGCTGATCCTTTAATATTTGAAATGCATTAAAATTGGTTTTTTTTAAAGTTTGATAAAGAAGAAAACTAGAATGTCTTGTGCTGCTGTTTTACAGTTATTTGAGAAATATGATATTTTGACCATACTTTGCAGTTTTAGTATGGATAGAGTGAAGTCTTTTTAAAAAAACTGTAGATAAATAATCTAATCATGTCATAATCTTCCTCAAACTTGGTATTTTCCAGGTCAACTGAGATTTTAAAGACTAGATTTATCTTTGTTGTCTAGGAATTCTCAGCATATCATAAATGCATCTGGAATGCATAACATTGGAGAAAGAAAAAGAAAATCTCGAATTTGGAATGTGTGTGACTATACAACGCAATGTGATTCATCTCCCAACCATATAATTCACAAAATTCAATTAGGCATTGATATATTGGAACTTCAAAAATGTATCTTCTGTTGGTAGGGCTGGTCATCTCCTAATGTTTTAGACATTTCAGAATGAAAACAACATTCATATTGTTATTTTTTGTAACCTAAGCCTGAAAAATAAAAGAGATTTTGGCTTCATCCAGTATTCTGATAGCAGTGTTTCTGTTTTCAGTAAATTCTAAATCAGATTGCATAAAAATATTCCATATTTATTTTCTCAAGACTTCAAAGTAGTTTTGCTAAAAAAAAGAAAACCCAGGTAAAATATTTATCAGTATGGAAATGATATATATATAATTGATATATATGAAATGAATATAAATGAAATATTTTATATAAAACAGTATCAATTTATAAATCAAATAAAAAATTGTAAACTTGTTAATAGGTTTTTAGCTATTATGAGTTTTAAGTTGCTGTAAGGGCAACATTATAAGAACACAAATTGGAGATAAGACATTAGATGTTGTTATAGGTAGCTCAAGTTTCTGGCTATTTAAAATAAATACTGAAATGGATGAAATTAGTTAAATGCCTTGAAAGTATGAAAAAGAAAATCCAAATTCCTGCATGATATAGGAATGTTTCAGAAAGAAGAAAAAGAGATTTTTTTCTCTTTTTCCAAAATTACTCACATAGACAAAAACAATCATATTTGGAAGTGGCATTTGGTTACAAACCTGAGCTTTAAAACCCAATGGGATAATTTTAGAGAACATCATCCATGAAGAGCATACACCAAAGCTTTTTTTTTTCTTAACAACTGCATTGCATTATTGCAGGTAAAGGAAAATGTATTTCTAGGATTTTCTCCTTTTTTAAGGATTATATGAACATATATAATGCTTGAATGCTATATCAAGACACCATTTAGCTTCTAAGAAATAGTTCAGTTAAATGGGACAGACAAGTGAGGGGGAGGAAGACCATTCTGAAATCCTCACTAGTGAAATCACACAAGCAATATTTCATTATAATTCATGATTACTTTTCATTTTCCAGAAGTTATTGCAGTTGATTTGCTAACCAAGAGAAGATCAATAAAATAAAACTGTCTGTGACAAAATACTACAGTTTAATGATGAGGAAATGTGATATTTCTATTTCCCTTAAGAAAAGCTTCTGAAGCATCCCAAATAAAAAGGGCCTACTGTATATTATTTTGACAGTTTAGAAAGATCCAAATACTTTGATCCTTCATAAACGAAATGAAATTTGAAAGTAGAGAATTTATTCTTACAAGCAATATGCCTCATCCTTCCTTCATGGACCTTAGAACCCTGATCTTTTCTAATGGTATTTTAGATTTTATACTGGTCAGATGGAAAATTCCAAAAAGGACATCCACAGTACAGGTATAGCCCAGGTATTTATGGCTTTTATGATGTTTTCTCCACTCAGTTTGGACTTTAATATCTTGCGAATTCATCGAATGTATTTGGCTGAGATTAATTCCTTAACTTTATTGTGCATTAAGTCAGAGGCCTCTAAAATCCCCAAGTACTTGTAGCTTTCTTCTGGTTTTACTGCCTTTATCATTTCTTCATTCTCAAGTTGTATTCCATCATCTTCTAGGACCTTGCCTGCCTTGGTTGCCATTATTGCACATTTGTCAATTCCAAACTGCATACCAATGTCTTGGCTAAATTCTTTTGTGCTTTCAATTAGTAAATCAAATCATCCACATACACCAAGTGTGAAAATTTCAGTCCTTTCTTTGCAAGTTCTTATCCACAGTTCACCTTCTTCAAAATGGTTGTCAGTGGTAGCATTGAAAGTATAAAAAGTAGGGGTGAAAGGGAATTACCCTGGAAAATGTCTCATTTAATTTCAGCTTCATCCAGTTCTTCTCCATTAGCTACAAGCTTCATTTTCCAGGGGTTCATTAATTTTTGTATGTTGCTGCTAATGCCAAAGATTTTCAGGCATTTCTTGATCCAGCTGTGTGGAACTAAATCAAACGCTTTCTTATAGTCTATCCAAGCCATGAACAGCTTGGTTCGTCTTTTCTTTGAATTATTTAGGATTAACTTGTCAATCAGCAGTTGGCCCTTTGTTCCTCTTGAATTTTTGCAGCATCCTTTCTGTTCTACATGAAGCAAGTCATTTCTTTCCAAGTATCCATAAATTTGGTTTGCAATGGTACCAGTAAGGAGCTTGTATGTTGTTGGCAAACAGGTGATTGGTCTATAGTTTCCAGGGTCCTTTCCTTTTTCTTTATCTTTTTGCATCAAAAATGTCCTTCCAGTTGTCATCCATTCATCATTGTCAGATGTTTTTAAGATCTAGTTCATTTGGGCTGCCAATCTTTCGTGCATACTTGTAAGTGCCTTTAGCCAGAAACTATGTAGCTCATCTGGTCCAGGTATACTCCAATTCTTCACTTTTCTTGACTGCCTTTGCACCATTTCTTTTGTTATTTTCACATCTTCCATTTTATGCACTTTGTTTCAGAGCTTTCTCTTTATCAGGCTTTTCATTTGTTGCTACTCCATCTCCACTTTCTAAGCTCTTATAAAACTGGTGCTGATTTGCTCTGAACTCTGAGTTTTCCTTGAACTGAGTTACTCGATTTTCATACCATTTAATCTTTTCAGCAATGGCAACAACTCTCTGCTTCAGCTCTTCAATTACTATCGCAATCTTTTTATTCTCCAAATCGTATCTTGCTTCCAGGCTGCTTTTGACCTGCTTGTTCTTTAGCTGACCTTGCCTTAAGTTCTTCAAGTTGCTTATATTATTATTGTTGTTGTTGTTGTTGTTGTTGGTGGTGGTGTTATTTGGTTAATCTTTGGTGAGATTCACAGCCTTTGGGGCTGGTTGGTAGCTCAACAGCTTGAGTCCTAACCAAGGACCTAGGAACGGTTAAGGTAACGTCGGAGGATATAAGCTGTTCCAAGTAGGTTGGTTTTTTGTAGAATCAGAAAGTTCAAGTCTGATAAATTTAGAATTTCCAAATAGCGAAGTAGCCCTTTAGGTATTATTCCAAGGGCTCCAATTACAATTGGGACAACACATGATTTCTTTTACCATCATCATCAACATTATCTATCTATCTATCTATCTATCTATCTATCTATCTATCTATCTATCTATCTATCTCTCTAGCTCTCTATCTCTATCTCTATCTCTATCTCTATCTCTATTTCTATCTCTATCATCTCTATCTATATATCTATATCTATATCTATATCTATATCTATATCTATATCTATATCTATATCTATATCTATATCTATATCTATATCTATATCTATATCTATATCTATATCTATATCTATATCTATATCTATATCTATATCTATATCTATATCTATATCTATATCATCATCTATATCATCATCTATATCTATATCTATCTATATATCTATATCTATATCTATATCTATACCTATACCTATACATATACCAGGGATGTGCAGTCACTAGAGGCAAGGGAGGCGGAGCCTCACCAGTCTCCTCAGGAAAAAGAAAGAAATTTAAATATATTTTTTAAATAATTAAAGCCAAGATAGTTGCTACCAGATTCCAGGTCACAGTGGCTTGGTGTCTGCTTAGTGTTAACCAAAGCAGGAGGCGAGAGAACTCGGGGCCTCTTTTCCATAAGGAATTTTTTGCCTTCTAAAAGTTAAGAAAGAGTTAAAAGGCAAAAAAGTTCAGATGGAAAAGAGGCACTAATTCTCCCGCCTCCTGATGTGGAAGCAGCGAATCATGTCTTCTTGAGCACGCTTACGTTGGGCGGGCTATTTCGGAGGGCGTGCTTCAGAGGAGTGGGGGAGAAGGAGGAGGCTCGCTCTTTGCTGCAGACCTGGGCGCTTGGCGGCTCCCGTGATGCAAAGTGCCCCGCCGCTGCCGCCCGCCCGCTGCCCCGGTCTGCTTCTCCAGGCTCCACCGCTGGAAGTCCCGGATCGCCTCTGGGGGAAGGCTGGGTGAGAAGCGGAGCGAAGCTTCTCCGCGGTCTCCCGGTGCTGCGCAGAGGCTCTCGCAGGAGTGCGTGCCAGTGGCCGGAGCTGCCCTGGCTGCGAGACAAGGCAGCGCTTAAAGCAGCCGCTGCCGCCACCACTGCCCCTCCTGCCACCACTGCCCCTCCTGTGGGCGAAGGAGGGGCGGTGGTGGCGGCAGCAGCTGCTTTAAGTGCTGCCTTGTCTCGCAGCCCGGGCCACTGGCCGCTGGCACACGCTCCTGCTAGAGCCTCTGCATAGCACCGGGAGGCCGCAGAGAAGCTTCGCTCCGCTTCTCACCCAGCCTTCCCCCAGAGGCAATCCGGGACTTCCAGCGGCGGAGCCTGGAGAAGCAGGCCAGGGCATCAGGGGCGGCGGGGCACTTTGCATTGCGGGAGCCGCCAAGCCCCTTTGCTGCAGACCCGAACACTTGGCTGCTCCCGCGATGCAAATCCCCCCCCACCGAGGCCAACCGCTGCCCTGCTTCGCAAAAGGATGCCCAGCTGAGCCTCACCAGGTATAAACCTCACCGCACGTCACTGACATATACATATACATATACATATACATATACATATACATATACATATACATATACATATACATATACATATACATATACATATACATATACATATACATATACATATACATATACATATACATATACATATACATATACATATACATATACATATACATATACATATACATATACATATACATATACATATACATATACATATACATATACATATATAAGCTGAGTTCCAGGGAGTGAAATGGCATCATGGTTTCAACAAAACTGCTGCATGCAAAACAAGTGTTGGTAGCCATTCATAAGAATAGCAGCTATCATGCAGTTTGATATGTACTTTTCTTCCATAAATACTATGTGGTTTCCTTTCCAGGAAAAATATCTAAAGCTTTGTTAAACGTGGGGCATTTCTAGTTGGCAAATCTTATTGTCGTATTAAACATTTTTCTATTGTTTTTTGTTTAAACTATAATTAACCTCATACAAATGGTAACAGAACTTTGAGAGAATTGTAATTAAAGCATCTGGGGGAAAAACAAGAGAAAGAATGATAACTTCAGCAGCCACGTTAATTCCCTACATGTTTTTAAGAACTTTAAATAATAAATACAATCATATTTAAAGAGCAAGCAAGCTAGAAGTAGTTCATCAGCAATGTCACTGATTAAGCAATCTGACAATATAACCAGCAGTTATACTTTACGACAGATGTCCAAGTGGTACCTTTGAACCGCTTAGATATCTTTGTGATCCATGTCTGTGCTGGAGAATTAAAAAGTGGATTTCTAAGCTTTCATTTAAACCTGCTTATTATTATCCTCTACTGAAGATTTTCCTGCATTCTAATTTTCAGTAAGCACTGAAGTCTCAGAGTACAAAAATCATAACTACATTTAAATTAAAAGGAGTCATTTTGCAAACATTATTCTTAACTTATAAAGCAATAGGATTACACTTACATGTAAAATAGAAGACATTAGAAAACAGTTGTCAAGAAAGATTCCTTGAAAAGAAAATGGAGCAACAACTCGGCATGATTCTTTTGAAGCCAATACTATACCCTTCTTTCAAATATAAAGCCTTCAGAAGGGATTCTGTCAAACTCTATATTAAGTCATCACTTTAGCCATTGCCATCTATAGTCCTTCCATTTTATGTTGTGCCAACACTAATGAGCTTAATACTGAGTCTCTCGGGAATAGGGCGGCATACAAATTGAATAAACTAATACAAATTGAATAAACTAGTGGTGTCTCTTAAAATAAACTAGTTGGTCATGCCATTATAAGATCTCTCCTGAGGTAGATCAATGCATATAAATATATACAAAAGAGGCACTGAAGAAAATAAAGATAGTATTGCTGAATACCCATTTCCATCAAAGCTAATTGATGCAAATAATATAACCAAACCAATTCAAAATCAACCAAATTATAGTGTAAATTATTAGATATCAAATAATAAAGGTGGCCATACCAGGAAAGGAGATGCTTTGCCTCAAGCCCATGCAGTCTAGTCCTGTAGGGGTGCTCTGGGAATAGAGGTGCAACTTGAGAGGAAGGGCATCAGTGGCCACTGGAGAAGTAACCGATTTTGTTTTAACCTACAGAAAAAAAGTAGTAACATCTTTAGAAAAACGGCTAGCCTGAACGCCAGAAAGATTACTTTTTTAAAAAAGGGTTGTCTTCAATCAAACAATCTGGATAAAAGACAGCAAATGAGAATGCTAAAGGCGAGCAGGGAGTATTCTCTGAGGGAAAAGAGCTTTGTAGATATCAGAAATGTCAGATAAGTCATTATGAAGAACTTTAAAAGGAAAAGAAGGCTCTTAAAATTATACATTTGTGATAACGAGGGGTGGGAGAGAATGAATTGCCGTAATACTATGTGGTCCTTGGTGTTCGGCATGCAGTTGTTTAATATTTAATACTGCTTCTAATAAAGTTGCATTTATGTCATTTGCATTCTAAAATATAAATTATATTCTAAAATAGAAATACTTTTCAATCCATTCATCATAGCTATGTACATATGACACCATGCATCCTAGATGAGACAAGAGAGGCAATAAAGAAGACCCATCTGTCAGGATAAACCTCTTTTTTTATGGTTACTGTAGTTTCACAAAATTGCCATGTTGTGTTAGAAACAAAGGAAGCAGAAGAACTAGTTAACAGAATCATTGAAAGGGAAGAACGAGATGCAAACAGAGAGAACAGACAAATTATCTTTGGTTCCTTACATTGAGTTGATCTTCTGAGAAGTTACTTGATTCGTTCTCTCTGTCTGATTGGTCCTCTCTCACAAAGGTTCTTTTTCGATTTCTCTCCATCCATGTATCATCAAAGCTGAAACATTTGTATAGGGATTTGTGTCTCTTCTGCTGGACATGCTTTTTTATCTTTCCCTTCTGGATATAGAAGGGAAGGATCCAGGCCTTGTCTTCTACATTTGAATCCAAAGACCCTGGCATCTGAATAGACTTTTTTCGGTAAGGAAGACCATGCTTTTCACCTGACCTCTCTTCTGCTGAAATTTCACTTTGTTGGGAATGTTCCTAGTTTACAAATAACAGGTGAAAATATCTTTAAAACATGTTCTCTTTGTTGACCATTTTTGGGCTGCTCACTGCAAGCAGTCATCATAAATCTGGAAACATCTTATTACATTTGTCCCCTTTTAAAGTAACATCACACAACATGTCTTACAAATAAAGTCTGTATTGATTCAGCATGGATGCTGCAATCTAAATGAAACCTAAATTTGCACTCACCTGTATTAACTTCATGTAAAGCCTGGATACATGCTCATATAAGCACTGAGGAAAAATACTTCAGCATAGTGTAAATACCCTTGAATAGTTGTTCCAGGCAGCATGTGGCAGGACTCACTTGACATATTCTGTTTATAGTGCAGTCCAGGGGTGAAATCCTCCCGGTTTGCCCCAGTTCGCCCAAACCAGTAGTGAGGATAGGCCATGGCTCTCTGAATCAGGGATAAAAATCCCCGGTTCAGAGCAGTCCCAGTTCAAATGTCCCTCCCATGTGCCTTACTCATAGAATTACATAGAAAACTCTAAACAGTTGTTTTAACTGTTAATAAAGTAAGCCAACCAATCTAGAAGGACAAGCATCAGAAGACTTTTGACCAAGAATTCCTTAAAACTGAAGCTCTGGCTAAGAATATACAATTAGCAAAGTTCAATTAGTTATTTTCTTAAGCATCCTTTGAATTCTCTATGTATGATAACTGTTGTTGGGCCTTTAATAAGGAACACCCTGCAATATAAAACCTTGCCTCCAGAGGGCACAATAAAGTTATATTTAGCTGTGACAGTTCTTCCCTAGTGATAACAAGATTTTTGTCCATCTATCTAAACTTGCTTTGTACACTTAGATGCCTCTCTAATTTTGGAATGCCGCCTTCCCCTAAGAACTGGGTCCCTTTTTCCTTTCTATTATTTCAGCCAGAAGTTAGATTTACAGATGTAACTTCAACAAAAAGGAGTTCAACAAATTACTATGTGATTATTATATAGATGTATATAACTATCTATATACACCAGTCTGCACTATATAGAAATCCATATGGCCACTTAAAACTGCTACAGACACGGTCCTCCCTTCTCTGGTCATTGCTTTCCAGAGGCCATTGGGGCTCTTGTTGCTGAAAGGCCTGACATCTGGCTTCTGCAGGCGCATCTGCCTGCAAAATGCCTGTGCATCAATTTTCAGAGCCTTATGCAGGGTCCGTATAACTATGGATTTAGCACTGTTTTGGAAGAATACTAGACTTGTGTTTAAATACTGGATTATCATTTCTGATGGATTCTATTCCTGTGCTACACAGGTTAGTTTTTCTAACTGCTTCTGCTAATAAAGGATGGGCCATATTTTCCCTGATTATTTTTTTTACTTTCCGGAAGAACCATTTTGCCTATTCTGTTCTGGGATATAATTTATGGGCTACTTCTAAGTTTGTTGACCATGAGGACAGAGGTGAGCATTCCCTAGCAGCATTAGTTTAAGATAGATCTTTTTCCTATCAATTCACTCCAATTTCAACCTGCAGTCTCCCTTGTGCTTGTAGCCTAATTGATACATCATAACTTGTAAGGCAGGCACCTTGACAGCTGGCTAAACACACCATAAACTTCCTTACCCTGCAGTGAGATTTGCTGCAGCATATATCGGGGGAAATGATTGGAGGCTACTTTCCTGCTTGGTAGAAGGGGTTGTAAAGTTAGAGAAAGCCACCAAGTGCTTTCTTAACTTCTCCTACATTTAAACAGAAAGAACTATATTCTGATTACATTGGCAGAATAAGATTCAGCCATCAGGACAGAACCATTTATGCCAGCATACCTTTCTGCCTCTGAAGAACTAATGGACAGTAGTTTAATGTTTGACCATCCCTTTGGCTTCTCTATAGGAGAGCATGTAACATGAACCTTCTCTAGATCCTGCAAAGCACCTCCTGATCTGAATGCATGGTTGCAGCATAATTGCACAGATAATGTGGCCTCGTATAGTACAACTTTACTGAAAGTTTTAAAAAAACCTAACCCCCTCATTAAAAGACAGTAACAGAGGAAATTACTATCATTGAATAGGTATTTAAAATGAAAAACCAGCATTTGTCTAGAAATGAAAAGCACTCTTTCAGCACTATTTCTCAAAGGTCACTTCTGAAAGCAAATCTATGACTACAATTCCGTATCCTCACATACTTATGAAACATGGAAATGAAGTAGTTAGCTCTAAATATTTTTATGAACAGTCTTATAATGAGAATCTTAAATTATTATCTCATCTTATTTCAAAATTCTCTGAAGAATTTACACAAATGAATAGTTATGATGCCCTATGTCTTTGTAAACAGGTTTCTAAAGTTATTTCAAAACGTGAAATTTGTAACGTTGAGCATGACCTCCAGACTAACCCAGAATTCTACATAAGATACACAACAAAAAATATTTTTAATCCTTCTCCATATACTCAGTGCCAATACACAGAATCTCCTGCAGAGCAACTCACCTCATCTCTGATTATATCACTCATTGAAGCAGTCGTGTTTAAGCTGATCTGTGACTGGCTGCTTATCCCACTGTCTTCTCTAAAATAGTCGTTATCTAATGAATGCATGGACTGCAAGAAACTAGATCTGGGTTTCAATGTCTTTGGCCTCTCAGGTGCTTCCAAACCGCCATCGATAATAGAGATATTTCCAAGAGATATCAGTGAAGTTGAACTTAATTTACCAGGATAATGGAAGCCCATCCGCTGATGAGCAGTTCGAGGACTTTGTGGCTTGGGACTCATAGGTCTGCATGGCATGTCTTTACGTTCATACATTGACAACTGGGGGCAAGAAGGAGTGAAATGGGAAAATGATGACTGCAGATCAATTGGAGTAATTGGAGATTTCAGCCAGAATTCTTCATAGGAGGTATTCCCGTCATTCCCCATCATTTTTTCCTTCCCACTACAATCTGGGCTATAGGATGACTCTTTCCTCTTCCTCCTGGTGTCTATAGGTAGAAAGTCAGCAGGCCCAAAGGAATAGGAATGCCCACCTCCTGTAGATGAGCCATTAGAAACACTGTATTTAAAAAATTCTTGTCCATTTTGATACTCCTTTTTTTCCTTCAATGATTTTCTACTAAAGTTTCCAGAGCTCCTATTTGAACAGGGGTTTTGCTTCAGGCTATCTGCCTCCTTGTTTTTTAGAAAAACTTTCCAAGATTGGTGCACTTTCACTTTTTCATTCTTTAATGAAATTTTTGGACTCTGTTGAGCATTTTCTTTTTCCAGCGTTTTTGATTCAAAAAAGCTTGAAAAGGATCTATGGGCCAAGGCCAATCGGCTCCGGAATTTTTTGCTATCTATGTTTTTGTTACATTTAAAATCATTCTCTGGGGAGGATTTCTGGACTTCAGGGTACTCATTAAACTCATTATTGTTGTTCTCTACAAATCCTAAAGTTGTTCCTTCCCCATATTTTACCCTGGATAACATGGAAGAAGAAGAATATGTGCCTGCGCTTTCTAAGACTGTCCGACCAGAGCTAGAAGCTTTTCTCAAACTAATTCTATTGAAAAGTCCAACAGGTTTTTCATAGAATAAATCGTCGTCATCTGAATATTCTACAAGGCATTGATCCTTGTTTTGCAAAGTAGAACTGGATGAATTGAGGTCTTTCCAATTATCTTCTACTTCATCTACTTCATCTGCTTTATCACTATCAAATGTTACTTCCTTAGTTTTCACATTATCTTGATTGTCAGGAAATGTTAACTTAGATTTCCTGAAGGATGCCATCTTGGGGAAAGCTAAAAATTTAGAATACTTAACAGACTTTTCTATGGTGCCCACTTTGTTGATTCTCTGCACTGCCTTATAGAAACTATTGTTACTACCAAAAATGTTAATTATATTATTGTCCATCTCTTCACTATTTGCACTTCCCATGCTGATATTATCTAGGCCACTGGTGCTATTATCTTGTGTGTCAGTTTTCACTGAAGTGTCACAGATATCTGGATTCACATCCATGTCATAGTTTTTACTAATGCACTTTAAATTTTCGGTTGTAAAAACTTTATCTGATTCTGATTTGAGAGAAACAGCAATTTCCTCATGTATTACATCACAGATTTTGGAGTCTCTCTCCCCAATAATTTGCTTAGCATTGCTTTTATTTCCTTGAAGATGAGTCTCATCATCATCAACAATGTCTTGGCACAATATATTTTTACTATTTATTTCCTGTGTTCTTGCAATATTTACACAAGCATCCTGTTCTGCATTTGTAGTCATAGATTCATCCATTGTTGTATAGCCACGAGTTTGGGATTCATGGTTTGTTATTTGTACTGTCTCTAACACAGAATCACCATTCAACTGACATGGTTTTCTTAGTGATATGTCTCTATTTGCTGCAGGCAGGGCCAAGGACAAAATATCTAGGCACCCCTCTTCTTTCCAAGTTTGCACAGTACTTTCTAAAAGTAAATTAGTTGTGGATGTATTGTTCCCCAAACTAGCTTCCGTAGATTTTGCAGAGCCTGGCAAAGACAGTGAGTCCAGCATGTTTGCATCCGTTTCACAATGTGGGTTTCCTGAACTTTCCTCAGGAGCCATCTTAACTTGGAATTCATCTTCATTGTATGGCAACACCTGCACAGAAAACATGTCATTGGTACAACTGGACTTTCTGTTTGGAGATTCTTCTGATTTTGTGGCATCCATGATGGTGATGAGATGAGAGTTTGAATTCTCATGCTCTAGTATCTCAGTAAATTTAGGCAAAGAGTTCTCAACTTCAACATTTGTTTGCAATGGTTCTTGACCAGGGCTTTCCATCAATAAAGCTTTTAACTCAGAAATATTATCTGATTTTTCCTTCTGGCACATATAATGTGGTATTAGTGCTACTTTAAAAGCAGCGACATCAACATCTTCACAATTACTGCAATTGCAAGCCTTCTTTTCTATATCATTGTGATGATTCAAAGGATATCTTAATATATTGGATATACTGGGTTCTTGTTCTCTCAAATCTTTTCCATTTGATGTCAGAATCTCAACTGCCTTCTCACGGCCTATATTTGGCCCATATTTACTTCTCACTTCAGATGCTCTGAAAACAGCCTCAAGGTTTTGAGTTTTGATGCATTTGCTTTCCTTGTTCACATCTGCATTAATCATGGAAGCATGAACATCACAAGTATTATCATATTTATTTGCCACAGTGCATTTATCTATGTATCTTTCTGAGACATGAACATCACAGATGTGTGATTCAGAACCAATGTGATTTGGAGACAACCCTTTAATTTCTAGCTGATTTTTTGATTTCAGGTGTTTTTTTAACTCTACATTGGCAGTTACATGTGTTGATATACATCTCATATTTGAAAATTTCTTTTTAGAATTGTTTTCTGAGGAATTTGGCAGCTGGGACAATACCAACAACTGACATTCAGATGTTTCTGTTCCTTTTGTTGTAAGGCCACAAAGCTGGGATTTGTTGGTCCCATGGGAGTTTTCTGTCTGCTTCTGTACATTTTTATTTGAAATCAAGTGAGGAGTAAGAAATAACTCTTTAATATTTGTGTCCTTTGCAGCTTTTAAGGATGTTTTTGAACCATCTATGTTTTCCTTAACATGAACATGATCTGATTCTTTTAGGGGCAATGTGGAAAACGATTGGCTTAATTTATCTGCTAGACAAAGGCAATCTTCAATATGTTCTCTGATATCTTGACCATTTATATTTCCAGGAGAACTATGCCATGATTTCATTGCTAAATTTCCTGGCTTTGTGGAAGGCACCAAAAATATAGATTTAAAATCTGTGAGTTTCTGCTTTCTGCCATACAAATTTGTTTCTACAATTTTTTCACTGTCAAAAATATTCTTTTGACTATACTCGGCATTAAATATACAATCTTTTTTATACCTCATTTTGGAAGATTCATTATATCTTTTCCAAGTTCCATTTGTTTCTAAATGAATATTAGGCAAACTCTTTCTGGAAACTGTTTCTGAGCAGGAGCAGCAAGTTTCAGAAATATTCAAAGCGCTTTCAGAGTTTGTTCTGAGATTAACCAATGTTACTGCTTCTGGACTCATTCTCTCTTTGCTACTGGCACCTTTAATATGATCTTCTGAATGGGTATGGAAGTGTGCCTCTCTGTTTGCAGATTTTGTCCCCACTTTTAACAAAGCTTCGGTCCGTAACACAAAATCATTTTTATTAGCCTTTGACCCCGTGGAGGTAATACTGTAAGGTAATACCTGCTCCTTTCCTTTGACGTCTTCAATTTTGGATTCTGATGCTAATAACTGCAATGCATATTTGCTTGTTGCTACATGTAAGGCTGAAGGGAAATCCACATTTTCCTTCTGAATAAATCCAAATTCTTTTGTGAAACACTTGGGAGGAGACCTATCTCCTTTTGTTTTGGAATGCTTATGCCACGATTCTTCTATTTCTGAAGAAAGATTGGGTTCTCTAGTGACATCACTGGCAATGGACTCCGAGTCTGACACACTTTCATAAGTCTCTGTTTTGATATCTGACAGTGATTCGCTTTGATATGACTGGGTTTCAAAATAGTCTTCATCTGTTTCCTGGCCTGATCCACATATCTCCAGCTCTGGTGTATCTGGGTTTGAAGAATTCTGATCTTCTTCGATCTCTCCTTCACTTGTGCAGTTGTCAACTGGCTCCGAGGCCTATAAAAAGATGAGAAATTAATCAACAATACAGTCTTGTATTAAGAAGATTAATGTATAACAGGTATGGTTCTCTCCAGAATTGCAACAGAAGAGAAAAAATTTGAGAGTTGACATTTAAATATCTTTAAGTTGCTAAGGTTGAGAAACAATGCTGTAATTGCCCATGACAGCACATTGTACAATGCCATTGGTGGCATTTCGTGGACATTGTACTGTAAAGCTAAACCACATCTCCCAAATAATTTTCAAAACTATTTTAATATTTGGTGGATTTTTTATTGGTCAATACAATGCTTTGTAATCTATACAATTTACAAGTAGAGTGCTGTGTGCTTTGGTTAGAATAATTTTTCATATTTGAAGATAATGCATCTCCTTACCTTTCTTTTAAGCATTTAACTTTTGTTACAGATTTTTTTTTTTAATAATAGAAATTCTCTCTTACGTAGAAGGGAAATCTGCCCCACCCCACTCGGTTGGTATTCAAACCGTCAGTGCATACTAAATCAATTGAAATTAAATGTCATCTGCTCCAACTAAATCTGTTCATTTCCCAAAAATGTGGCTGTGTAAAGTTTAGTGGCTCCCTCTACTGGACAATTCTAAATATGTTTACATTTGTTAGCTTTTGCATTAAGTAATTGTCAAAAGGTTTAAAACTACATTTTATGTATGTTGTTTTTTAACTTTGTATTGGTATTTGATGCTTTATTTAATATTAATGTAATATTAATTTAATATATATAATTTATATTTCATTGGTGATCATTTAACTAATGATAATTCATGAGAAATAAATTAATAGAAATGGCCAGAACTACAGTAGTGGTCATTAATAAGTGGTGTTGGTTTTTTTGTCCTAGAAAAATAGTCTCTGTCTTCTGTCAAGGATATGTATTTTCCAATACTAGAATCAAGCAAAACATATTCACATTGAATTTATATAACTTTATTTTATTTCATCATTATGACCCAATTTTTAAACAACAAATTACGCTTAAAAATTATGGTTCAATTGTAGCTACATTGTAAAACACTCCCTTCCTGGAAAATGAGGTTAAAAGCTAAGATCAAGATAACTCGGAGAGAAGTTAATCAATGGAATTACAGAAGGTGTGAAGATTAAAGATAAAATTCAGCTACTGAAAGAAATATAAGAGCCTGACTATCAAAAGTCTAGAGCAAAGGTGTCAAACTCAAGGCCCATGGGCAAATGCAGCCAGTGGGGTCCTTATATCTGGCCCGTGGGGCTGCCCTGGAAACAGCGAAGGAGCAACCCGCGGTACCTCTGCCAGCAAAAACGGATTCTGTAGGGCCATGCATTGCCCTCCCAAGCTCCGTTTTCAGCTGCAATGGCCTCCTGCAGCCTTCTGCCACCTGCGGCCCTCCCAAGCTCTGTTTTCACTGGCAGAGGGCTGCAGACAGATCTCCCCAACACTGCCCGGGCCGCCACAGTGGGTGATGTCGAGCTGGCCATGCCCCCCCACACCCCGAGGTCAAACACAACCCTGATGCAGGTCCCAAGCCCTACAAAGAAACAGTACCATTCAACCAGCCAACAACTTGCTTCCCCACAAGATGGAAAGTCCCATCAAGCATTACAGCAACCAAGCTAAAGAAACATATGAGGCAGTACATGAGCATAGCTCAGAAGGGCATTGGGAATAACATCAGAGCCTCAAAACACCAATTGCTCATAGGTGTAGACTATGCAGAGACACAAACCAATGCATAGAAGTAGGGTGTAAGATGCAAGCAGGAACAGTATACACTGAATGGCACAACCTAAGTAATAATACAATAGCAGAGTTGGAAGGGACCTTGGAGGTCCCTTCCTAGGCAGGAAACCCTACACCGTTTCAGACAAATGGCTATCCAACATCTTCTTAAAAACTTCCAGTGTTGGGGCATTCACAACTTATGGAGGCAAGTTGTTCCACTGATTAATTGTTCTAACTGTCAGGAGATTTCTCCTTAATTCTAAGTTGCTTATCTCCTTGACTAGTTTCCACCCATTGCTTCTTGTTCTACCCTCAGGTGCCTTGGAAAATAGTTTGACTCCCTCTTCTTTGTGGCAACCCCTGAGATATTGGAACACTGCTATCATGTCTCCCCTAGTCCTTCTTTCTATTAAACTAGACATACCCAGTTCCTGCAAACATTCTTCATATGTTTTAGTCTCCAGTCCCCTAATCATCTTTGTTGCTCTTCTCTGCACTCTTTCTAGAGTTGCCACATCTTTTTCTACATCGTGGTAACCAAAACTGAATGCAGTATTCCAAGTGTGGCCTTACCAAGGCGTTATAAAGTGGTATTAACACTTCACGTTATCTTGATTCTATCCCTCTGTTTATGCAGCCTAGAACTGTGTTGGCTTTTTTGGCAGCTGCTGCACACTGCTGGCTCATATTTAAATGGTTGTCTGCTAGGACTCCAAGATCCCTTTCATAGTTACTATTGTTGAGCAAGGTACCACCTATACTGTACCTGTGCATTTCGTTTTTGTTGCCTAAATAGTAGTTGACATTGTGTAGAGGAAAATCTACACAGTATATGAGCTAGACTCTCCCAAGTCCGGATGGGAGATTCTACACAAGGTCATGTAGAATAATAGGACTGAGACCCTGTGACACTTCCAAAACCAGATAGACAGACAAGTACTAGCCAATCAACCTGACATAGTGGTTGCAAACGAGGACCAGAAGACAAAGGTGGTGGTAGATGTAGCAATGCCAAGTGACAGCAACATCAGGAAGGAAGAGCATGAAAAGCTGAAGAAGTACCAGGGCCTAAAATAGGAACTAGAGAGATATAAAAAGTGGTCCCAATGATAGTAGGAGCAAAGTGGTCCTAATAGTGGTAGGAGTACTCAGGGCTGTGGTTCCTAAGCTAAGAAAGTGGGTCCAATAGATCCCAAAAACAACATCAGTACTCCCTGACCAGAATAGTACAGTATTAGGAACAACTAAAATATTGTGCAGAACCCTTAAACTAGTAGAGGACCAGAGATTGAGGTACATACATACTAGGAGTGAGAAAGATTTTTTTTCCTTTTTAAATGTACTTCTGTATTAGATTTTTGTATTATTCATACTTGTTTGATATAATCTTTAATAATAAGCAACCATCATAAATTTATGCCCTTAAACCACTTGTGTCTTAGGTCACTGTTAGAGAATTACCCTGTGGAATTCTGACAGAATTAAGGTTGCAAGAAAATATTCATTTCAGCCAGGAGCAAAACTCATAGTGTTCTAAGCAATCTGTTTCCTGAAATAGTGTTGGCAATATACATTTGACTTTTCCACAAAGTCATTCAGACTTAATTGAAAAACAAGGAGAACCAGCACAATCTTGACACACCTGCATTGGATGCACAAAGAGCATCTTCCCAGGTGATTGATGTAGTAAGGTTCTTCCTCAGCAGTTAACTTGTTTGCAACTTGTATATCTTAATGCAAGCAAGAAGAAGGTGTCTATGATTCAGTCAAGCAGCCTCCACAAATTCTAGTCCTTGGAAACCTTCCACAGCAAGATATTTTGTCATAATCAAAAACCCATCTGTTTTTTGACAGGAAGTAGTATGGAAACAAACAAACAAACAAACAAACAAAAATACCAGTTCTACCGCATAACATTTATTGGATACATGGCTCCATGCCAAGTATCTTCTCATTGAAGTTTCTCCAGAAAAAAAGGATGAATTATAGTAACAGTTCAAACCACTGTTTAAATATCTGACACTACAAATTGCAAGAAATAATGATTCTAGAATAGCAACACAAGATATAATAATTAATACACCCTAATAATACCATTGTACTAATGAACATTTATACCATTGCAATCCTATGACCATATGACAACCACAAGACAGACATTGGCCAAAATACAAGTACGTTGTTTCTATTTAATTGTTCTGCCTAACAATAAACAAAGCACAGAAAGATGCAAAGAGAAATTTCCTTTCTTATGATCATTCCTGATCTGGTAAACTTCATAAAAATTGTAAGCATCAAATGTTTAGGGGTTAGTTAGAATCACAATTTTCAATGATATTAATCATATTGCCCCTGTTCATTTGTTTATGATGTCTTTTTTTTGTGAATCTTGGGTTTAAGCAGTTCTAGCCATCCAGACTCTTTGACTGAAGTGCATACTAATTTTAGTAAATAAAATAAAACACTTCAAAATGGTGGAGGTAAATTCTATAATGAACGTATGACTGCAATGAACAATAAGAACAATCTTAAGGAACAGGAGGAAGAGTTGCTACCAAATAATGGCAAGATAAAAGTAGTACTGGCATTTGTGAGTTTGGTTTCTTAGTCTTGAAAGCCTGACAATATTATATATTTCTCTTAAAAAGTACGCTATTGTCTTATCTAGATATTTTATTTATTTATGTATCTGAATATTTTTAAAAACAAGAGAAAATCATTTGGCTGAAATCCTCATCTAAATTGTTCATAGCAAATAAACAGAAATAAATGAATACATCATTATCAATCAAAAGTTGATGGTGCTCTGGAAATCAGAAAGAAATTAATAGATTGCTTTTAAAAAGGATGCAAAAAGCAGTTAATTTGAAATTTTAAGCTTAGACTATGCTATTAAACTATCTAGAATGATAACTAATTTGTTAGCTCCTTACATATAATATATTGATTTATCATTTTTATGTTACTTGCATTATGGAATCAGAGAGTTAGAATAAGTCATTTAGGCCATTGGGTCTACATTTCAAATTAAAGCATCACAGGCAGACAGTTCTATCAATTCTCCCCCAACAGCTCTAGGAAAGGGAAGTCTCTCTGCAATGGGATCTATCATCAAATTGTTCTTACTCTTAGGGAGCTTTTCTTCCATTCAGCTTAAGAACATTATCCATATTCTTTCTGGGGCAATGAAAAACAACCAGAAAGCACACTACTCAGAATGGACTTTGACCAAGTACTCCTTGTTACTTTTTCCCATGGATTGGCAAATGCCTAAAATTGCATTTCCCTTTTTACCAGCCATGTCACACAGTTCATTCATATTAATCTTTTTCACAAGTACTGTTACCAATGCAAGTATCCTCCAACACAGGTACAATTATCTTTTTAATAGAATACCTCTTCTTAAATAAAAACATCTATTCCTTGCTCTTACGCAAATACTACATGGTTTTAAGCCTAACTTCTAATGTCTCGTGACAGTTTTGAATTTTGTTTCTGTATTAGCTGCCTCTAGTTTTTAGTCATTCATAAGTTTGATAAGCATTCCTTCAACTTATCAAACATATAAAAAATGAAATAACATGCAACATAATTAATATCAGCGTGTCAAATGTGCATCATCAGTGCTGTTAAAAACATACCAATTTGCTTGATGCCCTAAGCTGCATTACGCTGTGGCAATTGTGGAAAGTGTTTTTGACCAGACAGCATTTAGTTCCATTTGACCATCGTGACAGCACTCCTTTTCCTGTCCTTTGCTGCAGCATTCCATAATGTTGAAAGTATTTCATTCTCCAGTTTCTACTGCTGATAATCTGATGTTTCCATTGATCTACTGCTGATGATATTCTAGTTGGTGCTGCTTTGAAAGCTGTTTCCATTTGTGAGCCAAGCTCTATGGCTCCGGACAGAGTCAGTGAATTTATTTGGGTAAAGAGAGTCTCCCTAATTCTCCAATCTCTTGCTTTCTCAATTAGCTGGTCAAGCACAAGCTCATCCTGCCGAGGTCCAAAATCGCAGTGTAGTGCCAACTCCCACAAAGCAGAAGCAAAACTCACAAAGGTTTCCCCAGGGAGCTGTGCCCGTTGACAAAAGAAGAGCCTCTGGATCCTCCTGAAAACATTTTGCCTGAATTCAAAACTTTTCTGAAACTCATTGATAGGGTCAAAACATGTCATTGATCCCAGCTTTGTAACCATCTTCTGATTTCCCCAACCAAGCTGGTGGGGATGATAATTCTCCATTTTCTCCAATCCTAAAGTTCAGTTGCTTTCATTTCTGGAGGAAAAAACCAATTGAAGCAGGAAGGCATATGAATCCACTCTCCTCCAGAGCCACAGTGTAGCATAAGTGGCAGTAAACACCTTACTTTCCCAATGAACAGAGCAGGTTTAGTCAGCAAATTTAAATCGAGACATTTCTCCATTGAAACACCTGACCTGTAATTTGTCACTTGAGCATCTCCACCCTTTAATGCATTTATTCCTGAACATGGCACAGCATCCAGAATGTCAGAGCTAGAAGAAATTAAAATTCTTTAAACAAAAAGCAGAGGGAAGGATGTCAATCCCCACTGTATGAAATAGCCAGGGAGGAAAAAATAGAAATGTATATATCACAATGCAATCAAACCCTTCCTCCATTTTTTTACATTAAAAGAAATAAAATTTTACAGAAGCCTGTTTTCATGAATCCCAAATAGTTTAAACTGTATATCCCAACCCCTTTTGGGTAGAGGCGTAGTAAATCGCAACTTAAAATAAAAATAAATTGTATAATAAATTGATTGTCATATTCTAAGACCACTCTGGATACAGTAACATCCACAGAAAGCATATGGCAAAGAATCCAATTTTTTGTTAAACCCAGACCAAACATCACATTTTAAATCATCTTAATCATGAAGGTTACCCAAAGCAATTTCTTCACCCTTGTTCCTACCCAATATCAACAACATTGTGCAAAGAGTTTGGGGGAAGCTACCTTATCAACCATGATTTTTTTAAAAGCAATTTGAAGGCATGCCAGTAACCTGTCTAAAGGGATCTATGTCCTACAGTATTGGGTATGACTTTACTGATATCATAATCCCTGTACTATGTTATACTATATTTTACCTGAAACTTAGCAGGTAAGTACCACTTGCATACATCTGCAAACCAGTGGGTATTCACTATATATAAGCAGATATTTGGCTACAAAATATCTAAAGCTTAGTAGAAAAAGGCAAAAATGGAAATGAGTGTAAAACTTAGGATTCAAAATCCAAAAGATCTGTGAAAAACTGACATAATGGTTATCCATGAGGGAACCTGCACCATAGATATTAACCTTTTCTTTTCTTTCTAATTCTTTAGTGAGGATTGACATTCTTACTGGAACTTTTTGCTACAAAAGAAAATCACTTGCACTAATTTCTGAAGATATTATTACTCAAAATATTAATAGCATATATTCTGGATGAGATTGGATGAGAAACATACATGGAAGTTTACTCCAGCCATCAGAAGAGTATGTTGAGTATGTTAAGCCATCAAAATGCATTGAGAATCAAATTTGATGACTTTCAAAGCAGTTGAATAACAAGGTACGACTGTAATGGGGAAAAAATACTAAAAAGCTTCAGATAACTAATATAATTTGGATCCTGATCCATCATAGTCAATGGGCACCTTGGTGGTCAGTAATTCCTAAATTCAGAAGTGACTGTAGGGCAAAGTTAAAAGGGGAGCAAATAAAAAAGACAATGTTATAACAACAAAACTCTTTTAGTATTTTCATTTATATTCTTTAATATGTATAATAATTCCCTCAGAGAAATGTGGTTCAAGTTAACATTAGATCAAAAAGATAAATACTTCTGCCAGGCAGCAAAATGTACTGCCATATGTTATAGATTTCATGTATCAGAAGTCAACAGGGCAAAAAAATATCTTGAAGGATATAGAAATAGCAAAGCATTTAGATGTATTTACTGCTTCATAGTGCTTTACAGCCCTCTCTTAACAGTTTACAAAGTCAGCATATTTCCCCCAACAATCTGGGTCCTCACTTTACCGACCTCAGAAGCATGAAAGACTGAGTCAACCTTGAACCGGTCAGGATCAAAGTCCTGGTTGTGGGAATGTAGAGTTAGCCTGCAATGCTGCATTCTAACCACTGCACGACCACGGCTCTATAGTATGCAAACATTCTTCAATTTTCCATTAAAGTTAGTTGAGCTTTCTTGTCAATCTCTTGAATGGAATTCAGAACTTTCCATAGACCGACTTAACAGATTCAATTAATTTTGCCCAGTTACAACTTCCTTATCAAATCATCCCAATGTCCCTTAAAAAGAGCTTGTGATTCTTTTCTATTCAAAACCTCTTTAGATGTATATTATCGTCCCCCAATCTCCCTCAGTACAATCCCCACATCTTTTCATCAGCAGTCCTTTTTTTAAAAAAATGTGAACATTTAAAATTCAGGTCTGTCATTCCTGATTCTCACAAATCAGTGTTGGTGTTTCATGCTTCGGACTCTGGGCCAGCTTTCAGCTATGACTTCAATATCACCTCTCTCCATGAATGCTAATACCCTGTTCAGAATTCAGGGCTGCATGTCTTTTGCAATTACTGTACAGCAAGAGTGGCCACATTCAAAAGGAACCTCCGCTTCCATCAACATGACAGCAGATCCTTAGTACTACTGAGATACAAAGTGATCATTGTCAATGACCACTAGCGCTCAGGATTCCACATTAAAACATGCATTACATGTCAGTAAAATATCCATCTAATACTACCATTATCATTTCATACCATTACAACTTTATCCAAAAACTACAAAACAAACCCTTTTGTTTCTGAGAGTTCCCTAGTATTCTTGGGGAAAAGTTCTCTAAAGTATCTGAAAAATAATTACACAAAATAATAATGCAGCCTGTTCAACCCTGATTATAATAGAGTTTGGACAGAACATAGGTCTCAGAAAAATATACCATGTCAGGAAGGTACTATATATTCAAGTGACTCAAATGAATTTTGGAAAGTGGAAATGCCAGAAATCTTGATATTGTGGATCACTTTGTAACAGAAGACAATCAACACCTTTTTCTTCTTTTTCTTTTTCTTTCTATTTGCTTGGTATAAACTCTGGCAGTTTCAGTACTGAGCTGTGCAATTCTCAACTTCTTATTTTGTACATATCCAAAGAACAAGCCACATCTAATATTTTAAAGTATTTTGCCATCAGATTACACTTTCTCACAGAAAATTTCTATTACATTTTATCAAAGCAAATTTGCCCATTTTGTGTGCAAAGTCTTTCAGTGTTTTAGCTAATGTCTAAGGCGATAACTATGACTGACATTTGAAGAGGCAAAACTAGAGATATTATTTTTAAAAAGTATAAGGTTTATTAAGGTTTATTGGGATTTATATGCCGCCCTTTTCCCTGAGGGGACTCAGGGCGGCTTACAACCACAGGGGAGGGGAGGTGCAAGGTCAAAACAAAAACAATTGGTGAACAAAAGAAAAATAATAAAACACAACTTTCATTCAGCAATCAAACACTCGGGCGGGCGATTGGAAACCTATTCCCAGGCCTGCTGGGAGAGCCAGATCTTGAGGGCTGCGCGGAAGGTCTGGATCGTGGTGAGGGTGCGGATCTCCATGGGGAGCTCGTTCCATAGGGCCGGGGCAGCAGCAGAGAAGGCTCTCCTCCGTGTGGTCGCCAGTCGGCATTGACTGGCTGATGGAATTCGGAGGAGGCCTAGTCTGTGCGATCTAATTGGTCGATTTAGGGAGGTGATCGGCAAATCACACAGATAGTCTGGAGAAGTGATTTCTCGGTTCATTCTAAAGTTTCTCTCTTTTTTTCTTCCATAGTGATTCCTGCCTACAGAAAATAGCAGGTATATCCAGGTTTTTATGATGTAACTGCAGAACAGTATGTACAATCCAAAATAATAGATAATAATATAGAAAGTCCTCGATTTACTATCACAATTGAGCCCAATATTTCTGATGCTAAGTAAGACATTTCTTAAGTAAGTTTTTCCCCATTTACAACCTTTCTTGCCACAGTTGTTAAATGAATCACTGTACTTAGTAACATGATTGTTAAGTGAATCTTAACAATCCATTGATTTTGCTTTTCAGAGGTTTGCAAAAGGTGATCACATGATCCTAGGACAGCGATGGCGAACCTTTTTTGGTTTGCGTGCCATAAGTGGGGGGAGCATAGGGGGGTTCATGTGCAGGTGTGCCACACCCATAATGCAATGTGCGACACCCCCCAGTGTGCATGCACGCACTACAGGCGCTCCCCCATTTTTTGCATGCTTTTTTCGCCCTCCCCAGGCTCCAGACACTTTATAGGAGCCTGGGGAGGACAAAAACAGCCTCCCCCCACCCCCAGAAGCCTTCAGGGACCTTCAGGAGGCTTCCCTGAAGCCTCCGGAGCAGTCAAAACGACTCTCCGAGCAAAGCGGAAGTCACTTCTGATTTGCTAGGAGGGTCATTTTAAGCACTCTGGAGGCTTCAGGGACCTTCAGGAGGCTTCCCTGAAGCCTCCGGAGCAGTCAAAACGACTCTCCGAGCAAAGCGGAAGTCACTTCTGATTTGCTAGGAGGGTCATTTTAAGCACTCTGGAGGCTTCAGGGACCTTCAGGAGGCTTCCCTGAAGCCTTTGGAGCAGTCAAAACGACTCTCCGAGCAAAGCGGAAGTCACTTCTGATTTGCTAGGAGGGTCATTTTAAGCACTCTGGAGGCTTCAGGGACCTTCAGGAGGCTTCCCTGAAGCCTCCGGAGCAGTCAAAACGACTCTCCGAGCAAAGCGGAAGTCACTTCTGATTTGCTAGGAGGGTCATTTTAAGCACTCTGGAGGCTTCAGGGACCTTCAGGAGGCTTCCCTGAAGCCTTTGGAGCAGTCAAAACGACCCTCCGAGCAAACCGGAAGTCCATTTCCGAACTTCTGGTTTGCCTGTAGAGCTGGTTTTTTGCGCTCCAGAGGCTTCAGGGAAGCTCATGAAGCCTCTCGAGGGCCACCGGGGGGGGCACTTTTCGCCCTCCCCAGGCTCCTATAGAGCCTGGGGAGGGCAAAAAATGGCTTTTAAAAAGGGTGAACTCAGCTGGCCAGCACGTGCATGCGCGCTGGACAGCTGACAGGGCAGCGCCTCACGTGCCCTGATAAATGACTCCATGCATGCCATAGGTTCACCATCACTGTCCTAGGACATTGCAATCATTATAAATATGTATCAGTTGCCAAGCATCTGAATTTAGAATATTTGACCATGGGGATGCTGCAACAGCCATAAGCTTGAAAAACAGTTGTAAGTCACCATTTTCAGTGCCATTGTAATTTCAAATGGTCACTAAATGAATTGTTCTAAGTTGAAAATTACCTACGCATGCCTTTGTGCTCTTTCTCATCCAGATTTTAGGGCAAAGGCAATATAATGAAAAATAATATAATAATCAGCTAGAGTTTAGTGAGAATAAAATAACGATCAAAGAAAATAAATAGCAATCCATTTGTCAGGTAAAAGAATACACCAACATATATAGGTCATCCTTGTTGGTAATCACAATTGGGACCAGCAACTTGGTCATTAGAAAAAGCAGTTGCTAAGTGAAACTATAACTGTACTTATGATCTTACTTCAGCTTTCTTTTGCTTTACCAAGCTGCAAAGGTCATAAATGCAATGAGGGTTCACAAAGTAACTTTCTAATTGCTATAGTAACCACAGATGGTCATTAAATGAGGCAGTTGCTAAACCAGGACTAACTGTATAAAAAATAGTTTCATCTGCTTTCCCGATTAGGATAATGGAAAGATTTACAGTAGTTCAAAGTCTCATTGATTCCAATAATGTTAGCTCCTCTAATTTGGGAATCCTTTCTCTAAATAGCTGTCCCAGTGATAAAAGCAATCCTTTCTTTATGAAGCTTCTGGCGCAGTATACTTGTAAGGCTGGATCTTAATATTTTCTGGCAATATTTATCAAGGTTTCTGAAAATGCAGGGAACAGTTTCATTTTGGATCTTTCTTCTCCATGTAGTAGTGCCATTCCAAATACATTGCCATTCCAAATACAGAACAACATTTAAGTCTTTGATCTACTTCATTACAAACACACTTTTGTATTATACATACGATACACCCATCATTTCCATATAATTGGAATTTAAAAGCTGCAAGAAACCCATGTTTATTATGACCACCCACTTGTACTGCATGCAGCTGAGCATGGGTGAGTCCCTTCTAAATATGCATCTGCTGGATTTATCTGCAAGATGTAACAATTGAATTAAGTTATGGATGTTGAAGTAGAGATGAGAAAAAGGCCGCTTACTAGAGGGCAGCAAAAAGTTAAGAGTTTATGTACCTCTTTGCCTCCGACTTAAGTTTTTTGCATCCCAGATATCATCGCACTAATATAAACAACATATATTATGTTTGAATAAAATATAATTTTAAAGAGTACGAGCATGTAAAGGAATCACTCAGATGCTGCTGACTTAGAGCTCTTTCTCCTCCTACCAGCAACTTTTTATCCTGGCATAGGCACAAATGCTGGCAAATAGTGAAATCCTTAATTACAATCTATAGGGCATGTTAAAGACAGGAATGTATTTTCCTTTGGCTTTGTTTCTTTCTGCTGTGCTCAACATCTTCATCTATTAGGAAAACAATCACTGATCACTCTCCATAAAGTAACCTGGACATTTGCCAGGTCCATCTCGATGCCATTGTGGGAGATGCGGTAATCTAGGTAATCTATCTTCTTTTGAAGAAATTCACATTTAGACAACTTGGCATAAAGTTCAGCGGCCCGGAGTTTTTTGAGGACTGACCACACTAAAGTCACGTGTTCATCATGTGTTTCTGTATAGATAAGGATGTCATCAAGATAGATCAACATGCCTTTGTAGAGGTGCTCATGCAGAACTTCATTTATTAATTGCATGAAAACTGCTGGCACCTCCTGAAGATGAAACGGGAGTACTTTGAATTGAAAACATCCCAAAGGACAGTTGAAAGCAGTTTTCCACTCATCTCCATCTTTGATTCTGACCCTGTAGTAGGCCTCCCTGAGGTCCAACTTTGTGAAAAAAATTCCTTTACCCAACTGGGCCAACATATCTTTCATGAGTGGGAGAGTGTATACATTTTCCACACAAATACCGTTAAGGTTTTTGTAGTTCACACATAAATGAAAGGAGCCATCTTTCTTTTCTCTAAACAATACAGATGCAGCCCCTCTTGGCCTAGCCAGCTCTATGAACCCCCGTTTCAAGTTTTTGTCAATACATTTTTGCAATTCCTCCATTTCACGTGGGGACATTGAATAAATTTGGGGTTTGGGGAGTTTTACCCCTAGGAGGATCTCAATCCTGCAATCAGTAGTGGGGGGGGGAAGCTTTTTCACTGAAAACATCCTTCAGGTCCCAGTATTCTTCAGGGATTTTTTCTTCCCCCTTAATTTTCTCCTGCTAGGTAGCCACTAGGTTAGGTTCAGCATTGGCTATGTGGGAGTCCCTCCCCTTGCCCTCCGGAGGTTTTGTGGAATTGATGTGCAACCACCCTTTCCTCCAGTTCACGTATGGGTTCCATTTCCATAGCCAAGGTAACAGATGTGGAGATCGACCTAGCCAGGGATAAATACCAGGAAGACAGTGAGAAAGGTAAAAATCCCCTTCCCACCCACCCCCAGAGGAGCTCTGAAGGGAGAGAAAAGTTGGTCTGCAAGCAAGCTCCGGTCTACTGCTTGTTTCTTCTGTGGGAAGAAGGGCACCGAGCAGCGAACTGTTGCTCAAAAATTGGCCCAAATCCCCCTGCCACTGGGGAAAGGAAGCCAGACAAACAACATGGGAAATGAAAGGACACCACCATGGAAGGGGTGGATCCTCTTGAAGAATTCCCTCCCAACCTAGGGGAAGAAGAAGGACCCTCCTTTCTCTCGGGGGAAAGTGAAACCGACTCTGATGACAACCAACTGGTAAGTCCCCAATCGAGCCCCATGACCATTTCAGTAGAACTTAAAGTGCCTTCTACTGGAGCCCAAGCAAAAATGCTGGCCCTTTTAGACTCTGTATAAATACATTGCATAATCAGCCCACAAGTGGTGGAAAAAATGGGCTTAAAACTGAGAACTTTGAAAGTGCCCATTGCCTTTTGCCAGTTGGATGGATCAGTAGCTGGGGAGGCTCCTGCCCATTTTGTGACTGAACCAGTAGATATGTGGATGGGAGATCACCAAGAAGCCTTAAGTTTCATCATTGCACCTGGGATGGATCGACCCCTCTTACTAGGATTACCCTGGCTACGGAAATGGAATTGTCAATAAATAAAGATACAGGTGAGGGGAGCTGCAGGGTTTTCTTGCAAACTGTCCCCCATCAGTTTGGGGGAAAGAGGAAAGAGAAAGTGGACTACCAGATCCATTTAGGGAGTATCGTCACAAGCTTAACTTCTCATAAAGAGGTCTTCTATAAGTGATCCTATATACCATGAGGACACCCACAACATACTCTTCAAAAACTCCAAAAGGATTGCTAACCATTGATGTACTGCAGTTGTTTGCATTGTCTATATAAAATTCTGGATCACTTTTAGCACACTAACTGGCTTCCCTTAATTATTGCTCTGTTTCAGAGTATTCCTGTTAATGCAAGGAAGTCAGGGTGGAGAAGGTAAGTTGGCACACACATCCCTGCCTTCCTACCTGTTTTAAGATTTGAAAATGCATGCAGCTTCTTTCAAAAACATCTGTCACATCACAATAATTTCTTTGCAAATTAAAGGCTGCAAGATGTCTGTTTCCCTGAATAAAGAAAGAAGACAGTCTCCCGCATTCAGCCATACCTGAAGAACTGGAAAAGATTTAAGGAACACAAATATCAGTCTGTAGGAGTTAAGATTTCTAATCATTTTTTCTGCCCACATTAATTGCTCTGCATTCCTATGAATCAGTTTCCTTGTGTCTGAATAATTTAATTATTATTTTTAATTATTATTTTTGAAGGAAAAAATAATCAGGATGTAAATGGAATACGTTGGTTCATCTGTGCAAAGAGAATGCATTTGTTTGCTTGTTGTGCATGTTCTTTCTTTAAAATAGTTCTTCCAAGAGTAGTTTAAAAGTTTAAATATTTTAAAACTGCAGGGCATTTGGGAATGGATTCATATAAATAAATAAATAAAATATCCTGTGTCAGAAACACTTTTACCTTCTAATCTGTAAAATGCAAACTGTTGGGTTTCAGACAGTGGTGGGTTTCAAATTTTTTTAGAACCTCTTCTGTAGGTTTGTGGGAGTGGCCTTCCTCGCTTGCCGGCCATGTGACCGGGTGGGAGTGACTTACCAGCCATGTGACTGGGTGGGCATGGCCAACTTGTAAAATGTGGTGAAACTCATTTAACAACGCTCTTGCTTAGCAACCAAAATGTTGGCTCAGAAACTCTGGCATTTGAAGTCTTAAAGCTGTCAAGTTACAAGACCCTTACACCCCTAACCATTTAGAAAAAAAAACCCCAGGAGTGTTCAAACCTCACAGTTTTAAGACTTGTGAACTTCAACTCCCAAAATTCCTCCTCCGATCATGTTGGCTCAGGAACTCTTACACTGAAGCACACAAGTCTTAAAGCTGCCAAGTTACAAGACCCTTGCACCCCTAATCCTTTAGGGAAAAAAACCCAGGGGTGTTCAAACTTGACAGCTTTAAGACTTGTGGACTTCAACTCCCAGAATTCCTCCTCTCGCTCTTCATCTTGATGGTGTGCAGATGGGCGGGGGGAGGGAGCTGGAACCGGTTCTAAACGGCACTGTAGATTTGTGGAACCTCTTCTATAGAAGAGATAAGAACTGGCAGGAACCCACCCATGGTTTCAAAGTGCTATTTAAATTAGAGATCATAGCTTGTGCTGAATGATGTCAGTATATCAGCAGATCACAGGAACCCTGGAGCTTCCAAGGATTAGATTGGTCTCTAATTTAATGGATCCAAATGGTTTCCAGAAGGGACTTAGCAATTTTCCCAACAATTTGGATAGCAATTATACCACTCATCTGGATGAGCTATGGAACACAGAGCTTGGCTAAGTTTTGAACAAGATGGCACCATAGAGGTTTTTACCCAGTTGCCAATCCCATATGGCCGCTGAGTTTACTGAGGACTTAATAAGGGATATAGAGAATTCTAGTTGAGGAAAATGGTGATTCATACATCTCCAAATGAGTAGAGACAATGACACAGCAAGCTTGGTCCAATAGATTTTCTCTGAATAAGTGGATAAGAGATCACCCACCTATAATTGCTTCTCCCAAGGAGATTGCAGGACAGCAGAAGCCATCAAACTCAACCACAGCAGTGCTTTTAAAGACACTAAATTCATCTAACCTCACTTTCTAATCACATTTGTATGCATTATTATTTTAAACTTAAAAAGAGTTTTTTCCAAACAACAAGCCTGAATATCAGAAAGTTTGGTAAGTAAAACTTCATCCTGAAGTAGAAAAAAAATTAGTTTAAAGAATTTAACTGTATAGATAGATGGCAAAAAGCAAAATAATAATTCAGCTTGTTTCAAATGGATAAAGGAACCAGACAAATTTGTAATTTTCAGACTTTAAAAAAATTGAGTAAAATAATATTTTTGTAAGAATATGAATTGTTTAGACTTGCAAGGAAAGAGATTGTTGGTGAAAAGTTGAAAATAAAGAAGTTTGAGGGTTTTTTGAATACAGAAGTGGTATTTTAAAAGATCTTTGAAGAATTGTTAAAGAAGGTTGGAAATGATTTCTTTAAATATTCTTTTTTTTCTATTCCTTTTGTCTTTTAATTATTTTCTTTTTTCTTCACATGTATTTCCTTTCTCTTCTATTTTTCTCTTTATTTCTGACTTTAGTTTGTTTTATCTTCCACTCTAGCAAAATCTTATTTTTTAAAGAAGTTAAGGAAACTGAAATGACTGAAAAGATACTAGAACCGACGGTGACAAAAACAAATCTGGAACAGGTGCGGAAAAAACATTGTTAAGAATGCACATCTGTGCTTACACAGTGATGATTAAAGCGATAAGCATAAATTCCTTTCTATACTTATTGCATCTGCAGACTTTACCTGGTGGCCTTTGTTTAGAGTAACTCAATATCTTTTAGGGCAGTGTTTCTCAACCTTGGCCACTTGAAGATGTCCGGACTTCAACTCCCAGAATTCCCCAGCCAGCATTCGCTGGCTGGGGAATTCTGGGAGTTGAAGTCCAGACATCTTCAAGTAGCCAAGGTTGAGAAACACTGTTTTAGGGAACCATGGACATTGTTTTCCTCTTCTTTTCTTTTTCTATTGTATATTTTATCTTGTTATTACATACCCAGTATTGGAATATAAAATAATATATCATACAGTGTTATATGAAAAAAAGAAAGAAAAATAGATACATGTGTTTATATAAATAAAAGAAATGCAAGGGATAGAATAGATCTGAATAAAGAGAGTCTGAACCTGTCGACTAGTATTGATAAATCATGAGTGGAAATAAAACTTCAGTTTTAGTTACAATATAAAACTTAGAAAATATACTAGAAAATTTGAAGTGGTATCGTATACTATGCACTGTTGTGGGTGCATAATAAAATGAGAATTTGTAAGTTGGTAAAGTTGTCTGTTACACTCCAGTAAATAATAATAATAATGAAAGAATTAGAAGTGCATTTTGGGAAAAATGTGAAGCAATTTGAAGTAATGAGGTATGTGGGAGAAGTTATCTTGTTAGGTAACGTGAATAAGTAAGAATGAGATAAGGAAGTACAGAAATAGTAACTGGACCATTTAGAGACCCAAAAATGAATGAGTATGATGAATGTTAAGTGTATGTTTGCTTCAAATACATGCTTTAAACATAATATTGTTTAAAGCACAAAGTAAATAAATTAATCTAAAATAATTATTGATTTTAACGAAAGATTTAGTGAAACATTGACAGAGTTACAAAAGGAAAGAAGAGTGATAAAAGATTATAAATGTAGGGCAAATTATTATATGGTGATGTCTTTACTTGATGGGAATAAAGAATATAATGTACATTGATTCCATGAAACACAGTGCTGCACAAAAATAGAAGAATTAATCCTTCAGGAGAATGAATGGAAAGAAAACATAGAAGCTATTGATACAGAGTAAACAGGATTTTGCTACAAACTGCCACAGATATTTATAGAGCAATACTAATAGAAAATATGAAATAGGATGCTTTGTAGAACGATGAAATGAAAAAAGCTATGAATGAGGAGAAATGCATATAAGAGTGATTCAATTAGGTTACCTAAATTAGGTACAACCAGTTTCTGAGCAGGTTAGAGGCCTTGTATTATATTCTCTTGGTCATTTAATGTATTATGGATACATGTATAAATAGCTTGTTGTAATCTTAGGAATGTGTTTTTCACAGATATTAATGTATTATGTATTTTTGTATGGAAACAATGCACTGCACTGAACTCATATGATCTGCAGTGAATTTGAGTCTCAGACCTGGAAGCCATCTTTTACATTGGGCCTTCAGGCCTGCCACATTTTCTGCTGTGTGAAAATGGGAGGAGGGGTTGTATGGAGTATGGGTGATATGTAGTCTAAATAACATTCTTTTCTTAGAGAGTCAAGGATACATTGCCATGCAGCTGTGATAGTGTGAATAGGAGGCTTCTCCAGTTTTGGACGGTGGGACCCTACCGGTTTAACAACCAGTTCGCTGAGCACTCTTTCTCAGTTTGAAATCTCATAAAAATTGTCATTTCCTCATTTGCTATCCAAAGGATTGGTGGATTTGGCAACTAAAGCCAACCTTGTTTGAGCTGTAAATTGTTCCCAAAGTTCTTAAAATTGTAAAAATTTTACAATGTAACATATCTTGTTGGTTCCCTTAAACTGCGTGCAGCTGGTTTTAAGAATTCAGGTGTAAAATCAGGAAGTCAGAAGAAAAGTCACTAACCCTAAACATGAACTGCAAAGGATCTACTTTCTATTTAGAGGCATTTTCCAGAATTGCAATGGGGACAAATGATGAAAGATGTGTCGTGATTGGTAATGCAAAGTATATGACATGTAGACATTTGTGTCTAATACAAGAACAAAGCAGAAAAGGACAACGTTTACATTATCACAACTTTCCATCACTGTGATTTTCACTGGATATCTATTTCTCCATAGTAATTATTTTATGGGGGCAGAGCCCCAAATTGGAAAAATTAATGTCAAAAGGTGCCACCCACATGGGTCTGAAAAATCTGTGTCACAGCCAATGGTGTAGGAACCTTTAGAAAGAGGTTGTCACAGATCTTTAATGAATAAACAAACAAGGTAAATTATGGTAAGACTCCAGGACAAGTTCTGAAGTGCATGTTCCTATACAGAAACATTTGCAGACATTAACTGCAAAAGCCTATATAAAAATATTTCATTTTTATTTTGTTTTCAACCTAGAACAGTGATGGCTAACCTTTCCAAACCGAGTGCCCAAAGCATGCTGTCGCATACACGAATGCATGTGCATGCACACGACCCCTCTCAAAATGCAATGTGCATGCAGCCCCCCACATGTGCCCTGCCCCCATGTGACCTACCCCTTGCATGCACCCTGTCCCCCCCATGCATGCCCTGCACACCATCAGCCCCTCATGCACCCTAGCCCTCATGCATGCATGGCAGAGAGCCGAAGATCAGCTAGCCAGAAGGAGGTGTGCACGCATGCATGGCAGAGCTGAACTGGGGCGACAGCTCACGTGCCCATAGAAAGGGTGCTGTGTGAAGAAGGAGGAGCCACGTCATGATGTCACAATGTGTGGTCTTGATACTCCGAGACCGCCGTTGACACTTTTGCCGCTGGACGGTCCATTGAGACCTAAACTGTCCCATAGAGACGGTGATCAGGAAGATGAAGCCTTGCTGGTTTCAGGGACATCACAAAGTCCCTGATCAACCCAAGGGAAGCACTTCAAGCCGGCAGTAAACAGACAGCCCCCAGGCTGATGAAGTCAGGACAGCTCCGGAAGGAAGGAAATGAAAAGAGAAAGTGAGTCCATCTGGTGAGGTTTTTTTTCTATTTTGCGAAAGACTGCCCAAAGAAAATTTTCTTTAAAGCCAAATTAGATCCTTAAGCAAAAGAATTGAGCGGCAAAATTAACCCTAATTGGATTGCTTTGGAAAGCTTTTTTTTCTTTGTAACTATTCTTTGTGGATTGAAGTGTTCGCAACATTTCTCATTTCTCTTAAAGTGAACGGATTGATTTTTTTTCTTCTGCTTTTTGTTGCTTTATTTTTTGACTTCTGGATTAAAACCTTCCTTCTTATTTTAACAATTCTTCCTATTACTTGTTATTAAATTCCACTAAAAGAAATCTAATCTTGTTTCCTATAAGCCAGAGATAAATATTAGAAAGTGAAAAGTAGCACACTGCCACTCGGAGGTCGGAAGCTGGGG
Source organism: Thamnophis sirtalis (assembly GCF_051295495.1). Lineage (NCBI taxonomy): Eukaryota > Metazoa > Chordata > Lepidosauria > Squamata > Natricidae > Thamnophis > Thamnophis sirtalis. The sequence goes on from NW_028261391.1 coordinate 43,301,894, forward strand.
TTTTTGAAACAACATATCTCTTCTCTTCCCTTCTTTGATTTCACTAACTTTGTAGCTGAAGGGTTTGTAACTTGTTTACAGAAACTGATAAAGAGCCAAGGGCATGAATTGTTCTCAAAGGTGCCTTTGAAAACTATTTTGGCAGGGGAAAGAAAGGGGGAAAAAACAGAACCCTTCTCCTTTGAAGAGCATAAAAGAACTTGTGTTCAAGTCAATCTAAAATAAAAAATAAAAGAGGCCTGGAAGGTTAAGAGTGGCAGTGGCTATTAGGTTTTTTTCCCTTCTTTCTTCTGTTTTGGAAACATGGATCAATATTCAGATGAGGAAACCTTAAAATTCCAAAATATATTGGCTGGAATTCAAAATCTATTAGAAGGATATGGGAGAATTGAGAAGAAGTTGGAAAGACTAGTCTTCCTCACAGCAAAAGATGATGGGGTTGGAGCCCCAAAAATTAAAGGGGAGAATGAAGATATAGAAGATAAAGATAAGACAATAGATGAATTTATTAATGGAGCAAATGTGGGGAAAGTGGAAAGAAGGGAATATGGAAAAGGGAATTCGATGAATTGGAGCTCTAACCCAGATTCCAGGATACAGAAGTAAAAAATATGGTAATGGTGATGGACTTAAGAAGAGAAATTTTTTCAGAAACAAGATTGACAACCAAAGTCAAGCTAATTTTAGTAGCAGCTGGTGGGCAACTAGATTACGTGAGAGATCCTTCAAGCAACAAAGTGCGGAGAGAAGTCTATAAAAACCTTATAAAGGAGATAAAAAGAAGACTGACACCACAATTAGCAAGAGAGATAATAGCAATATAGCAATAGCAGTTAGACTTATATACCGCTTCATAGGGCTTTCAGCCCTCTCTAAGCGGTTTACAGAGTCAGCATATTGCCCCCAATAACAATCCGGGTCCTCATTTTACCCACCTCGGAAGGATGGAAGGCTGAGTCAACCCTGAGCCAGTGAGATTTGCAATCAGCTGAAGTAGCCTGCAGTGCTGCATTTAACCACTGCGCCACCTTGGCTCATAAGCGCCACCTCGGCTCATAAGACTGTTTTGTTACTGGAAAGATACAGGTTGACAATGAAAGTTGATAATAAAAAATTAGTTGATTTTGGTGATTAATAAGAAGGAATTTAGTAACTCTTAGATTGTTTTAGATTGTTATTAAATGTTTATTTGTTAACTAATAATTAACTATAATAACAATAATGAAATGATAATGGATACAGCTTAATGATATATACATGTACTGGCAAACTAGTAAAAGAAATTCGGATATAAATTGAAAATTGTGACTGGGGAAAAAGACCTATAAATTTTATTAACAAATTTGTATTTAGATCTTATTATAAAGGTGTAAGTTTTTTTGGGAGGGGGCATCTGACAAGAGGAGATGGGACATAAATAGTAAATGATTTTTAGCCAATTATAACAACAACAAGGAAATGTCAATGGACATTGTTTAACAATATATACATGCTATGGTATTGGCAAAGTAACTTGGATATAAATTCTAAACAGTGAGTTGGGGGGAAATGGGGGGAGGTTTAGAAACTTTATTAATTGACTTTTACTTAAAAGATGTCATAAAGGTGTAGTGTTATTGGAGGATTTTTTTGAAATAGCTAATGAATGCCATTATGTGGTTGTGTCTTTAAGTATGAATGATTTGAGGTAAAAGCACGTTCAAATAACTGTAGTCAAATGAGAATTGTGGTACATTGATAGTAAAATATACAAATATTTTTTTATTTAAAGTGTATAATCTAATATGAACTATAAGTAATGACAGTGGAAGAAATGCACAAAAGTTATCTGTAACCAATCGACACACTTTCTACAAGAGGTAATGAAGGATGATTCTTGTGTTTTTGTTCAATTAAAATAAAAAAACTTTTCAAAAAAAAAAGGAAGGGTGTTGTGTGCCACCTCTGGCACACATGCCATAGGTTTGCCATCACGGACCTAGAATATAGGTAATACACAAAGTAAGAACACTTTCTAAATGGGTTACAGTACATGACTGACAAGCAGAACTGGGTACTATCAGACCACATTCATTTGGAAGGTGGCAAATAATTCACCTCTATAGATCCTCACCATCTTATATATTCATATAATAATGTCCAACAAGGGTCGAGATCATCAGCTGTGATTTCCCTTGCTCATGAAATTAGGAAGCTTTTTTTATTCCAGTTAGAGTACAATATCCCAAATCCCATCTAGGCTTTAAGTGTTATTGCCACCACAGAAATTGCCTGACAGGTTGATGGCACAAGAAAGAGGTTGCGTGGAGCTCAGGGCAACTGTCTGCTACATTATCCTATGGTCCTCCTTTTAGCCTGCAGCTTGTTACTTGTGCTAACAGGTGTTGAGTGAGGGCATAGGATGAAATAGAGTAGAGCAATCAATAGAGGGTATGCCACTTTGTCTCCTCAGACTACAAGTGCTGGTATTGGCAGCAGCAAATGAAAGTAGGAAAATGGTATAGTTCCCCTAAAACAATAAAAACAATTATATAGTCAGGCAAAACCCATATCAGCATTAGCAGCTGAAAACCAGGCAGAAGCCAGTAACACATAGCTGGGGGAACCTTATCAGATCAAATTTTGGGCATCACAAGACTCATTTTATGAAGACAATGCTTGTCCTGCTTTTTAAGCACAGGCGTAGTGCAGATCAGTGGTGGGTTGCAGGCGGTATGCCCAGGTACGGGCATACCGGAGCCTGCCTGGAGCTCTAGGTACCGTTCCAGTTCAGTGCTCCAGAGGGCCCTCTCGCCCACCTGAGCTCCTTACCTGTCCTTTAAGCCTTTGGTACTTCCACCCACATGCATGGCGCAGACAGCACCTGCGCGATGATCTGCTGGTGCAGATCTGCTGGTGCAGATCTGCTGGTGCAGATCCAAAACTGCATTAAACGCAGGTATATAAGGACCATATGTAAGATCTGGCAAGTACTTTAAAAAGCTTCTGTCAGACATTACACAAGAAAATGTCTGGCATCTTATTTTAGTACATTTTAGAGAAAGTACAAAAGAGAATATCTTTAACATAGAAATATGGCTAAGCTTGACTGCAAACCTTGATTTAGTGGATGTTAATGTATCAGAGTTTGCATGGAATAAACCACTTTTATGTAGAGATTAATATCATTTGTGTGATGATTTCATTGTACATATGATGTAAATTTATGCAACTGATATGTGTATTGTTTGCATACTTATATCATTAGGCAAATTATGCAAATCAGAAGTGATATTCTCCAATTTATAAGATATACATGAATGTATGTCTCTCAATTAATTCGTTAAAACAAGATTTCACTATACACTATGCAGCTTTTCTGATGTGGCCTGGATATTAAGAATCATAGAAAGGGTATATCCCATTTTCCCAGGAAGAATAGTATGGCTAGAAAAAGACTAACCAGAGTTCAGAGAACTCTTAGTCACTTTAAGAAGTAGCAAACTGCAAAAATACATGCAAATATATTAGACCTTTAATCAGATATTTAAACACAACTGAGTTATATGTTTGCATGAAAAACAGAATATTTTTGGGGAGAGGCAAGCCAGCTATAAAAATAATTTGCTTTAAACAATAAACAAAACTGCATTTTTCATTCTATCTTTAAAATGCCAAATTAATTCAAACATTCATATTTCTGTCATATTTCAAATGAGTTTTAATATTCATGAATTATGAACCTATATTTATTTGATTTCTCATATTTGAAAATATTAATAAAGATTAGTGTGACACCAACAGGCATATGTATGAAATGCATATTTAACTGACAGTAGCTTTGCCTTTGAGATGCAAGATCTCAATAAGCCTCTTATTATGTGGTCACCTGCTTCATTCATAAGATTTTTGGGAGGGAAAGCTCAGAGGATGCCATTCAACTATGCCCTGAATCCCGATTTGGGCTTTTTCAAGTGAACATGTCAATAAGTAGGGATTCTATGGAGAAATACACTGCTGCAGGAAAAGCAGTGCTAATTTTGCATCAGTGATTTTCAAACTTGTCAATTTTAAAATGTGCAAATTTCAATTCCCAGAATTTTCCAGCCAGTATAAAGTCCACACATCAAAAAGTGGCCAAGTTTTAAAAGCCAAGTTATTTAATATTATGTCACAATTCTGTTGTGTTAGTGACAACTTCATGGGCCAAGGGATCACCTTGTTCCATAAGTGGAAAGGTTTTGGTCCAAATGGCTCGAAAAATAAAAATAAACTCTAGGAAGACTTGTTTATAAATCTTTAGGTTAATCAATCTGAAGACAAAGTGTAACCATATTTTTTCTGCTTTCCGTTTGTGTTTTGTTCACATTTTAAAATTTGTATTTCTGCTCTCATAGTTGCATTGCATAGTACTACAGGATATTCCAAATCCCTTGGTAAATCTTATGACTTAGTAATGAAATTATTTTTATATCTGATTGGAACTCATCCAAATAAGATTTGAAAACCTCACTTCTTTTTCTCTATTTTTATCTAAAAAGAAGCATAGAATGATATATTTTGGAATGACTGTGAAATAATTGATTCATATAGGATGTGTTATGTTGTATGAAAAGAAGAAAATCCAGAAATGAGCATAAACATTTCTAAAAAACTTCCCCATGTTTGATATTTTTAAACCACACCAAGATTTTTTTTTCTACAAGTAACTCCCAAACAGCCAAGTTATGCCCTGATATACATTTTATTACTTGTATCCAGTAATGGGTTTCGGCTCCCGTTGCAACCAGTACACTGCAACGGGAGCCGGGCGTGCACCACGGGCACGCGCACTGTTAACGCATGCGCACCCACTGCCTGCAACACTCAAACTGCTCGGCGGAGTATCGCGTAGGCACCATACGCTGCGCATGCGTGCATACACAGATGGCCTGTTTCCTTCAAATACAGGTAAGGAACGAGGGAGGGAGGGCCTTCCAAAACACTGTTCCGGTATGGTTGCTGCTGCTTCTGGCAGGCACTGAGATGCGCGTACCAGGGCGTACCACCTGCAACCCACCACTGCTTGTATCAGAGCGAATCAACTGTATGTTTCTGACAAGTCAGTCAGATTCAAAACATGTTTACACACATGTTAAAGAAATGTAATTGGTATCAGATATCATAGCCAAACTAATAGAGGCTAGTCTTTAGAGATGGCTCCAGCCATCTAACTTTCCTCTAGCAATCACTGTTAATGAATAAATTGTGGCCAAAGAGAATAAGCTTCAAATCCATTTTCCTTTATGAACTATTATTAATTTCAATGTTTAGTTTAAATGAGAATAAAAAAGATGACTGCAGGCATTTTGGCATGAACCCAGTCCATTGATTTCTAATCAGTTAATATTAGAGCCACTGTGCATTAGCAGGGCAGTAGTATCTATTCTGCACATTTATTTGTAGATAAATAAAAAGAAACCTGTTACTCAATTACATCATATGGATGAACTTCATTTGGAAAAGTTCCATATTCCAATTTTGCTTACTATCCCTTTTCTCTACAGCCCTATTGTTGACAGTACACCACTGAGTTATCTATTATCCCTGAAATATATTACTATTTTCCAGACTCTTACAACATATTTCTACTATACTGGTAGTCCTCGATTTAACCCCACAACTGAGCCCAACATTTCTGTTGTCAAGCAAGACATTATCAAGGGAGTTTTGTCCCACTTTATGATCTTTTTTTCCACAGTTCTTAAGTGAATCACAATAGTTGTTAAGTTAGTAATACAGTTATTAAGTGAATCTGGCTTCATAACCTTGGGAAACTGCAACTGTCATAAATACATGCCAGTTACCAATGTACAAATTTTGATTACATGATCATGAGGATGCTGCAATCATCATAAGTGTGAAAAATGGCTATAAACCACTTTTTGTCAGTGCTGTTGTAACTTTAAATGGCCATTAAACGAACTGTTATAAGTCAAGGACTATCTGTATTGCGCTTTTCCACAAATCTTAGAAGCTGCATACCATTTTTATCAATATCATTAATGATTCCCTGCACTTTTCTTGTTATAGTTTGTTTTCCTCTTTGTTCTTGTTGGTGTTTTTTGTTCTTATTGATAAAATTGATTATAATTTCCCCAGCATCTATGGCAACTGCACTATCCATCACACACTAATTTGAATGACATGTACCAGTGTTGGCCAGTGTTAGTTATCAAAGACACTAAACAATATGCAGGTATGATGCATATTGACACATGATCATATAGACACAAACCAAGCACATTCTATTTGTGTAGCATTCAGACCACTGTCAATATGGGATCACTGTGCACACTATGTTCTTCTGCTTGAGCCAAGCTCGACATTCACCTTCTAGGCTTGGGATGGGTAATCCTTGGCCTTCTAGATGCTGTTGGATTGCAGAATTTATCAGCCCCTGCCAATACCGTAATGTTTAGAAAGCTGTAGTCCAAAAATATCCTAGAGCTACTGGTTCCTCATCTTTGTTAGTCTTTAACTTTTGCTGCTGATGAAATAGCCATCATTTCCATATCTGGCAGTAGCAAAAGAATGATATGCAAATATATGTGTTGCTGCCATTCTACATGCTGAAATGAACCAGGAAATATATCATACCTGCATATTGTTTAGTGTCTTTGATAACTAACACTGGCCAACACTGGTACATGGCATTCAAATTAGTGTGTGATGGATAGTGCCATTGCCATAGATTCTGGGGAAATTGTAATCAATTAGTTATTTACTATGTCTTGTGCTTGCTACTTAGCTGGAAAGTGAAATGTTTCCTGACATGATACTAGCATTAGCATTAGTTTTCTGATCTCTGAAACAGCAGGATAAGCCTGCATGCCATTATTTTCCCTTGAGGCAAAATTTAGATCTGTTTTTTCAATATACATTATTTAAAACCTGGAGAAAGATTTGAGATTATATTTAAAAGTCTAGTTGAATTAAAACTGATAGTAAATCCCATCTTATTATGAGGTTATAGAAACCAGAAATATTGAACATCTATAATTGTCCAAAATAAAGGCTGATGGTGGACACACCATGGGTAGTAATTTTGAAACCCTAAGCAGTATATATTTTTAGAAACTATAATTTTCTATATATAATGACTACATTAATAAATACTATTTGATCTGCATAAAGATACTTTCAGACAAGTAATTTATTGCTGAATTTCTGATTGGTTTTAAAATCCATTTATAATTGATTAAGTGTGTTGGGACACTGTGCATAGAAAATTGCCATATTTTTGCAAGTCTCTTTCTTGCAAACTAATAACCAATTAAAATTTGTTTCTCTTGGTTAACAGCAGAATATACAAATTGACAAGCAACCAGGGCTCAGTTATTGGACAGATACCTACCTAGCTCTTTTCAGTAAAAGAATAGATACCAACGAACGCCATGTATACAATAGCATTTACTGCTTGAACTGGGATTTCCTCACTCTCATAGGACAAAAAATATTGTAATGGTACCCAGCTACAGCATCATCTCATCATTCCAGCCATCACCCTGGTACCTTGCAATTGCACCCTCATTGAGGAAAATCCCTAAACTGCAATAATTTAATAATCAGCCACAGAATTACTGTTAGATAAGCAAAGTTCTAAATAATATAGGAAGCATTATGATCTTTTTAAAAGGCATCGTCTGAACACTTACTAACACTTCTTCATGAAGTGCTTACTAACACTTCTTCATGAAGAAGTGCAATGAAGCTGTAAATGAATAAATGAACATATCAAATAGCTATTGCTACAAAAATAATCAAGACTTCTGTAGCCTTTAAAGACTAACATATTTATTATGATACAAAACCTGGAAATAAAAATTCATTTCATTAAATACACTAATGTTTATCTTCTGTTGGCAGATATACATTTGTCTAGATTTTCCTGTACATATCTTTTTTGTCCCAGTTGTGTTCTGTCTAGCTAGGAAAAAATTATTAAAACACCACTAATGAAATCTTCCTGTTCTCAATAACATCAATACAGTATTACAATATCAGTGCTCATTAAGTTTGTTCAACTTCATCTGGTAAATCAGCTGCTTTCAAGAAACGATCATGCCTGCAACTACATGGGTGGCCCAAAAGGTTTTGTTTACTCATGCCCTTTGATCAAAAGACTCTTTAGCATATACTTGATTTACTTCTTGTACGTTCAGAGTATTATCATTCATTTCAACCTCTTTCAACTCAGGAAATTAATTTAGTAAATATGAGCTATGTTCAGTCATCTTTTAACAGGAAAAAAAATCAAATGTAGGAATAATGGAAATATTTGGTTTCATTTGCATTTTGATAAATAAAAATAAATAAATTTCCACAATCAATGAAATAAAGACACTTTCATCTGGTATTTTGTGGGGTTTTTTTCAACTTAGTAGTCATAGTAATAACATGTCTATTAAGGGAAAGTATGCACAAGGGGCATACTTTATTTAAAAAAAAATAAAACATATTAAATAAAATTGCTTAAAAAATGCATCGGGAACTCTTCAAGAACAGCTGAACTGGTGACTCATTGACATGTTCATATGCAGTTTTCCTAGCAAAATGTTTATTTTTTTATTTTTTATTAAATTTATGCACCACTGACACCCATTTGGCTGTCAAACATGTCTGTGAGGCTTATAATCTGAGTCATCAAAGAAGTCTATCTTTATCTTCTGATATTTCTGATACTTCCCAGTCTAGCCTATAGCCTCAGGATTGCCTGGAGATCTCACATTCAGCTACTAATCAGGTCTAGCATCTGAGCTGACAAGGTCAGACAAGCTACCTGATATTACAAAATGCACCAATTAGGCAAATTCTGCACCAATGTCTGTCTTGTGAAAATATGCACACAAATGCATATAAACTTTTATGCAAAGTTAAAAGTTATGGCCACTGGAATGGAATTTAAAATAAGAAAAAGTGAGAAACTGAAAAAAAATAATCCAAGCCTGTTCAATTATATCAGCCTGCTCTAGATCTTCTAACAAAGTTTTCGATAACTTTAGGTATAACCACTCTTAAAGTTTCAAAAAGGTGGCATGGATTAGTGGGAAAATTCCATCATTTGTCAGATTTCAGTTTATCAATCAATTCATAAAAATACTTGAAACAGATTAATAAATAGTAGTAGTAGTAGATAAGACCTCATACAAATCAGACTGTCTCTGACCATCTATATCAGAGGAAGTTCATCTCACGGGTAATAGGAGACCAGTTTTAGGGATTCTTATTTGATACATCTCAATGATGTTGGATGACTGCAGTATTATGCCTTATTTATTATTCATTTTGTACTGTTAAAGTATTTTTATATTTTATTATATATAATACAGTAAGAGTTGCTTCTGTCAGATGGGTGGCCATATAAATTGAATAAATAAGTAAATAAAGACCAACTACTTAGAGTCATTTGTGACTAAAGTGTTACAGAATCTAATCAATAAATAAAACAAATATATGTAATTGATTTATAGGCAGGGCATTAAATATGTATTCATTAAATATGAAACTCAGTCAACTGAACATTTAAAATTGTGTCACAAATACCATTGACTGGTGCTAATGGTTGATATGGTTGCTGCCAGTGTCCTAGGTATCAACCAAGTATCTTCTTAAAATATATGATGTTCCAAGCAGTGCAGTTTTTTGCAATTCTATTGGTGTTATTGCAGGAAGCTGCTGTTTATTGATATATTTTATAAAATTCTTGGACATGGTGCCAAGTGCCCTGATGACAATGGGTACATGTGTACATATAGAAATATACAAATAACAGGTTGTTTTTGTTATGAATTTGAGTCTCATGTTTTGGATGGGAAGTCATTGTTCAAAGAAGATAAGTACTCCAAGCATACTCTGAATATGCAAGAACTATGCAGAGATTACTTTTGCAAAGCAGCTGATGTTTGTACTGAAGTTGAGTCTGTCAAAAGGAACTCAGACATATTTTAAATCTGGCCAGTCGAAGACGTCTAGAGGCAAGACACTTATCCCTTGTCTCCAAGTTCCTCCTAGCATAAGGTGACCAGATTTTCAGATTGGTAAAGAGGGACACCATTGACCGGGAGGGGGGGGTGGGGGGCTTGATTAAAAATTTTATATTTTGTCAAACATGACCCCAGGACACTGAAATTATCATAAATATGAATCGGTTGCCAAACATCAAAATTTTGATCACGTGACCATGAGGATGCTGCAACGGTCGCTAAGTGTGAAAATGGTCGCTAAGTGTGAAAACGGTCATCAGACACTTTTTTCAATGCCATTGTAACTTTGGTCACTAAATGAACTGTTTGAAAGTTAAGGCTAGCTTGCATTATAATGCCTTATGCTGGCTTGCATTTTCAAGAGAGAGAAGCTAAACTCTTTGTTAGAATTGAAAAAGAAATGAATAGAATAGAGTAGAGTAAAGAAGAATAAAATAGTTTATTAGCCAAGTGTGATTGGACACACAAGGAATTTGTCTTTGGTGAATATGTTCTCAGTGTACATAAAGAAAAATAAAATAGTAAGATAGTGGGATCCTTGCTCACCAAGCTCAGAAAACAGCGATCCCACGATCTGCCCCACACCTCCTCTTTCCTCAAGAGGTGGTGGGGGTGGGGGATCCTTGCCCACCAAGCTCAGAAACCAGTGATCCCACGATCTGCCCCACACCTCCTCTTTCCTCAAGAGGTGGTGGAGTGGGGGATCCTTGCTCACCAAGCTCAGAAACCAGTGATCCCACGATCTGCCCCACACCTTCTCTTTCCTCAAGAGGTGGGGGGGATCCTTGCTCACCAAGCTCAGAAACCAGCGATCCCACGATCTGCCCCACACCTCCTCTTTCCTTAAGAGGTGGTGGGGTGGGGGATCCTTGCCAACCAAGCTCAGAAAACAGCGATTCCACGTTCTGCCCCACACCTCCTCTTTCCTCTTTCCTGTGGAGCGGACGCGCCGTTTGTTACTGCTTCCAGCAATCAAGACGGACAAGGGAAGCGACTGAAACGGACCCTGGCCGCAGGAGAGCGAGGCTGCTGCCGGCCGTTTCACCTCGCGCAAAGAACTTCCACTGGGTCCCGGGGCTTCTGCCAGGCGGCACAAGCCCGGGAAGCGAGTGGAAGTTTTCTGCGCGACTGAAATGGAAGCCGCGGCAGGAGAGCCGCAGGGGAGGGCAGCGGGATGCGACCACGCCTCACGGACTTGCAGTGTGGTCGCTGGGAACTGCGCAGCATAGGTGCCGCCACGCCGGCAGAAGGTCCGTGAGTCCGTGACTGAGTGGAAGTTCTGTGTGCGAGCGGCGGCAGCTATTTCACTCGTGCAGAGAACTTCCACTCGGTTCCAGAGCTTCTGCCGCCCGTGGCGGCGCAGCACAGGGGCTGGCTGTGACGCGAGGAGGTGAAATGAACTCCGCAAAGGGGGAGAAGGAGGAGAGGAGGGCTGTCTCCTCCCCCCAGCACCTCCCAATTCCCACCCGTACCAATTCATAACATGATTACTCACCAGTGAGTAAGCGCAGCTGCAACCCCAAAAGACGAAATGAAATGGAGACTCGCGCAGGCGTGCTCAGCTAAGCGGAGTCCAGCCAATCAGTGAGCTGGTTGGGATGGAAAATTTTCAGCATGTGGCGTGCTGAAAATTTCCCATCCCAGCCAGCTCACTGATTGGCTGGAGTCCAGGCCAATCCAATCAGTGAGCGGCAGGCTGGGCTGGCTTAAATTTGTAGGATAGAATGGAACGATGAGCCAGCCCAGCGAGCTAGCAGCTTATGGGCGGGGGAGCGAGGGAGCTGCGAGCGCCAAAAAAAACGTGTTTTTTAAAGAACCATGCGGGACGCGGGAAAATTTATGAAAAAGCGTGGCTGTCCCGCCAAATGCGGGACGTCTGGTCACCCTATCCTAGCACCACCCTTATCAGCTGGTCTGACGAATCTCTACATATTTAACATATGGAAGTCAGGAAGTTAAGAGAGAAGGAAAGGAGATTGTTAAGAAATGCTGCATTTGTACTCAGATCCAGAATGAATACTAGGAAAGTAATAAGCACTGAAAGTCATAATTGGAAACACTTGTGCTATGATATTGTTAGTGAAAAGGGCAAATCATGGCATTTCTTCTCAGAAATGCCTAATTACAGGTAGCACTTTTTTTTTGAGGGCCAGTCCAAACAAATTCTTACAAATAGTTTATGTCTGATACAGTATCCTATCAGACACACCCATGTCAAACCAGTTTTCTGAAAACCTCTCCACCCTTCAGTTTCATCTTCATAATACAGGGAAAGTAAGGCCTCAAGACTCACAAGCCCAGAAATTATCCTTAAAGCAGTTCTCTTCTCTGCATCCAATGCACAGCCTTTGCCATCTGACTCATTTACAAAAGCAACTACTGTATTCACATCAAAACCCCACACCAGCCATTTAATATTGTCAGAAGATCAAATTCTCTAAATTCTCACGGCCTGATAGGTCACATGCAACCACTGGTTACATAGCTACATAATGTATTTCCACAAAAGGGGAAGATTAATATTCATCTGGCATTTAATGAGATTAAACTGCTAAAGAGCCATTCATACATTGGAGGTGTTAGTTTCCTCTGCACTGCACTTGACAGTTAGCAACACTTACAGTTCGCACTATTTCTGGCTCGGCTTCATCCACAGGTCACCAGATCCTCTGTTTAATCACTCATCCTTCTCTTTTGTCCATGTTCATCTAGTTCAGTGGTTCCCAAACTTGGCAACTTTAAGACTTGTGGACTTCAACTTCCAGAATTCTGGGAGTTGAAGTCCACAAGTCTTAAAGTTGCCAAGTTTGGGAACCACTGATCTAGTTTATTACGAGGACCATAAATTTTTCATTCTTGTTTTAGGGCTAATTCTTTTCAAGATTTAGAATGTTATGATAAATAACACATCCATTCTTCTGAGATATGAGTCTGTTGCAAGAAGCACACATGCTTGGCCCAGCATATTCCATCCACACCCAGTCCCACTGGGAAAGGTCAGTTTTTTAAGATGTCTGTAGGCAGAATAAGCTGCTGACTGAAAGATGTTGATATAAACAAAGCAGGGCCAAATGTCAGAATCATTTTGGAAAGCTTTTCAGTCTTCAAAGTTTTGTGCAGGATGAGACATGGTTATGCTTGCCCAAGTCTAAATATCAGCCTCAACTACACATACCATTTTTAGATAAGACAGCAGCTGTTGAACAGCTAAGATAGTACACAACTGTAATTTCAATTATTTTAAAAAATGAACATCTGGTACATGCCACTACTTTAGATGTATAGTCTTGTCCAAACAATTTGAAAACTAAGATTCTATAGGCTCAGAAGAGGAACCAGCATGTTAAAATGTGGACCTCTATAGATTCTCTGAAGTAGCTGGCACATAATAATAATTCTGCTTTAAGCAAACATTATGGCTGGTTTGTGGATATTCCATTCATGTTCAACTATTTACTCCAAAACACAGACTTTGAGGAATGTAGCTCAAAGCATTTCCAGTAGATTGAGAATAATGTTGTTCCTCAACATCTGTTTTAGTTTGTTAAAATGATATAGCTAGAGACAATTCCTGTTAAATTGCTCTCAAAAATATAATCTGTCCTGTCATAATAAATTTACAACATATTAATAGCTGGCGGAAATGGAAATCAAACATGCAGACACCAGCATCAGAAGCTATTTCTGCCAGGGGTTCAGCCTATTAAAACACCAGGAGGTTTTGGGTTGGGATTAGCAGAAGGTATGCTTAGAACTAAGAAGAAAAGGTCTACCACCATATAGCCAATCAATCAATCAATCAGTGGCAGGGACAATCTAGCATGTGAAGAACATTCTTTCTCTATCCCAAAGGTGCTTTTTCAAGGGGCAACTGGACTTTCTGGTTTTTCTTTGAAGATGTTTCACTTCTCATCCAAGAAGCTTCTTCAGCTCTGCATAGCTAAATGTCTATGGAGATTCTCAGTCATGGTTGTCCCAAAAATGCTTTTTCAAGAGGCAACTAGACTTTCTCATTTTTCTTTGAAGATGTTTCAATAGAGACATCTATTGAATGTTCTAATATCTGGTTTGTAATAAGCCAGACTTCTACACCAGCCTAATGTTTCAGGCTGGTGATCCTTTCAGTTCAAATAAAGTTAATTTGATGCCCTCAGATCCAGGCAGCATGATCAATGGCAAGATCTGCCATAGTTGCATCTGGACATTTTTGAAAGATAAATATACTATCTTTCAAGATGCTACAAGAGCTCAACACTATATACATTGTACTTCTCTCTTCTGGTTCTCCTACAACAAATCTATCAGAAGGTTGCTCTGGAAGAGAATGACTGGCCCAAAGTCACCTAGTGACCTTCTATGCTAAAGCTAGACTAGAACTTAAGTCTCCCAACCCTGGGCCAGCTCCATAACTACTGCAATTGACTTAAAATGCTTCTGAAGTCTGGAAAATATCTAAATACATCAGGAAAACATCCCAATTTTAGTAAGACCTCACTAGTGTGAGAAGGGAGGTATGGCATTTCTAGTGATATTCCCCCAACATAGTGAAAATCATGCATGACAGTTCATCTACTGGTAGTAATCTGCATTCAGATGGCATAAGACTGTATAAATAACATGGAGTTTTGCTTGTAAAAATAATGATATCTTGGCTAAGAAGAAGGATAAAGAGATGGCATTATAGTTTATATATGGTAGTTAAGGAGAAATGAATCCCAAGCTTAAGTTACTTATTCACAATCTAATGTGCACAAAGATTTATGTACTGAAAGTTTGATGGTTGATTTATAATGCCAAATCAATAATTTGCTTTAGACAAGTTTTACAATTCTAGCTGTTATGTTAACAAGCAATCAAAAATCAAAATCCTCCTGTATTTATTCAACATTAACCCACAATTATTTTAAAGATTTAATTTCTTCTACCTGTTTAAATTTTGTTATGCAGAACATATTTAATTTTTAATCTTTATCATTTTGGTGGTAGAAATATTCCAAACTTGCAAGCATACATTGATACTTTGGGTGAATTATTGAAGAAGTTGTTTTAGAGTGACAGAGTTTTAAAGTTCCCATTTTATTCAGAGCAGAGAGACGTAAGCAAATATTGTAGCACAAATAATTTCTTTGTACACAGTGAAGGCAGAACAGAGCCTCGGCTTTTCTCTTAAACTGACTGAAAAGAAGCCAACCCAACAATAATTACTCTGCCCCCCTTCCATGGGATAAAACTACTCTATATGGGTATCCAGAGCAACATTACTATGGTAACCAGACCTAACAGATTTAACTAAGAACATTTTTCAGAAGACTAGCAGGAGTGAAAAGCATTTTCTAAAGCCTATTCATACATTTATACAACTCATCCCCCCACACTGCAGATACAATCACAACAGTTTCAAAGTGAATATTTTTTTTACCAATGGAAGTGATTTGTTAGCCCTACAGAAGGGAAAAAATCACTCCTATAATAAAGCTGCAAGAAACCTATCATAATACCGATGTATATAATTGTGCCTTATTAAAATTGATACGTCCTCACTAGTGTGAGAAAGGACAGAGAGATATAAAGACATTTCTAGTGTCATTCTCCTAATAAAATGAAAATCATACATGACAGGTCAAAACTGGGAGTAATTTGCATTCAGGTGACATGCGACCACAACTAATATAGAAGTTTTGCCTGTAAAAATAATGATAGTTCAGTTTTGGAGAAGGCTCAAGAGACAGCATTATAGTTTATTAACCATCAGCAAGAAGCAATGAGAATTTTATGTTAATAGTAATCCAGTTCTTTTTTTATTGTTTGTTTGTTTGCTTGCTTTTTTTTAGGATAAATTAATAAACATATTTATCTAAAAGAAAGTGAATTGATAAACTATTTTCTTAAACTATTTTTTTTAATCCTCTAAGTAAAGTGACAAAATAAGTGATAAATGAGAAATCCCATGCATACCTTCAATTCAAAGTATTGTATAAGAATATAAATTGACTTTTATATTGATTACTCTTTGCACTGGATCTGTCATTCAATGCATAAACCATTTTCCATTCAAGAATTAAGATAACAAAACTTTGGGCACTAATGCATAATAGGCAGATTGCATTATAATGTAGTTTACACTTCAGCACATTACATTATAATTTACTTTAGATTAACTGAATTCCCCTAAAATAGGCATGTCGGGTTATATGCTTTGGGGATAAAACTGTCACTCTTTAATGGGAAAGAAAAATATTATTTTCACAATTACATAAAGTAATTGGGAAAAATGTACAGAATACATTTCTGTTTATCATACTACTGTCAAAGAACTATAATGAAAAGAGTGGCCTGTATTGCAAAATAATAATTTCGTATCCTGAAACTACAGATGAATAGAATTACCTTAGTTTTGCTTTTTCATTAATTTCTTATTTGCATCTTACATTTTTTACTTTTACAAGGCAGTGAACCTTCCTCCTCCTATTTTCCTCACAACAACAACCCTGTGAGGTGGGGTGGACTGAGAAAGAGTGACTGATCCAAAGTCATGGCTTTCGTGACAAAGGAAGAATTTGAACTCACAGCCTCTTGCTTTCTAGCCTGGTGCCTTAATCACTAGACCAAACTGGCTCTCAACTGTTCAGAGAAATGTTTATCCAACTGCTCTGAACTTCTGGAACACTGAAATATAGAATATATAATATGTCATCAAGGACAATTTTCTCTTCTTCTCTAAAATTGTTTTATTTAAATTAGAGACCAATACATTATAAAACTTCTATACTTTACAAACTTCGAAATGAAAGATGTTTCATGCAACATATTAATGTATAAAGAACTAAGACATTTTAAATGGAAGTAATAAAAACCATGTCAATGTTAAAAATATGTGTACTGCAGAACACATAATTCCATTTCCCTTTTTTAAAAAAACCCTAAATTTTCTGTTCTAATTTGCTAATTTGCTTAAATGACAACATACTACTTGCAATGAATTCAAGCAAGTGCATGAAATGAGTTGCATTAGATACAGAGTAATCAAATATTCTAATCTATATAAAGATGTTTGGAATGTTCTGTCTCCTAACTGGACGTATCTGCTAAAGATTAATGTTTTTTTACCCATGAAATCTCAATAGAAGCATTGAGAAAGATGCACTTGCCAAAACTCTAACTTAAAAGTGGATGGATATTACAGGGATTGATTCTCTTAAATTTCCTTGAAATGTGCCAGAAAATTTGTACAGATTCTTCTGTTATTTCTAGTTCCAGTCATAACAGAAATTGCATGTTTTTATCCAGTTGTATTTTCTGCATTTTTCAACATGTTGACAGGACGTTTTCTGCAGATTTCTTGGTGTGTAAACGAAGTTACATACAAATGACTGAGACTGCCTTGTAAACTGTAAAGTAAATTCTTGCATCTATTGGAATTTGTTCTTTAGCATCAGGCTGAAAATTGGAAGCAAGCAGCATAGGACAAGGCAATGGAATATGCCAACAGCTAGCATAAACCACAGGATAAACCGTAAAACAGGATATACTTGACCAACACCACT
Source organism: Thamnophis sirtalis (assembly GCF_051295495.1). Lineage (NCBI taxonomy): Eukaryota > Metazoa > Chordata > Lepidosauria > Squamata > Natricidae > Thamnophis > Thamnophis sirtalis. The sequence goes on from NW_028261391.1 coordinate 43,319,442, forward strand.
TTCAGAGCTAACGTTGAAATGTTCTGTTAGCCTCTAAGTAATTATGATATGCAAGATAGATCTGTGACCCAGTTCATGAAATTCAGCAATGCCCTAACACCTGAACACAAAATGTATTGCATCTCAGAGGTGTTTACAAATGTATGCATAACTTGAAAACAAAGTTTAGTTATACTTGCTTAAAAGCCAAGAAAGATGCTTAGGATACATATAAAAGTAAAACATTGTATCAAAATGAATCATTTACATGTTGAATTACTTGAATTAATCCCAAATATTCCGACAGTTATTTTCCATAATTACTCTCTAGAACTACAAATTTAAAATATATATATTTATCAAAAATATCATAAAAGATATACACACACACCCCAAAAAGCATGTGATATTTATGTTAAGAACCGGGAGTTTATATTTGGACTGTCATTCATATCTATAGCCTCATAATATTAACCTCTAGCAATTAAGATTTGAAACCATTTAGAAAAAAAAAGTTTTAAAACTTCTTACCTTAAAGAAGCTCCGGAGAAAATACATTATGCTAAGCATTTTTGGAATAAGTAATAAGAAGCTGCTCAATCTTTGGAACATCCAAGGCCTGTGAGAATTCCTACAACCCCTGCTGTGTCTTTAGTTACATGCTTTCTTGTTGCTATTTTGGACAGACTTAGTACAAGAGAATCATATGAGCCATGCCAGGAGCTTATGCTAAGGAGTTGCATAACAATTAGGGCTTATCTGAGCTAGCTGCATAGTGCAAACAGGTTTGTTCACAGTTTGCTGGTCCCAGAGTACTTCTACTGGGCATGCTCAGAATACCTACCATTGTACTTGCTAAATGTAAAATAAGAAAGACCATTTGTAAACTTATCCAAAGGAACCAGTCGATCGTCAATGAGACTCAAAGAGAAACTATATTGTTGGTTATTTACATCCATTCTTCCTCTCCCCCTCCCCCCTCCACACTTTATTTTTGCCAAGAGTTACCTCAATTAGGAAATATTTAACTCCTTGCTTCATTTATCATTTCAATCCTTAGCTCAGGGCACATAATAACTGTAAATGATATTTACTGTAGTGAAACCAACTACAAAAACAGCTCGAAGAACCCTCTCCAAAAGTGTGCTTTTATGCATTTAATTGTTCTTTTACCCTTTTTCCAAATAATTACAGGTGGTTTTGCCTTCAGAAGAATCTTATTCTTCTAAAGTGAGGTAAGCTGGAGAAAAATATAATATAGTTATTTCGGTATTTAGATAGGAGCAGATTCAAGTCCTCATCTCAGCTATGTGACTTCTCAGCTGAAGTATTACCTCCTTGACCCAAGCATGAGCAGAAATGCTTCTAAATTCCAGCACTAACCTTTCAAAATGTTCTTCCAGGCTTGATTTCTATTCATTTCATTTGTGCTTGAGAGGCAGGGCTTTTGAGGGAGGGGTTTGGAGAGGATGCTGAATACTGCATCTGCTATTGTATAGAGAGAATCTTGCTTTCCTGCTATTGGTTTTAAGGTTGAGGAATCTCTATTTTGGGAGCAGAACAGGGGTGGGTTGCTCCCAGCATTACTGCCAGTTCAGTGCACACAAAAATTTTCCCCAGGGGTGCTGCTACTGCTGGTTTGCTCAGGGACATGCTGCATGCATGCACGAACAGTACTTTAAAAATGCTTCTGCACATGTGCAGAAGCAAAAAATAAGATGGCAGCACCTATGGCTCTGCTAAGAGAACCAATTCAGGGATGTGGCTGGCTGAGTTACTACCTACTCAGCTGAACCAGTCTGAAACAGTAGGAACCCACCTCTGATTTGGTCATAAATAGGTCTGTACTTGCATGTAAAATTCAAAAATGAAATAAAAATTAAATTTCTGCAACCAAAAATTAAGATGGAGGCTCCAAAGGAGAACCAGTTCATGGGCATGGCAGGCCTGGGTTGCTGCCAGTTCCGTGACCCACGCCGCCAAACCACTGCCAGTTTGGCTGAACCAGGCCGAACCGGTAGGAACCCACCACTGGGGAAGTACTAAAACAAATAAAATTGACTTGATAGAGATAACATTACTTTGAGGCATTCCTGGACTATTCATTATTAGGGCACTGAGGTTCTTCACCTTTTCCATCAGGAAAGGTGAAATGAGACACAAGCTTTGAGGGTTTTCATTTCCAGATATTGGAAATTCCTTTAAATAGCCATTCTAGCGGTACCATCCATCCTCCCTCACTTTTCCTTGTGGTTCTTTGTAGGCCATGTGATGTTGGTAGACATGCTTTCTGGGAATAGCTTTTCCCCTGCTTACTTAAATTATGCAGCCTTTGAAGTATTTCTGAGGTATTACCCAGCCTCTGAACCATAGGAAGCTTTCCTTCCTTCCTTCCTTCCTTCCTTCCTTCCTTCCTTCCTTCCTTCCTTCCTTCTCCAGGATAACTTGTTAATATAGGAAAATAATTGTGCAAGTATCTCTCAGAGATTAATGTGGGTAAATTAAGATATGGGACGTGTCAGTTCAATCTTCCTTTCAACTTTAAACAAATCAAGATCATCGGATTCATCCACAGTAAAATCCAACCATTTTCTCCAAGATTATTCTAAAGATGAAAGGTTGAAGACTATGCAAAAGTTGCATAACACCACTGGGCTAAGACATGATGTTTCAAGAGAGAGCATACTACCAATCCTTCAACTAGAAGCAATTCCTGTCTCAAAGAGACATTTGCTACCTCTTGATCCCATTCTTTTTTACCTCCACTTTATCTATCTGAATGAGTTAGGAGAGGCATAGATCCAGTCCTCAGATGGCAAAATTCAAACTGTCAAGAACCCTTTTTATGTTCTGAGTCTCAAATAATGTCATAGTATATTACTGCCAACTCTAATTTTTATAAGGCCACAAAAACAAAATCCTACTGGTTGAAATGTCAAATCTCCCACCTTCATTATTAACTCCTTGATCAATTAGAGCTGGTTCATTCTAAATTAATTTATCTGAGTGTTAAGTCACTGGGGATCCCCATATCTTGTTGATCATTTCCTAGGTCTTTTCTCTTATTATTATTTTCAGTGTCTCTTCTCCTCGTTCCTCAAGGCATTCTCACATACTACAGTAGACCATATTAAGAAACCATATAAGTCAGGACTATTTTTATTTTCTTTTTAATAGGTATAGTAATAGAATAATGTTGGTCTGAATGTGCTTCCCTGCTCCTCTCTACCTTCACGTGAACTAGGGAGGGACTTGTCTGAGACATTTTTTCAAATTATCTTCATGGCCTAGGCTCAAGTCCCACTTATCTGACTGTTATCTTGGAAGCAGATTTTTCTCCAGCCATTCAAGGCCACTCCTGATACATTCCATGTTTATCCCAATTACCTTATTCGGTATTGTTAATGTAATGTTTAATTCTAAACACAGATGACTTTATCAGTAAAATCTTTCCAAACCTATCTGATCTGCCCTGTCTGAATTAAATCTCTTAAACAAGACTGTTGGATAGCATTCCATTATTCACTATGCAATAATGCCAAATACATATTGACATTTCACTGCCTTTATCATCACAATTTAGGCCTGAGCATGAACAAGTATCTGAGCTTGAAGATATTTGCTCTATGTTTTTGAGTATCTTTTTCGCTGTTTCATCTTCTAAAGCACCCCCAAAAAGCAAGAAACCCTTGTCCTGGGATCTTTAGTCCAAAAGAAGGAATAAGGGCATGCAATCCTTGGAATGCAATAATTGGCCAAGTTTTCCATCTTTCAGGCTGGGGGGGTCAAACAGTACGCCCCTCAGACAGGGTGCGCAATTTGGGAGTCCTCCTGGATCCACAGCTGACTTTTGAACACCATTTGTCGGCTGTGACCAGGGGGGTATTTGCCCAGGTTCGCCTGGTGCACCAATTGCGTCCCTACCTGAACCGGGAGGCCCTCGCAACAGTCACTCGTGCCCTTGTGACCTCAAGACTGGACTACTGCAATGCGCTCTACATGGGGCAGCCCTTGAAGAGCATTCGGAGACTTCAGCTGGTCCAGAATGCAGCCGCGCGAGCGATCGTGGGTGCACCTCGGTACACCCACGTTACACCTATCCTCCGCGAGCTGCACTGGCTGCCTATTGGTCTTCGGATACGCTTCAAGGTGCTAGTCATCACTTATAAAGCCCTTCATGGTATTGGACCTGGGTACTTGAGAGACCGCCTGCTGCCAATTACCTCCAACAGACCGATCAGATCCCACAGATTAGGCCTCCTCTGAATTCCATCCACTGGCCAATGCCGACTGGCGACCACCCGGAGGAGGGCCTTCTCTGTGGCTGCTCCGGCCCTCTGGAATGAGCTCCCCATGGAGATTCGGACCCTCACCACCCTCCAGGCTTTCCACAAAGCCCTTAAAACCTGGCTGTTCCGACAGGCCTGGGGCTGATGAGTTCCTGTCCCCGCTAGAATGGTGTGGCTGTTGATTGTTTTTTGAATTGTGGTATTGTTTCGTCCATGTCTTTTTCCTATTTGTATCCCCTCCCCCCCCTGACTTGGTTTGTGAGCCGCCCTGAGTCCCTTCTGGGAATAGGGCGGCATAGAAATATAATAAATTCAATTCAATTCAATTCCTATCATAGCAACTTCTATATTTATAAGAAGTAAAATCCATAAGATGTTTGAAGTGAGCAACCTTAATCAATCTCCCAGTCCCCCAGAGGATACATTCTCTATAAAAGCAAAATGGATTGTCTCAGAGCTGAAGCTGTGACCAAATAAAAAGATAAAAGGATAGAGCATATGTAACAGTTGTAAGGCTACCTAAAATTGCATTTAAAAATAAAATAAAATAAAAGACCTTTATGTGTCTGCATATATTTTCCCTGCTGATTTTATTTTAGTTGTTCGTGTTCTCCCAGAGTTTTCTGAACATTGGACCTGAATTTCTATTGTATGTGCAATTAGTCTCTTGTGGTCCTTATTTCTTATTTCATATTTCATCCAGAACTGTCCAAGGTCAAACATCTAACTTCCTCCTTCTCTGATGCTCACCTCAGCATTGTCACAGAGGTTGGTTTCCAGTTCCTTTTTCATATTGTTAGTTCTTGGAACTCGCCCTAACTTTTCCCTGTCCCTTTTAAAGTTTGGCTGCCAGAACTAGATGCATACTCTCAGAAGAATGTAAGCAATGCAGCATATAACAGAAATATTATCTACCAGAAAGCACTTTACTGAACGTGTGCTCCACACAAGTGAGCAATGTCCAGCAAAGACTGCTATCAATTGGATACCACCAGATGATCGGAGAGAAAGAGGAAGACCAAAGAAAACTTGGTGCCAAACATTTCAGGAAGATCTGAAAACCATCAATCTTAAATGGAAGAATGCAGAGACTGTAGCTGCAGATCAAAAACTGTGGAATACTCTTGTAGCCCAATGTGCTTAGTTAGCACAGGGTGTGATAATAATAACTATAGACCATGTTCTGGTAGCAATTTTTATGTTAACACACAAAACATGTTGCGTTTTATTTGCCTTATCTTGTACTGTCTGCCCCAAAGACATCCAAAAATTTCATGGCTAATCTGAAATTTAAATCCTATCAATGGGTAAAGTTCCAAAACTTCCAAATGTCATTATAGTGACCCAATATCCTTACTACTAAGTGTTGAATACTATATTACCTGGGCAACAACTAAAGTGTATAGACACTAAAGTGACATAAAGAATATGACCAACTCTGGACTGCTTACTATTACCAATTTCCATGTTCAGGGATAAAGAATATAGGAGTTAAGTAGGCCAAGGAAGCATCACTGGTGAGCTGAAAGTCATTGTGGGGAAAGGTGGGAGTGAAAAAGAAAGAAAAAGTCCTATGTGAATGAGAACATTAGAAACAAGAAATGAAATAACCTGGTAGTATGCAAAAGATTCTTGCTCAGCCTGGATCAGTAGTGGGTTGCTCCCAGTTCAGCGCAGTGTGGCCGAATTGATAGTAGCAGCAGTGGGAGGTCCCCGCCTGGACATTCAGTAGCTTAATATTGCATGCACAAGCACGCACGGGAGCAAACTAGTAGTAAAAATATTTGCAACCCATAACCGGCCTGGATGTGATGATACCTTGCTGCTATTGCTGCTGCCACTAACAGATTGGTAAGTGGAGGGGAAAAGAGCAGGTATTGTGAATGATTATGGTTGGTCTTGGGGAAGAGAGATGAATAGATTATAAAAACATCAAGGGAAACAGTTATAAAGAATTGTACAGCTGAAGAATAAGAAATGGACAATTTTATGAGTAAGACTGAACTTATCTATCCTTGCTTTGTTCAGCACAGAGTATCTGAATGTGGTTTTGCAACCAATACATTGATCCGAGTGTTACAGGATCATTGAAATTTGATGCAATTCCTTGCCAAAATGTTTTGTCCATTACAATGATTTTACCATTACCATTATTCAAGTCCAGTGTGCAATGGCTAAATAATTTCATCACATCTTATTCAGATATTAGAGGAAGTATGCTTGGGTGAGTAGGATAAGGCAGTTGGTGAAAAGTGACAACCTCATTCTTTATCACCATGGTTGGAAGTATATGTTGAAATAACTGTAGAAAGTAGAGGAATTGGGTGGGGGGGGAAGCCATCCTAAATGAAGAGTTGGTTTAGACTCAGTCAATGTGGCTCTTTGAGCACTGCTGGCTCATACTGCTGCTAAATATGAAAGGTTTTTTGAAGGAGTCCATTAGTTTTAAAAATGGGAAACAAGTTGACCCAATATCAGAATAAGGTTGCAAGGTAACCTTTGGGAGAGGAAGGTTGAGAACAGGTGGGGCTTCTTGGGCTGTGCGTGAGGTGTGCTATGTGGATTTTGATTGTGAAATAGATATTTTGTTATTTTATTTTTTCTGGAAAAGCATTTAGTTGGGTTATATGGGTGGAGATTGGTATGTGAGGGGTGGGAGTAAAATTACCTTCTTGGGCAAAACTTTTTCACCTCTGGAAATAGCCTCACCCAGACACCTCAAAATCCAGTTTGAGGCAGTGGATGGGTGGAAAACCCTGAAAGTGATTTGACAGGTTTTTGTGATGTTTGTGAATAACACCCCAGTTCATCCCTGCTGCAGTCCTCTCAACATATCAAAGGGAGCCACTAGAAAATGTTATCCTATTCCTGGACCCAAATAGGTCTCTGGAAGGGTTTCTCTTAATAGTGGGCTCTTAAAAATATGTATAATTAATATATTTTTTTCAGGTTTTGCTCATTTCTTTATGTTTAACTGGAATGATAGTTAAAATAATTTTCTTTACCATGCTCTAAAAAAAGGGCAGAGCATCTAACACTAAAAGAAAGTAGCAGTTCAAAAAAAAAAACCCTCCATTTATTTTAATAATTCGGTGTTCCACAACTAATAAGGTAGCAATTAAAAATATGAGTATATCTTTGAATAGGGAGGAAAGAAATTTATACCCGTCTGCATTGATATTGTTTTGTGGACCACTTGGTCCCAGAAGTCATAGGATTGATGATACTCTCGTTATCTCCCCTGAGATTTAGGAATTGTATTTGTTTATACATCATGGTCAATGAATAAACCAGAAACATCTAGTTAACTATTGCACTGCAGGAGATTTTCCAGTATTAAATCAGTTTTTCACTTAAGGAGTTTAATAAAAGCTGAAACCAAAGGAAAGTAAAATTGTTATACCAGTGTTCTGATGAATGGCATATACATTTGATAAATGAATAAATCCTTAAGCAGTAGATATTGTTTGGGAGATGTCTATTCATGCAATATCAGGCAAAACACATGTGGTTGCCCACTGGATTTTTTTCCTCTCATTCATGTTCTTTATTCACCAGCCTCATTATTTGATTGCTCATTGCTTGATTTATGAGTGAAGAGATGTTATGACTCACTTGTTTTAAACAGGCTGTTGGCACTGTCAAAGTTGACTACTATCAAGATCCTGACACTCTAAAGTACAAATAGAAAAAAGGGGCCCTCAGTTGAGCTTTCTTCCATCATTCATTAGTGGTAGGAAATATGGAACTTGATTCTGATGTGGCACGTGGGGCATAAGCAAACTGTCGCTTGATCACACTGCCTATGTTGTTGAATGAAAACAGCAATATCTTAAGGGTTTAATTTTCTTGCAACTTAAATCAAACACATGCATACACATCTAATCCAAGAAAAATATTATTCCCAACAATCATTAGAAGTGATATTTAAAGCAGCTTGAGAACTTAGTATAAATAGCAAATATCTTGATCACTAGATGGATGTTGGTATATTGTGGGAAATGGGCAGTCTAGAAATACGAGAGAGAGAGAGAGTGACTTGAATACATGTATGCAGACCAGTGGTGGGTTTCAAAAATTTTAGAACCTCTTCTGTAGGTGTGACCTGCTTTGTGGGAGTGGCTTGCCAGCCATGTAACCAGGTGGAAGTGGTTTGCCGGCCATGTGATCGGGTGGGCGTGGCCAACTTGTAAAATGTGGTGAAACTCACTTAACAACGCTCTTGCTTAGCAACCAAAATTTTGGCTCAGGAACTCTGGCATTGAATTGTGCAAGTCTTAAAGCTGTCAATTTACAAGACCCTTGCACACCTAATCCTTTAGAAAAAAACCCAGGGGTGTTCAAACTTGACAGCTTTAAAGACTTAAGACTTGTGGACTTCAACTCCCAGAATTCCTCCTCTCGCTCTTCATCTTGATGATGTGCGGATGTGGGAGAGAGCTGAAACCAGTTCAAAACAGCACTGTAGTTTGTGGAACCTCTTCTATAGAAGCGGTTAGAACTGGCAGGAACCCACCCCTGATGCAGACATACATAGCACTTTACTTTTTATTTATTTTAGTTATTAAATATATATGCTGCTATCTCACTGTTGAAGAGATTGCCTGCAGTTCTTGGTTGCTAAAGGTAGGTGTGTGTGTGCATGTGCGTGCGTGCGTGCGTGCGTGCGTGTGTGTGTGTGTGTACACAGATCCAAACTTGTGCAGATTACTTCTGTGGGATCTCTCTCTGTCTCTCTGTCTCTGTCTCTGTCTCTGTCTCTCTGTCTGTCTGTCTGTCTCTCTCTCTCTCTCTCACTCTCACTCTCTCACTCACTCACACACACACACACACATACACAATGTGCTGTGAGTAAATGTTTATTTATTTATTTAATGTTTAAGATATTAAAACACTACAGATGAAATATATTTATCTTTTAATATACTGATAAGCCATTAAAGGCTGTGTCTTCAACAACTTGAGCCATTAACAAGATGATATTTCAATTCTGCTCATATGACTAGAGATTGGTGAATTTTTAAGCACAATTATCGGCTCACTTTGCACAATTAAATAAAATGGAAATAACTTCCAGAGCTTTTCAAAAGGTGACTCTAAAAATATAGGAACATTGTTTTATATAGCTCAGGTGTTTAATCTACCAAGAACTGCCTCCTCAGATTAGCAGAAACTCTCCAGCA